>NC_041049.1:23498965-23831383 GCF_900634775.1 Gouania willdenowi | reverse complement strand
TCAAAATAAAATACGTGTTCAAGGGGGGAAGCACCGACCTTCTGGGACCTCCAACGGGCCCATTTCGGACTCTATCCAAAAACCGAGCATATATTCGGACTCAGCTGCTGGTGATTGGTCACCAGCTGCAATTGATTAACTGCTGTGTATAAATGTGTTGGGACATTTACTACGTCATTCACTTATGACCTGGGCTCGGTTTCATGCCAGTAATTCCTGGATCGACAAGTTTTTTTTTTGCTTTTGGACATTGTTCTTGTTTACCCTTGCTCCGTTGTTCTTGGTTTTGCTTTTCCTCCCTGGACTGACCACCTATGTGCCGAATCCCTGCTTGCCTGACCATGCTTAAGAAAACAATAAATCTTAGTATAATGCACCATAATGCATACTTTATTGATCCCAGGAGGAATTGCTTTTTTACAGATGCTCCAGAAACATTTCGAATGAAAAGAAGAAACACTACAACATAGAAAAGAAACAGAAAATGTACAGTGCATACCTCGAGTAAAATATAATACAAATGTACAATAACACAGAAATACTTAAACACCAAATTAACCCTGAATACTGCCTTCCTTGGAATGGGGTTTGTATTTGTTTGCAGAAAAATGTTTCATGTGTTTGTATTATGTATTCAAAAGCCCATTGTTCCTGTTGCTTAGAGTCACTGTCCTGCTTGTTTCGATTCATCCCATGATGTGATAACAGCTGGACTTTAGGGCCAGTCATGAGTCATGACATAGTGATAGAGGGCAACACAGAAAAGTCTCAGTGCTTCAACGGACAATTATAAAAAAAATTCAATTCTTAAATATGAAAATACAAATCCCAAAGGGCAAGTAACCAATTTTTCAGTGAATGGTGAGAATAATTTCCTAAAATATACTTTATTCAGAAAAAAAAGTTGATTCTGTGGAGTTAAGAGGAGTTAGAGAGAAATATAATTAAAATAAATGTAAAGATAGATTAAGTCTTTTTGTATTTCTTTATTTTAAGATGAGCCTTGAACTCAAACACTAAGAAACATCCTTTATCTTACTGAGCTAATTAGCAAATGGAAATATTACAATGTAGCTTCAATAAATGACTAAACTGACTAGTTGACTAAAAGGCAAAAATCCAGTTACTAACACAAAAATATACAAATTGCTTCTAGGCCGTATTGAGATGTCGATCATTCGTTTTCAACAATGATTTTGTCTCCCAAAGTGAAAATCTGATGTTTAAAAATAGTAATTTTTAGTATTGTCTCCAACTGTTTGTATGAGAGTGAAATTCACATTGCTGTAAATACCTGTGAAGCTATACAACCCCTGGTAAAAAGTTATGGAATCACCAGTCTTGGAGGATGTTCCTTCAGTGGTTTCATTTTGCAGAAAATAAGTAGATCACAGACATGCCACAAAACTAAAGTCATTTAAAATGGCAACGTTCTGGCTTTAAGAAAGACTAAAAGAAATCAAGAAAAAAAAAAATTGTGGGAGTTAACGATTACTTTCTTAGATCAAGCAGAGGGAAAAAATTATAGAATCATTCAGTTCTGAGGAAAAAATGATGGAATCACCCTGTAAATTTCCATTTCCAAAACTAACACCTGCATCAGATTAAATCTGCTCACTAGTCTGCAGTTAAAAAGAGTGCTCACACCTTGGAGAGCTGCTGCACAAAGCAGATTGACATGAACCATGGCTCCAACACGAGAGATGTCAGTTGAAACAAAGGAGAGGATTATCAAACTTCTGAAAGAAGGTAAATTATCACGGAATGTCGCAAAAGTTGCTGGTTGTTCACAGTCAACAGTGTCTAAAATCTGGACCAAGTACAAACAACATGGGAAGGTTGTAAAAGGCAAGCATACTGGTAGACCAAGGAAGACATCAAAGCGTCAAGACAGAAAACTTAAAGCAATATGTCTTGTAAACAGAAAATGCAGAGCAAAACAAATGAGGAACAAATGGTCGGAAACTGGAGTCATTGTCTGTGACCGAAATGTAAGAAACCGCCTAAAGGTAATGGAATTCACATATAGAAAAGCTAAACATCATTAACATCTAGAACAAAGTTACAATGGGCTTAGGAAAAGCAATCATGGACGATGAATGACTGGATGAAAGTAATATTCAGTGATTAATCGCAAATCTGCATTGGGCAAGGTGATGATGCTTGAACTTTTGTTTGGTGCCGTTCCAATGAGATTTATGAAGATGACTGCCTGAAGAAAACATGTACAGTACATTTCCACAGTCACTGATGATATGGGGCTGCATGTCAGGTAAAGGCACTATAGCAGTCATTACATCTTCAATAAATGCACAAGTTTATGTTAACATTTTGGACACTTTTCTTATTCCCTCAATTGAAAGGATGTTTAAGGATGATGTCATAATTCATCAACATGATAATGTATCTCTCCATAGAGCAAAAACTGTGAAAATTTTCCTTTAAGAAAGACACATAGGGTCGTTACCATGGCCTGCCAATAATCCGGTTCTCAATCCAATTGAAAATTTGTGGTGGAAATTGAAGAAAATGGTCCATGACAAGGTTCCATCCTGCAAAGCTGATCTAGTAACAGCAATCAGAGGAAGTTGGAGCTGGATTTATGAAGACTGTTTGTCGCTGGTTAAGTCCATGCCTTAAAGACTGCAAGGTGCAACAAAGTACTAATGGTGTGTTTTTTTTTGTCTGTTTTCATGACTCCATAATTTTTTCCACAGAATTGAGTGATTATGTAATTGTTTTCCCTCTGCTTGGTCTAAGAAAGCAATTGTTATTGATTACATTTTTTTTCCTTGACAGACTGCGCACAGACTGAAAGCGGATTGTGCGCAGTGCACCGTACATACCGAGGTCAGAGGGACCTCCACAGAGTCTGTTCCTTCTGAACTCGTTTGTGCCTTTATTCTGTTGCTTCTCCACCTCGATCTCCCTTTTTCTTCTTGCTTTGCCAGGTAACCGCTGTGCCAAAAGCCGCATTAGAGATTTCTGCTGGAATGTCCACCATTGCACTTTCCCTACTCTCAGATGGTGAACTCGCATTGACTTTTGACGAGCAGCTCCAGCAACCAATAGTAATGCCCAAAACAGCCAATGGATCGTTCTGTTGGTAGATTTTTGACCAAATGATACCAAAAAAAAAACTTACATACTGCAGCTTTAAATACTTACGGTCAACAGTCAAAAACAACAAAGTGTGTAGTAAAAGAAGTGAAGAAGAGTATGAAAGGCTGGAACAGGTGGGCAAAAGAATGAAAGGTGAGGAAAAATGCGAGGCACCTTTAGGATGATTGAATTGTTTTTGCAGCTGAGGTCATCTGGCATGTGACTGGACTTTAGTGCAAAATTTGGTAATAATTTGTGCATGGAAACTAGGATTATGTCAGAAGAAGCGGAACAATTTCAATTAAGTGTGTTTATAAAACAAAAATAATTTATGAATATGAATTTTATGAAAAACCAAAGTATATTATATTACAACCTAAAACTAAGAGTTTTAGCATTGTTTAAAGCTTCTGTGTGAAGAGATGTGTACAGCTCTGCAGCCACCAGTGGATTCCAAAGCTCTAATGCTTCACACAGAGAGAAAAGAAACTATCAGTGCTGAAAGAGCTCTTAGATTTCATATTGTGGAAAAGTATGAATCTGCAGTGAAAGTTTATTGTGTCATTCAGAAAGAATTTATTGTAGCAGAAAAGAAGCAGTGATAATAAGAAACAGACCATAGCAGGTTGAGCTGCTGGTCATGAGTACATCAGAGGGAGGGGAACCCAAAGGGAGGCCAAGGCACAAAAGAGGAAAGTTCAACCACAAATAGAAAATAAATGAAAAATGACCTTTTGATTTAGAATTTTGTGTGAAATTATTCAACTCTACACACTGTCTGGTTCACATTTTCCTCTGATTATTATTCAAGAATGAAAATGCATCACGTGTAAATCGTGTATTCTGCACTTTGGAAAATTTTGGTGTTTTATTGAAATGTGTGACCCAGTGATCAGAGCGGTATAGAGGATCTGGGTTTTAACCCAGAGAGAGTGAGCATAATCACCACTGTGGCTCCTTCAGATTGACCTTTGACCCTACCTACAGTAAATGCTCCCCAGGCATCACACAATAAAAACCACTGAAGAGGTACGAAGTGACGGACCTAAAGATAGAGATGGAACAGAATTGAAATCTTGGAACATTTTAGTCCAAGATTTCAGTTCCATCTTGTTAATAAAGACAAAGATACATTTTGATGTGTTTTTATTACCCAAGATCTATTTTCAGCTTGTCATTGTCTCGTATTTGTTGTTAAAGGTCCCATATTATGCTATATTTCATCCATCTTCATTTGTTCTAAAAACCTCAACCTAGTATTTGAGGTTTATTTTAACAAACTTGCCTGTTTTCTGGAGTTTTAGCCCTCTGAAAAGTTACTTTCTGACCAATTCTAAAACCAGGCTGTTTGAGTGGGCGTGTCTATAGACGCGGACTCCACACAACAGTTGATCACTAGCAATTTTTTTTTTTTCCTATTGACACACTTTATGTTTTCAGCCCAAAAAATGCATATTACAGTAAAACACATGGCTATTTAAGCGGCTACTGTGATTGTGTCAGAACAACACTGTCTCATGAAGTGTGTGCGCCGTGCACCAGCAGCATGTCTGCAGAGCCGAAGCAGCAACAGCAAAAGCAGAAGAGTTCAAACAGTTCAAACACTTACCGGAGCTGCTAGGTCGCTTTCTTGTCATCTCATCTAGTGATTACAGCAATAGTCCATTCAAGGTGATAGTCCACTGTTTTGTCCAACCGCTGCACTGCATTGTGTCACAAAGACTCCTATCACCACTCAGAGGAGGACAGCCTATGAAAATGACTCCTTTGGTTACGTCAGGACAGGAACTGAATCTCAACAGCCTGTAGGAGCACCGATTTACCAGTGGGTGGGCTGCAGAGACCATGCAGGAATTGCTTGTTTTCCTCAATGTGGGAGTTGGCAGGCTCGGGGAGGACCAGTTTATAGATGTAGAGATCAGAAAAAATGTGTTTTTCATAATATGGGACCAATAAAGCATGCATAACAGGGTCTGCGCTCCCATCCAATGGAAGCGCATAAATAAATAAATAAAAACCACTTTTCTCCAAAAATCACATACTCATAAATAATTCTACATGACCCACATGGCTAATTTTTGTTCAGATTGAAGTAGGACCCTCAGTGATACTGAGTGACAATGATTAATGTTTTAAATACAGAAATCTATAGTCCGCCCAAAATAATCCTGAGAGATTTACATCAAATATAAAGTCAATTCTCATTATCAAAGGCTATACAAGCAGAAATAATTGAACTAATGTATGGACATCAACTGCAGCAGGTTTGATGATAATAAACATTAGATACACGTGTTTTTGTACGAAAAAGTTCAGGCGGAAGCCCACTTTGCCACAACTGCGCCAAAGTCTTCCACAAGTTGAGAAACAAGTTTGTAACTGAAATGTGTCAGTCAAATTTATTTAATCATTGTTAGACTTGTGTTTGACCACGAGATGTTGCAATTTGGCTTGAAATAAACACCATCCGTTTTTTTATTCATGTTTCTGCTGTGCCCTTCGCAATGCTGTTTTTGGTTCCACTCTTTGAAGCCATTATGCACGGTTGTTATTCAGCAATGCTTTGACCAATCAGGACGTTTTACACAGCGTTGGAAGGCTGAGAGCCTGTAGAAATTGGTGATATCAAACACTGATAGGGCTTTTCCACCGGGCAGGAGCTGGAGCTAACTTAAAGCTAGCGCGTGTTTTGGCTCCAAGCCATTCTGTTTCCACCAACATAGCTCCAGCTCTCAAGAGCCAAAAACCAGAGCTACGCTGGCCCCACATAGCTTCTGGGCTACAGCTCAGCTCTGAAGTGGGTGGGTGTTAGGCAGGGTTATCGACGGTTCTCCAAAAATGAAAAGCAGCCATTTTTCTAAGCTGGCGAGCGGCTGGTCACGTTAGCGCAAATCTGACAAAAAAACATTTAAAAGTGAGTCCAAAGTGAGTGAAAGAAGACAGAGCAGTGGTCAGAGGAGGAGAACACTGTTTCCTGGTACTGTGAGTGTCTGAAGAGATTCAGGGGAAAGTGGACGGAGCCCCACGGACCGAACAGAACTACAGCCACGGAGGAACTCGCCCTGAAGAACTGTTAATAATGGTAAGTTTTATTTCACCCTGTTGTTAAACTACTAACAATATTCGCTTGCTGCAATATTCCCTCATTCATATTATGAATGTTACGTCTAACGTGGTGCAGGCTAGCCAGTTAGCCGCTGGTTAGCTAGGAAACCATAACAATACTTTAATATTCCTGAAAGCAGCAATAATATTTCATTGATCTGTATTCAGAACTTATTGTTACACAATGATCATGTAATAATTAGTGTTGTGGTGGTCAAGACCGGTCTTGGTCTCGAGACCAAATTTTAAAGGTCTTGGTCTTGTCTCAGACTCTGAAGCATTTTGACTTGGTCTTGTCTCGGACTCGGGATTTTCCGTCAAGATCGTTCGAGACCAGCACTAATTCCTGCTATTTTTAAACTTTTTTATAATGTGATAACACGGAGAAGAACGGGATAAAACAATCCTTTATTCATTATTTAATCCACCCCGTATAATGACCACAACCTTCCTAAATGTCACTGAGTGACGTGTGTGTGGCTACGGTGTCAGTTTGGACCGCGGAGCGCAAGGGAGATATGAACTAATCACCGGTAAAAATCCCAGTAAAACTCCTGAAAACAATCACCAGTAATAAATATTATCTCCCTGGTAAAGACAGTAGCTCTAATAACTGGTAAAATGATAAACTGATGATATTACAGCCTGTGAAGGCTGGATAGGGGACGCACTTACTCTGCTTCTGGGTCCTAGTGCCAGCCGAGCGGTGAAGCCTGTTCCGTTTACCGTGTGTACTGAGGTCCGTGTGTGTCTGTGTGAAAGTCCGCATGTTTATGCCTCTGTCCATCCTCTCTTTTCATTATATCCATGTCTTTTAAGGCTTTATTACATAATGTCGGCTGTAGTCCGGGCCGCCGCCATCTTGGTTTATGTCGTCACCAGCGCGTCATCGCCGCAGAGTTGCACAAGCCAGAATGACTCAAATAACTGTAAAGAGGTCTTATATTAGTCTATTATCTTTTTAAAGTGGTGTTTTTTTGTGTGTCTTTAGACTCCAATTATGTATATAATATGTTCCCCACAATATAAACAGGTTCACAATATAATTATTTTTATAGTTTCTGTTTCCACTGTATCCAGAATAATAATAATTCTCAACAAGAACTATTGATTAATTTGTTACATGACTGTTCCAGGGGTTTGAGTTTGTTTTATTTAGTTTCACATCTACCTGTAGATCTATGTTTTTTACACTGATGACAACTTGTTTGTAGTTTTATTTCAGAAAGTTTCACTTTTACAGTTACAGTTGGAAACCTTTGTTAATTGAATATCCAGTTATATTACAGTAACCAAATTAAACTATATCAACTAAGTGAATTAATAAAATAACCTGTGTAAAGGCTTTTTCAAACTAAAAAAATATCTTATGAAATCTGTGACCTGTTAAACCTGAACAACTGAAAGAATCAGAATCAAGAATCATTATTTCTTGGCAGAAATGCTTTTAAACACTTGCTGTACATTCAGCTGACATAAAAATCTAGTTTTCAAATATGTAGAATAATTGTGAATTTATCAGTAGTAGTTTTAATATTTTAGTTAATTTTTTGCAGGCACCTTTTTTTTTTGTCCGTCAAATGTATTTAAAATAAACTAAAATTAAAGAGAGATGTTATTTAACTGTTGAACCTTGCCATAATTTTATTTATTTATATATTTTTTTAAATTGAAAAAAAAATGTTTATGGTCTTGGTCTTGGTCTTGGTCTCGGCTTGTCTCGGTCTTGGTCTTGACTCGGTCTCGACTCCCAAAAGTCTTGGTCTTGTCTTGGTCTCGGTGCATTCTGGTCTCGGGCAAGTCTTGGTCTCGGATAGTGTGGTCTTGAACACAACACTAGTAATAATACTATTGAACTATGTGGTAACAATTCATTCATTCTATGCAAACATCAACATGTACAATATTATCTGTTGGTCCATCCTGAAATATCATTATACACCATTTACTTGAATTTATATTTGTTTATAAATAAATGAAACTATTATTAACAATTAATATTTTCTATTCCTGGACAAAACAAGGCTCACACTTAATCAAAAATCATTGCACACACTATTATACACTTGTTTTACCATATTTGATTTACTATCTAGAAGTTTGGGGAAATACATACATGACGAACATCCAACCGTTATTCATAATGTAAAAAAGATCCATCAGACTGATACATAACGCAGGATAAAGAGAACACACACATGGATTATTGTTAAAAACACCAGATCTCATCAAACTCAAAACTGTCCAAATGATTTATAAAACAAGTAAAGGTTTATTTCCAAAAGCGTTGCAGAAAAGTTTTTTTTTTTTTTTTTTTTTTTTTTTAGAGAGAAGGGGAATATAATTTAAAAGAACTACATTTCAAGATTAAAAATGCTAGAACAACAGTCAAAAGGATAAATATAACAATGTCAGGGGTTAAATTATGGAACTGCGTAAGTGATGAAATAAAACATAAACCAGTTTAAAAAGCTTTTTAAATCATATATTGTTAGTAAATATAAGAAAGAAGAGTAACAATTTGACCAAAAACATGTCATATATACATTCATGTATATATGTTTGATGTGAATGTATAAACTGTATATAACGCTTGTGTAGATTATATGTTAAAATAGTAATACAAGCTAAATATTTTATGTGATTATCTAGAGAGCCTTGTTTAGTTTTATTGTGATAAGGTAGGTTTGCATAAGCTTTGCTTCAACCTACACACTTTGGCTTAAGGATTACACAATTGTTTGTTTTTGTATTTTCTTATTGTGGAGACTGCCAAATTAAATAATAAATTCAAATATTTTTAATGCTTCTATGCAGGAAAAAAAGGAGGAAGATGTTAATGCAGATTTTCTTCCTTGATCAGTCAGGGACTCACTTCATAGACCAGGACTACGTCCATGGTCCATAACCTCCAGCTCATTATGAACTCCTCAGCACTGGTTGGACTGGTGTTGGTTATGGAGCAGACAGCAGGCTTTGGCCCTTTCTAATAGAAAACCCACAATCCTTTTTTAAGTCAATGTTAATATATTTTGACTTGTTTTGTACATCTATTTTACTTTGTGTAAATAAAATTACTTATTTTGTATTCTACAAGGACTTCGTTCATTGTTTGTTGCCTACTTGTAAGCACACGTATTTTATTTTTATTCAGGTATTTAATTGCTCTTTACATAGAGAGGGTCCGTTGGGGCTGAAGAGGTTAAAAAGAATTGGTAAGAGGGGAAATGCTTCGCATTACGCTTTGATTGCTAGTGAAATAGCATCAAAGCATCATTGGGAACGATTTCTGCTTCAGTGTTTTTGATCCTGTTGATCAGAAGGTGTCTCTTCCACTTCAGTCTTTTTGGGACTGTCACAAACTGGATTCATTTTGGAAAGCTGGACATGACTTTTTGAATAAAGAATTCAAAAAAAAAAAAAAAAAAACTTTTTGACTTTTGAGACTTTGTACCTTGTTAGAGTTGGCTGTCAAAATAAATGGGAAATTTTCACTTGAAATCATACATTCTCAAAAAAGATTCAGTTAATAAAAATAAATGTATGTTTTAAAGTAAACAAGACAGGGTCAGATATTTAAGAGACAAGTACCAAAAACTTTATTTTCACAATAAGCCTTTTTGCTCAGAAACAATAGACCAGTAACAAAACAAAAAAAGTCACTTAATAGCAAATGTAAACGAAACTTTTTCATAAAGGAAAAGAGCAAAGAAACACATTCTGTTTACTTATAATCTTTGTCAAACACATTTTTATTCAATAAAAAGTGTACGAAAACCTCACGCCACAACACGTGTTATAACAAAACATGTGGGTTGACCCAGAGTGCAGCAGTCAGTAAATGCAGAAAAGAAAACTGAACTAGAGGATCAACCTTTTTACACTGGTATCGATCAATATATCCATATCAATATTATTGATTATCAATCCGTCCAACACTTACTCCTTAAGGTCCTCCCAGATTTCGTAAAAACGCAAATGTGAGTACTGGAAATCTGTCGTTATCGCCTTTTGAGGAGCACTCTTGAAATCATCTTGCGACCCCCACTCGGCAACTTACTACCCCCAGGGGGTCGGGACCCCTGAATTCGGAACCACTGCACTAAATGACTCCAAAATACACTAAATAGCAAATATACGCAAAATCACAGAAAAATACACAAAGGTACTACAAAATATACAAAAGCACATGAATACACAAAAAACAGCAGAAATACACAGAAACAGCAAATATACATCAAATGACAAGAATATACAAAAAGGAGAACAAAAATATGATCTTATTTCCTATCGCTTGAGGGGTATTCCATAAAGGAGGGTTAAACTCTGAGGCTATCCATGAACTCTGGGTCAACATACCCCGCGATGGGAAACTCTGGGTATCTGATTCCATTACAGCTGGTATGAAGTGGGTCAATAAACCCTGAGTATGCAAACCTTGGGTTACTTACGTGCACGCGCCCGATAAAAAGCCATCATCTATGGATCAGAGAATACTCAAACTGCCATGACAACCAAACGGAAGAGATTGATTTATTCACCCTGATGGTGAAATAAGCCGGTGTTTGAGGAATATGAGCCTGTTCTAAATGTGCGTTCAGTCTTCAGTGACAATAGTGGCCTAAATCACCTGTAATTAGTCACTTTTTGGTCCCTTCATCACTTTAGTGGCGTGACGAGCGGTGAATAATATGAATAAAATGTGTCTGAGGAGACGTGGCAAGCAGCATAGGATGGCTGCATAGAGAGCCCTCCTGTTACACTGGATATAAAGACAGTGACTGCCGCTTGATATCGAATCAATTATATTGATTTTGAATGTAATATTGTCGCCAGAGTCATATTGACGTCCTAAAAAATGCCATAAGAAAAGCGGGACGCAAACCCGCGACCCATCACTTCCAAGAGCAGCGTCACAATTCACTGCACCATCATACCTTCAAAGAAGCGTGATCTACAGATTTAACTGTATAAGAACATAAAACAACAATCGAGCCTTAAAAGTGGATTCATTTAAATTATCATCTCCTCCTTTATATTATCCACAGGTTTGTATTCAGAGAACTTTACTACAGACGTCAGTAGATTTTTTAATGCAAATCAACCTCTCAGTGACTTTCACTAAATGATCTGTATCCACAATGTTAGAAAAAAAACTGTTTGCACAAAAAAAACAAACATTAAGCAACACGACATTAGTAATGATGTGAGCACGTCTGTGGTGTGTGATGTTACTAATGTGTTTCAGAGAAAAGTGTTAAGGTTTAATAAAGTGTTAAGAAACGGTGTTCAGGTGGGCGGAGCCAGGTAGAAACCCAGGATTTCTTTGATAAAACCTGCCAGTGACAAGGTTTAGTTCACGGACAATGTTGCCATGGTAACATACTCAGAAGAACATGTCTCGCGTTTAAAAATGGGATACTCAGAGTTTCCCTCATACTCAGAGTTTGAACCTAACCCACTTTATGGAACACCCCCTTGGTTACCTTATTAAGCTTCCTAATCAATAAAAAAATGAGCCATTTTTGTGTTTGTCTACATCTAGATTTCAAATTCTTTTAGCGATAAAATGTTTGAAAGCCTGATATGAAACATTTTAATAACTGTTAACTACATATGTGTAGAACTGGACATAAAACTGTAACATGGTTCCCCAGTTAAGCATTAAATTATATTATATAATTTCTATACAATTCTTAGGGCAATTGGAATTACAAAGTCATTGATCTAAACTCAATTACAATTTGATAACGATTATAAGAGCAACAGATTTTTATCAATTACACCATAGCCCTAACAAGGAAACCAATAGATGAGAACAAAGTAGATAGTAGATTTAGTGTATTTTACAACTGATTTAAAGATTCAGGTTTTAAAGGGTTTTTAATATAAAAATGAAATTATATAAACTTTGTTTTCAATGATTTAATAACTTATTAAATTGCCGTGGTTACACGTCCTGGATTCCATCGGAGGATGAGGACATCTGAGCAGTTAACTTCAAAGGAGCAAGTTTTGGTCCCACATATCAAAGCAGGAAGGCGACACACAAGTGAGTGAACTTATTCAGACAGCGTCAGTACAGTCAGTCGTTAAAACTACAGACATGGATCCAAACGTACACAATACAGTGATGCAAATTCAGATAGCGTTGGTAAACGAAACTTGTTTAAAGCTCTGGTATGAAGAAGAGTATGAGAATTTAACTTCTGAATTCAAAGTTGAGATGATGATGCTGAAAAATGAGAACCAGAGTTGTAGAGAAGAGTTGTATAATCTCCAGCATCAGTCGGATGCTACAAACGTTAGCGTCTCATCACAGCCTGGAACTGAGAAGCAACGTAATGAAGAGATTGTGAAACTTCAGGAGCGAATAAGAGATCTGGAGTTGGAACTGAAGGAGGAAAAGAAAGCAGGGGAAGCCTCCAAAAAGCAAGTGGAAATGCTCCGAGAAAATGAAAGCGTGCTGACTTCTATGAGTGAAAACTTTGAAGAGATAAATCAGCAGCTACAAGAAGATAGAAATAATTTAATTGAAGAAAATGCATCACTTGTTGCTGTGATGGAGAAAATGAAAGATCAGGTCAACGAAAAACATTTTGTGATTAAAAATCTAAAGAAGGAACTGTATGATCTTCAGAGTGAAATGGATGAACAAACCAATCCCTTTCCTCTAGAGATCCAACATGAGAAAACCAGGAAAGAGTTCAACAAACTTTACTGGCAAAATAAAGAATTGGAGTTGGAACTTGAAGTAGAAAAGCAAAAACTACAAGCTGCATTGGAGCTGTATGAAAAAGCTCAGGATGAGCTCCGTTTGATGCAAAGCTCCACGAGGGGAACCTTTAATTCAGGAATTGAGCAGCTGCAAGAGGATCACAATGTTCTAGTTCAAGGAAACAATTCACTTGTTGCTGAGATCAAGGAAATTAAAGATCAGATGCGTGGAAAGGATTTAGAGATTCAAAGTCTCCACCAGCAACTGAGTGATGTGGAACAAAGGATGAAGAACCCTGAAGAACAGCCTCCTGAAGACAATGTCCCAGTGACAAAGGATGGATGTGAGCATGAACATGCACATGTTCCCTCAGGTGAACCTTTGGAGCTGCAGGCTGGGACCAACTCTAGCTCTGCTGAGGGGCCACAGGCAGGAGGCTTCTGGTCCCGCTGTGCACACACACTACGTTCAAGCCGTGTTGGTGTTGCAGCAGCCACGTTGTTTGAGCTCTCTTTTAAAAAACCTGTTTCATCATTAGTAACTGTGACAAAATTAACACGGTGCCAGAATCTGCAGAGCTTGATTAACTAGAATGTTTGTTTTTTGTTATTGAGAACTATCCTGGTTCCCAGTTCAAATATGACCAGTAGTATAGACAGTACATGCCTTTTTCCTCACAGGGCTGAGAGGAGCCAGCTGAGGTTTTTAGTGTATTGTTCTGTCAGTTAGTGTGCGTTTGGAGTCATTTCATACCCCAAATAAAAAGAACATATTCCTTCAATTGTCATTTGCACATTAGTTGTTTTTCCTGCTGTTTTTTTCTTCTAATTTGTCTGTCCTACAGTCGTACATTTTGCACTGTTATCCTATGTTGGGATTTAGTTTTGTTCTTACGTCTGCTATTCTATTGTGTTGCTGCAACGTGTTTATTTCCCCTCTTGGTATTAATAAAAGAGTATTCATTTCAAATTTTGTGTTTTTGTGTGATTTCGTTGTTAATTTGGGCTTTTGCATTCGATCATGGCTCAGTGGTTGAGTGGATCGTCCAATTACTCAAGGATTGGGGGTTCAAATCCCGCTCCATCCAAGTCATTGTGTCCTTGGGCAAGGCACTTTATCTACATTGCCTCGTGTGAATTATGCATTAATGTTGGTGGCAATCAGAGGGGCCGTAGGTGCGAAATGGCAGCCACGCTTTGGTCAGTATGCCCCAAGGCAGCTGTGGCGACATTGTAGCTTACCACCACAGGTATGAGTTTAGTTTGTGAAGATGTGAAGGATAACTAACTGGGTGTACATTCTGGATTTGACTAAAGTCACACGCTTCAATCATATGGATTTCTTTAACCTCCATTCATGGTCTTTGAGGATCCTTTTTAATACGTTTTTCATTGTTTTATGCATTATTGCCACTATTGAATAAAATATTGGTTGTATTCTATATTTGTCATCGTGTGCGATTGTAAATCAGTTAACGGGCGATTTAGGCAACATTGATTGAACTGAGTTTATTAAATTTGAATGATCCTATGTGCTGAGGTTGAAGCTATACAGATGTCGCCAAAAAACTATCACAATGGACAAGTGTATTTGAAGATTATTATTTACAATGAATGGATATGGAAGTAATACGAATAAGAACATGAATGATCATTAATTATGAATACATTTGATTTTAACCAGAAAAGTGTCAAGGTAAAGAAGTATGTAGGTCTGACTATTCTGATCATATTAATGACATTACTAGAGGAATTAAAAAGAGCCAAAGATGCATAAAAAACATATTGAGAAATATATTTTAATATTGAAACAGAACAAATGTTATTGCAATGCAATGAACATCTTCAAGTTTTCTTTAGGCAAACTACTTAACATGTAGCACTCATGTAACATTATTACATGAACTGGAAAGCAGCTTTAACAATGTCGATAAAAACAATCACAATTTGGAAACATTAAAAAAAAGACGTGCACACATAAAGCTGTACATTAGTGAACACACACACACGCACGCACACACACAGGTTTGAGAGAATTCTCCATACACAGTCCACTTTCTCCAGATAAATAACCTTACAGTACTCTGAAACGTCTCCAACATCCATGCCTGGCACGGCCACATGTACCCGAGGGTTACCAGTCTTTCAGTGGCACAGAACAGAGTCTCACATTGTCACAACTGTTCCTCTGAGTCACTGAGCTGGATGTAAACAAAGGCTGCATGTCGTTTCCTCCTCAGAAATGTTTAAAAAAGAAGGATTGTCTGCGTGTTCCTGTAAACGCTGATCAGAAACTCTCTGACCTTACCAGGGACAAACTAACAACTACAGTCATACAACACATTTTGTGCCACATTTTTCTATCATTACAGCTCTTGGAAGTAACTTATATAAGCTCAAATATAGTGATTAATCAGAGAACAGCAGTGCATGGGTATCAAAGTGTGGTTAAACTTAAGAGCATGGCACACTCCTACCACAGGAGGGCGCTGTTACACTGCTCCATTTCTACCCACAGAAATAAGGTGTGTATGAATGAACCCTGACGCACATTTAAACTCATAACAGAGGTTAAAAAGTGGTGTTTTAATGTTTGTATTAAGGTGTACAGACAGATTTTAAGTGAAATTAATCATTTATTACATGCAAGTAAATATATATTGAGTAAAGCATTTTTTTTCAAGTTACCAAAGTTAATTAGAGCTTGTTCTTCTGCCGGTGTCTAACTGGGTAGAGGGTGGCTGATGTCCAGCCTTCTCTGTGCAGAACCTCTTTTCCGAGCAACTGGAGCTGCACCTGCCAGAGAACGTGGAGTCTGGAAGAAAGCCTTAGAAGAAGCTGGAGATTCCTTTGGTGTGAGAGGAGTCTGTGAACAGACACACACAAAGGTTGATCAAAAAAAATTATACATATATATATATATATATATATATATATGGTCTTCATTAGCTGGGTTTCCATGACCCTTGGAAATACGTAAAATCTAAATAGCCTAATAAAAACTAGTAATGGAAACACGTGATATTCGAAAAAACACTCAAAATAAAATTAAGATAATTTTCCCCAAAAAGATGTAATTGCATTGTGGGATGTGGAGATGCAGTGAAGTGAATCACTGTCCTTCTTTTCTTGTGATCACAATAAAAATGAAAGAAAATGTCAACAAATGGAGTGTTTACATTGGAGATACAGTAAAAACATCTTTTAAATGACAATTTCAACCATTTTCCTTTCTTTCTGGAGTAAATGATCTATGAGGCCACACTATAACAGCAGCTTTTAGATGACTCATGTCTACAAGTTGTCACAGAGGCTGATAATGTTGGGCTGTGTTTCTTACCAGAGGTTCTGCTGTGCTCATGCAGACCTTGTGCTGCAGTGCACAGGGAGAGGGTGGGATGCCTCCTGCTGGTCTGTAAAGCTTCTCTGGAGAGGACGGCAGAGGAACAGGTGAGCTGCTCAGGTACGACGGCAGGCTGTAAGGCCCCGCCCCCACCATCAAGTTTAAGCTAAGTTTGGTGTGAGCGTCAGAGCCTGCCAGGGGGTAGTGGTGTAAGGCTGAGGAAGGCACCAGGACGTAAGGCAGGGCCAGAGGGAGGGCTGAACCTGCTGCTGGATGAGAGGCTGATAGGAGGAAGTTGAAGTTGTCCAGCCCTGAAGAACAAAGGACTTTATAAATTAAAAACAACAACATAAAGCAGAGACATTTACCAGTTTAAACATTTTGAAATTGTAAACAACACTGTTATAAATCACTTCTGCTGTGATTATTGACTCAGTGTCGACATGAAAAGATTTGACCGTTTATTCCAATACTATGCTAACACATAATATCATTGTTACACTATGGTGACATTAATGCAAACCTGCTGTAATCTACCTTTAATTTGTTTGAACATTTGAACCCTACCTGCACTATTGGGCACATAGAGGTACTGGGTGGGCTGGGCTTGTTTACTGGGGCTGGTGGCCTGCTGCTCGGTAGGGACACCTGCTAGTCCATGTGGGAGGGAGGTCTCTGTAGCCTGGTTAGCTTCACGCTGAGCTCTGGCTCTCACCTGGAACGAAGAAGCAAACAATAATCTACACTGAACTATAGAAACAAGAGTCAGCACTCAGCGTTTATGACTCTCAAACATGTGCATCACTGATCTAACAGCTGTGGGATCTTTCTATTTATATAATTAACACGAACACAATTAGTGCCGATAGCAAAACGCTCACTTTACATCACCTGTGCATCCATGGGGGGTTTAAAAGGTTTAGGATTTAAGAAAAGATTATAAAAGGCAGAAATCGTAACACAGTTAAAAAGTAAAAAAAAAAAAAAAAAACATTAAATATGAATAAAATAAGGAAGTATAGAATGGTTAATTGAGCAAGAGGCAATAATCTGATCCATTACTAATAATAGAATTTCTATTTACCTGCATATAAAGTAATTAAAAGAAAGCAATCTTCCTTATTGCAGCTTTTGTTTGATTTTTAGAGAGCTTGTTAATTTAAAGTTCCTAAAATGGAAGCATTTTCAAGTAATATATTATAGATGTTTGTATTCATTCGGGTTTTTTGGGTAATTGCGAGGAGCCATGTTTCATATATTATGGATTTCCTTTCCTGAAACAGAATCAGCAATATTGCTATTATAGTTTGTTTTGTTTTTACCAAATCAAGAGGAAATTACCATATGAAACACAACATACCCTCACATGCATGTTTTGACACAATTTAACGTGTTTACACATAATTACCACTGAAAACGCGTGGCCACAGAGACAGAAATGTCAAATCTTGCCAAACATCTTGCTACGAAATCTCACGATATGACAGACTTCACCTCCTGAAATGGAAATAGCTAAATGACGCATGAAACCTACATGTTTAGGACAATATCCTGCATTTCCACCATATTGTTTTGCCTTAAAACATGCAAAATCTTGCACTATGTAGGCCATTGGCACAAAAACTAGTTCAGGTACAGTAATCGTATTAAGCATGTGTGGCACAACCTTGGGAACTATAATAACTAATAATGATGTCAAATCTACAACTAGAAATGGCTTAATTTTAAACAGTATTTACTAGTTTATGGTCACAGGGGGCTGATGGGGGTCCTAGAGTATGACTGATCAAGAATGCTGGATTCTGGGATATTACCAGCGACACATTTCTCAATAGTCAGTGTCACTACTCATTTTCAGTTTTTTATTAAACTTAATAGATCCCTGTGATTGTGATCTCAAGGTCACACAGAGGTCACTCAATCCGCCAGCGTTGTGCAGATACATAATAATGTGTATTTTAGAGGAAGAAGAGTTAATTATATCTACTATTGCTTGACCTTACCTCATCACTTTCCTCCAAACCACAGTTTCCCTTCTTTGCCAGCAGCCTCTCCTCCTGATCATCATCTTCCATTCTCCTCTTCCTCAACTCCACAGACTCTGTGCTGGGCGACGCCCGACCATCAGGGCTCTCACTGGGCTTGTCTGGTGCCCTGTAGAGCATCACCACAGACGGCTGGGAAAAGCTGGGCATGTAGGCCAAGCAGTGGGAAGCAGGGGCTGGGGTGTAGAGGTGGGGTGTCAGGGGGGCGGGGTGGTTGGAGGATGGGACACTGGAGCTGTTGCTGGGAATGATGGAATTCTGATGAGGCTGACTGGAAATGCTGCAATAGAAAAGGAGATCAGATTAAGCAATGTGCTAAATAGGGCTAATTTGGGCCAAACCTGTTAATACATTGCCATGAATCTGACGATATGATTTGCATGTAACAATATGAGATGTCCCCATACTAAATAACACAAATATAGATAGCGATATAACGCAATATCAATAATTAAAAATTTCACTTTTACAAGTACAAAATGGAATGAAATACATTTTTTTCCTTTTTTTTTTTAAACTTGCAAGAACAATCAAATGCTAAGTTACTATAATTCAAGTACAAATATCAAAAACAAATGGTATGTTTATCAAAATGTTACATTTATCAAATAAACAAACTTTTGCTTCTACAACAGATTCGGAATTTGTTATGTTCTTAAATTCTTAAAAAAAAAAAAAAAAAAAAGTAACCTCATACATCTATAAAAGTGTCCAGTATGTTTTATAAAAACAAGTGCAATAAACTTCTGATAGTTTAACACGGTCTGATGTGGTTTACTGACACCTAGTGACCAGGCATTTTTATGTGCTATGCCTATTTTAGCGCAATTTAATGGTTTTTCTGTTAAAAAACATTGATTTGGATTATTTTTTAGATCGATGCTATAATCGCACGATGAAATATCACAATGTTTATCACCAAATCGACGTTATCACCCTTACTTAATACAACTTCATGTGTTTTAATGCTATAAAAAAACGTCTGTGTTGCCTAATATTTTTTCCAAAAACTCATTTTTCAATGCAATTTGAGCATTTGGATTGAAAAGTGGTGTAAAACCTCCCAAACCATAGCCACACACAGCTGACATATTAAATGGATTATTTGTGGTGGTGTGTGCTGATATGCAGATTCCCCTTCAGGCATAACGCTCCATCCTTAAAGTTGTGGCCTACCGCTGCCTTTTCTGCACTTTTGGCTGCTCTTTAGGTCTAATATTCGCTTACAAGTTCTCACGTCTTTCCCCGACCTACGTCTTTCAAAAGCCGTCAGGCACTAAGCAGCTGTGGTTTGGCCACAGACCAACCATGGGATAAAGGCAGAGACTCCTGTGCTGTACACAGAAATTAGTTGGATCACAGCGTTCAGCACCTCTACACGCCAGCCAATGCAAACAGTGTGAACCACTGTGGATCAGGCAGGAATAAAACACGGGTGGCCACAACGTGTAATAACTTTAAATAGACAAGAAATACCATTTTTGACGCCTAAGAATAAAGATGTGTGAATGTGGAACACGTGCTTGAAGATTATGAACCATCTTTAATTAGAGAAGATGCAGGAAACACTTTCATCATCTCATAAACCTGGAAATTCTCTACAATATAACCAGGTGACTGACATCACAAAATGAGTTGATGCATGGTTTATTAGTGTTACCGGAGCTACTGGGTCTCACTTTGGCTCTTTGGAGCGCTGGGCTCCAACAAGACTGATTTTAATGAAGCTTACTTCTGCTTTGGAACGGTCGCCATGGTTACTCAAAGAATGGAATAGTTAGATGAGCACTACCAAAAGTTTACTTAAAGCTGATATTCGGGAAATGAAAAGAGAGAGAGAGGCACCCTCACTATTGTTGTTTGTATACTTTATTATCGTTATTAATCTGCTGCTGTCTTACTCAAACTTCTTCCACATTTTTCAACCAATTTAAACAAGTTTGGTGTCAAAACGGGCAGATAATTTCTGGCCATTCTGCTATGCATGGGCTTAACTATTCAACTTTTAAAATTTTACATTTTCCTCATCCACATCAGCCATTCTTCAACCGATTTAAACCATTAACCCGTGTACCCTTCGTTATTTGGTTATTTGGTTTCAGAAACCGAATTAAAAAATGGATTTTAAAAATTGGAATTTAAAACCAAAAATAGGAAAACAGAAAAAAACAAAAACCAAACACGCAGCTTTTTTCTGTTTTAAAATTAAATCTGGTTCTGTTTGTGTGATATTTGGATATTTACAAGGAAACTTTGACGAGAGCTTCATGTTTTAATGTCACCACACAGATGGACTTTTACTCTGTAAGTAAGTAATGTTTATTTCTATAGCACCTTTCACAGACAGAGGTCACAAAGTGCTTTACATATCAGCTCATTCACACTCACATTCACACACCAATGGGACAGAGCTGCGATGCAAGGCTCTAGTCAACAACTGGGAGCAACTAGGGGTTCAGTGTCTTGCCCAAGGACACTCGACTGGGATCGAACCCCCAACCTCTCAATCAGAGGACAACCCCTCTACCATGTTCATGTTCGTTAAAGAGTTATTGATGCTGGAAGTCCGAATTTGTGAATATCTGCGAACTTTACCAAACAGTGTTATGGTCCAAATAGTATCCAGATAAACTGGTGAAGGGTACACGGATTACCATTCAACCCTTAACAGTTTTCAACTCACTTTTATTTTTTTAAACTTTAGGTACAGTAGATTGTTTCAGATCCTTCAACTTATTTCAGCAAATTTCATCACATATTCAACATTATTTTACAGAGGTTGTTAGGCAAATCCTAGATTAGGGCTAATGCTTGGCAAAGGCTAATCCAGTGCTAGGTTAAATGCTAATACTATACTAATGTTAGGCTGACGCTAATGCTAAGGTATTGCTAGGCTAATGCTAAGTGGTGGCCTAGTGGTTAAGGACAGCGGGCTTGTAATCAGAGGGTCGCTGGTTCGAGTCTCATTCATATTTGCTCAATATTCCAACAATGTGGAATGTTGAGCAAATCCCTTATCCCTAATCCATCTGCTCCCCGAGCACCCGCAATTGGCAGCCCACTGCTACCCCCTCGGGAAAACGGGTAAAAATGCAGAGAAGACTTTCACTACGGTGATCAATAAAGGTTACATTATTATTTATTAAGCACCTGCATCCTCACTTGCGTTTTACTCATGAAATACAAATATTCTCGTTCCTCTTTTTGTCTGTGTGCTGTTTTTGTTGTATATTTTCAGTAAACATGTAAGTGTGTATGCATCGTCTGTGCTTTGTTATCCACTTACCTTGCACTGTTTCCCAACTGCAGGCAAAACACGGCCTTGTTGCTTTGGGTCTTCATGGAGTAATCCACAGGTTGGATTGTCATTCCTAACGTGAGAGAAACACCAGTTCATCAAGATGGGGGTGTAATGTTGCCTGTTTATCTAATGGTGGGAACAATGATGCAGAAACACATTTATCGTCTCATAAACCTGGACATTCTCTACAATATAACCAGGTGACTGACAACAGCACAAAATGAGCTGATGCATGGTTTATTAGTGTTACCGGAGCTGCTGGGTCTCACGTTTGCTTTTCGGGGCGCTGCGCTCCAGCCAGACTGATTTTAATGAAGCACCGATATACTTACTTCTGCTTTGGAACGGTCGTCATGGTTACCCGAAGAATGGAGTAGTTAGCAGAGCACTACCAAAAGTTAACTTAAAGCTGATATCCGGAGGATGAAAAGAAAGAGAGAAAATTCAAAAGCGAACTATGCCCCACCCTAAACTGCTTTACTTTCTCCTCTGCCTCTGCCAATCTACCAGAAGCCACGCCTCTACTTTTGTGCACACGCATAGCGGAACATGACAAGGTTGCATCGGGTCACATTGATATACATTAGGTCTATGGGTCATCGTTATTCTTTTGGCGATGGATATTTTTGAGGTAAGAGACAAAATCATATTTACATGTTTGCTGTTGTGACGCACGGCCTTGTTTCTGTGCACAGTTCCGCATTCACTTTGATTGAGTCTCAAAAACAGGAAGTCGAAGCCTATTGGCTGGGTGATTGTGGTGTGATTTTCTATTTGTATAGGGGTCTATAGGACGAAGAAGGGACTTATATACATTAATGTATATGAATGACCACCGGCAGTAGACCATAGTAAAAGACTAGTTAGGTATTTTTGTGCATTATGAAAGAATTATACATAAACATAGATTTCTCAGAAACTCTGGATAACAGCTTTAAAAGAAGAGGACAGAAAATGGGGGACTACTGCACCTCTTTAGAACTTAGTTTATGTACTTCAGGAGGAAAGAAAAACAGTTAGGAAGTCTTTTTTCTACCAGAACTGAAGGAAAACCACAGACTGAAAGCACTCTACATAAGGGTGTGTTTCTTAAACGTTATTCTATAAATATTGATAAAACACTTAGAGTTTTTCATGCAATAATTACTTAAAAATAAAGTCCTGTTATTTTTGCATAATGTTTAAAGGAAGCCGTATTTGTTATTGAATTAATGTGTGTTTGGACAAGCCGCTAACACAGTGGTTCCAGAATTCATTTTTGATCATGTTTGTTATACTGTATTACAATTACAGAATAGCCAGGATTAGTGACAAGTTGTGCCAGCTCAGATGTTTTTTTCTCTGCATTTTATTTTATATTCGGCAACGTGAAAGTATAAAATACATTTGTTTAGGATTGTGTTTTATTTTTAAAAAAAATTAATATTTTAAAAATCTGTCATTATTATTTATTGTTTCAATTACTAGACGTTTCAGGCGACCCCATCTAAACTCCTGGCGACCCCACATGGAGTCCCGACCCTAAGATTGAAAAAAAACCCTGCCCTGACAGATATTGGCGTTAAAACATTGCACACTATCATAAAGTCAAATTTATGTTGTTGTGTTTTCCTTTTTCAGTTCATTGTCAAATTGTGGGATGAAACTTTAATTTAAATCAAAATGATTTAAATAAGATCAAGAAGCAAGAAGATGGCAAAATATATGATTTCTCAAAAACAATGAATCTCTTACTAAAAAGGAATGATTTACTGCAGCCCTGCATCAATCAAACAGAGAATCAAGGACACACATTCACTCCTACAGTGAACTTAGTGACTCTCTTTACTCTAAGAGACATTATTAGCCTGCGGGAAGAAAATGGAGCACTCAGTGTGAAATGAAAAGCATGCACTGGGACTAGAAAAGACTGTGTGAGACAGCAGTGTGGAATACCAACAAGCTTCTAACTGTAACACACATTTGTCAACCTCTG
Organism: Gouania willdenowi; assembly: GCF_900634775.1. Classification (NCBI taxonomy): domain Eukaryota; kingdom Metazoa; phylum Chordata; class Actinopteri; order Blenniiformes; family Gobiesocidae; genus Gouania; species Gouania willdenowi. Next base: position 23,807,795 of record NC_041049.1, on the reverse strand, counting down.
CTCCGCTGACTGGATCTTACCGCTCATTTCCTGCCGTGGGCTGCAGGGTGCAGAGTTGACCTGCCGTTGGATGACAGGAGGACATTTGGGAAGGATGTTAAAGGAGGCGTGACGGGGCATCTTTTTCTTGGGGAGCTGTCTGTCTGCTGCTTGTGTGGGGTCAGACGCAGAGATGTCTGCTACATTCAATGTGCTTTCTACAGAGGATGAGAAGACAGTAAAAAGTGACCTCAGCAAAGCTTTATACCAGATTTGGCCAATAAAAGTGATTCATCTGTCCCTACACTTTGGTCCTCATGTATCAACCTTGTGTGAAAATGGGTGCAAATGTGAGTGCACATTTTGTCGTACGACAGGACAACCATGTGATTCATGAAACATTCGTATCTGACCAATCCCAGTGTCAGCAGAATTCCACTGTCATGTTATGCTTTCCTGTTTCTGAGGCCCTGCCCACTGAGGTCAAACAAGAGAAGAAGTTTTTGTAAGATGAAAATTGGCATCCTCACATCTGAGGAGCAAAACAAAGATGTGCTTTTTGACTGTGAGAAAACTGGAATTAAAGGAGCTCATTTAAACACTCTGTGAAAAAGGATCAGCTAACTGAGCAGGTGAAGTCTGCCCCCCTGTGTGCACTGCGAGCAAGTTCACAATAGATATCCTGGAGACACATGGATATGTCATTTATATCAGCCTCAGTCCGCAAGCTTTAGGCAATAAATATCACATTAAAAGAAATTAACGATTGGAACGCTGTAAAAAAAAGCCTTGAAATTACTCAATGTTGTCCCTTGTCTGTATTTATTATGCCTTCAGCCAATTTCACCTATAATTAATCACATTACCAATTACTGCAGCACATTTGTAAAAGTTTAAGGACCTATTTATATTTAAAAGCATGAATGAAGTCCTGTTTACTCCGTACAGCCCCGTGATGTGCTGTACGTAGGAAATAGGACTTTATTCTCCAAGACGGAACATAGCAGCACTGTGTGTGTGTCTGTCCTGTTTGCACTGGATGAACCACACGCTTCTGTTGGGACAGTAGCAAAGTTTATTAGCAATTAGAAAGGAAAACCAAAAAAAGTGGTATCAGTAATCACGTGTGGCTTTAAAAAAAAATTATTTTATTTTGTTTAATTCATTTTAATAATCCGTTTTGATCTGTTCTGAATGCATGTCTGCTTATGCTTAAATGACAGCTGAGGTTTGTTTAATACTTTATTTTCAGACTCAGTCAGATTTTGATGCTGAACCATAAATCCACTCACTCAGATTTGCGTACACGAGGTCAGACCTGACGTGAGATCTGATCGCAACATACGATCACGTCAGAATTGATAAATACCGAAGCTTGCGTGAATATAGCCGAATGCACAGATCTGAATGTGCAAACGGTTCATAAATGAGGACCAAGGAGTGCAAAACTAAAGATTTTTACCAGCATTTCCAGAGGTGCTGAATTCCACTGGGCCGAGCCACTTGAAGGCTGGTTTCCTGCCTCGCTCCTCTCTGACGTGGACTTTCTTTATGAGCCCCAGGCTGGTCAGCACGTTGGCAATATCGTACAGACGTCGCACCTTAGCTGGGTAGACGAGATGCAAGGTTTATTTTCAGAACAAATGAAAACCAAACCACAAGAAATAACTCCAAACAACAACAGAGATAGTCTTCTCACTTTTGTACTTGCTGTGGCTGGATGAGTCCTGGCTCTCCTCGATCAGGATCTTTGCTGCTGCGTCCAGAGTGACCGTCTGAGTTTTGGACACCAGGAAAAGCATGACAAACTTCTGGCTCATTATGCGCAGGGATTTGTCTTTCCTGTTTCCTCCGCCTGCGGAAAAACACAAGTCACTACGATAAGCATGGATTGATCCATCTCTACGGCCTGATTTTATGTTTCATTTCAGTTTACCCATTTCCATTTTGTTTCGGTTTCATCAACTTCCCCCTAATTAGATGCCATTACAGGCTATTAAACTTCCTGAATTTGTGCCAAACATGCTCAGTAAGGTTGAATGAATTAACTTTTTTTTTTTTTTTTATTATCTTACATTTCTACACCACTGAAGTGCATAAGCAGGTACTTAAATCATGTGAGATTTCTGTTTATGCTACACTTGCTAGACATTCAGACCACCCGTTTACAATGGAAAATATTGTGAAAATGTGTGGCATCGTCCCAAAACATGTAGGTGAGGGTTTAGTCTGTGTCATTAAGCTATTTACATTTCTATTTCAGGAGGTAAAGTTCTTTCATAGCAAGATTTTTCCACTTCTGTCACTTTACCTGCCTGTGTACAGAGAAAACTTGTGTGTAATAGCATGACATTGTCGAAAATGAAGCATATGAGAGCAGAGTATAACCTGTGTTATTTTGCAATTTTCACTTAATTTTTAAATAAATAATTATAAAACACAAAAATAAAAGAAGACAGATATTGTCTTTTCCATTACAGGAAGTTAATTTTTTTTAAATCCTGTCTGTTTTATTCAAATCAAAGGAAAATTGGAGGCCACACACACACACAAATAAGAAATTGTAACTGTTTTAGATTAGCACTGAAAACATATTTCATGGTTAACCCAATGATCTCCACATGACATTATGTTCCTCTGAACTTCTTACTCAGTCTCCACAGTTTGAAGACCTTAGAGCATACACTGATGGTGTTGTTTGCAGCTGACTCTAAGCCAGGACTGTCAAACTCATGTTAGTTCAGGGGCCAAATACAGACCAGTTTGATCTCAAGTGGGCCACAGATTTTAGGTGGAAAGAAGAGCAATTTCAACATTGTTTAATATGCCCTAGTTTGCACTTCCAGGTATAAATTACATATAAAGTATTTAAGAGACTGACAATTTCCAATCATTAAGTGACCACTCACATTTCCTTGATATTATGAACAATTGTCATTTAATTTAGTAGAATTATTTTAAAAATTTGCAGGATTTTTTCATCAATTTGAGATTTAAAAAATGACTGCCATCATGTGATATAACTCAAGCATGGTAAATTTGTATCCATGTGTATTTGTAGGAACTGAGATATCGACAACTGAATTAATTTGTCATTTACACAATATGTTTTCTTTCTCCTGCGGGCTGAATTAGATGCTCTAAAGGGACGGATTTGGCCCCCAGGCCTTTAGTTTGACACAAGTGCTCTAAGCACTCTGTAAACGGCTTCTTTTGTCATAACTTTTATTACTCACTCATTGTCAAAAAACCCCAAACACATCTAGGGTGACAGGTTATGTAAAGAGTGTAAATACAGGCTGTTACCACGGAAACAGATACTGATCTCTCTTCTAGGACCCAGAGATCTAACAGGCTTCTTCCTAGTTAATATTTAAACATGTAAGAGAACTCATTTGTTACCATTGCCAGTGTCTCCCTCTCCGCTGTCGTCCTCATGGACCAGTGCAGTGGGTCTAATGCTGAACTGGGCCAGCTCCATCAGGCGGTGGTAGCCCTCCTCTCGGCCCCTCCTCTGCAGCTCCTGCAGCCTGGCCTCCAGCCGCTGGCGTCCGTGCCAAATGTAGCTATTCTTGGCCATCCGGCCCACGATCATCAGAGACTCCAGAACGTTGACAATGTCGTAGATGCGCCGCCGCTCCACTCCTAATACACGGAAGATAAATTTATCAATCTCACCACCATTCCTCCAGTTGGATCTTTTCAGAAAATTTTTGCCAATGTAACACTTTGTTCTCTCATCTCGTTGATTCCTACCCAGACTAGTTGCCACCTCATCCAAAGAGATCCAGATGGGGATGTGCAGAGGAGGGTAATCAGGGTAGAGGGCCAAAAACTTCTGACACAGCAAACCAAGACTCTTCTGTTTCCTGCTTGGCTTCTTCTCTGCCTCTTCTTCATCTGCAGCCTCAGACTGTGGAGAATAACAGTTAATACACAATGCATCATATATATATATATATAAACATATATATTTAACAGTCTAAGACAGGGGTGCCCAAATTATTTTCATTGATCATGGTGGACTAAACATTCATGTAAATATGCCAATAACATAACTGTACAAAATAAACACAGCAGTTTTGAAATTGAAGAACACTTTTCTTTCTAAATGTTTTCAGACACATTAGTTGTCATTTAGATGACATGCAATATAAATTCAACAAACAGGGACACAACATGCCCCGCCTATAAGATCAAAACACTACATCTTCCCTGCCTTGAACAATCCTTTAAAACTCATGAAAAATTATGTAATTGGAACTGAACTTTAGATTGTGTTCTTATAAATCACTGTACTGTATTACATATTATTTTAAAAAATATCAAAAAAATTAAAATTATTTCAAATATGGGCAGCAGGCCAAAACTAATCACTTGAGCCCCAAACTGGACGTCCCTGTTTTAGGAAGTGTTGTTTTTAACCGATTAGATCTTTAATTAAAATAATTATATATATATAAAGAATTTATAGCTCTATGTTAATATGCATTCAAAAAAATCAAATAATTATCATTGATTGATTAGCTCAGTGGTTCCCAAACTTTTTATTGTTGTGCCCCCATTTTTATATCACTAATTTTTGGCATCCCCCAGAATTGTTTTTCTATAAAATTCACTTTTGATCACGTTTGTTATAATGTGTTACAATTACAAAGTAGCCAGTATTAACTCATAAAGTGACAATATTCACCAGCTCATATATTTTTATACTGTATTTTATTTTAACTAGATTTATATTTGAGAAAGTTTTTTTTTAAAATATATTTATATATATATATATTTCAGGAAGTGAAAGTATAGAAATACAATTGAGACTGAATGTGGCATTTTCATTTGAAAAATAAGAATAATGATTTAAGCTGTATGAGCTTTCTTCCTCTTCCTGTGCGTTATATCTATTTCTGTGATATTATGTATTGTTTAATTGTGCAAAATAGATTAATTAAAATTAAAAAAACCTAAAATTTAAAATAATTTTAATGTCTTTTTTTTTTAACATTTTTTATTAGACATTTCAGGCGACCCCACATGGGGTCAGACACCAAGGTTGACAAACTCTGCATTAACTCTTTCAAAAAAATTGTTAGTATATACAAATTAAAAACTAAAACTGAATTTGCAGAACCAAACTGTGTACAGACCTTTTTATAGCACTTTTTGTTTTTAGAACGCATACAGGGGCAGTAATTCTCCTTTCCACACACCTGACAGTGGTCCTCTGCGTCTGCGTCTTCCATCACGTTCTCTGGACTTGCTGGATTGTCTTTATTATTCTCTATTGGTCGAAACAGCACCTTCTTAATCTCACGGTCACGGATGTCTGGACTCGCTGCGCTGATCAGCATCTTCAGGTTGGCTGTGGGCGTCCACGGCTCAGTGGCACAGGTGTGTTTGATTGGAGTGATGTGAGCTGCATCAGGGGTTGAACCTTTCCTGTTCATCAGGAAGGCAGGGATGATGGACTCAGCAGACGTTAAAGGTGTAGACTTTCTTCTCTCGCTATAGATGTTTTCCTAGTGGGAAGAACATTCAAAGGGTTGGAAATTACACTTTAAGTTGAACCTGATTATTGACAATATAAGGTTCAACTTAAAGTCTGTAAACAGGGACTCCAGCCCCACCCTTATTTAGGGTGTCCATACGTCTACATTTACCAGACATGTCCACTTCTGATATCTTGTCTGGAACATCCGGCCGGATTTTACAAATCTAGGCTAACACATTAATTTAAATGACCGTAACTCCACTAATATTTGCTTTATCAAAGAAATTCCAGCAGTTTCTGAAAGCTAATGATTTGTCCTTTGCAGCTATTATTATGTAATTACGGTCATTTTACTCACACGTGAAGAAATTGGTGCGAAATATCAGCAGTTTCTCATTGTTTCAATGATTGAGATATAGTAAGAAGGTATAGAGGAGCTTTTACAAGGACAGATTTCCATAATGCATAATAAAGGTGAGTGACTCATTCATTCATTTTTTTAAAGTCTTAGTTATAATTAGGGGTGTCCTGAGCCGATATTGATATCAGTCAAAAAAACGAATATCGGATTTTATCGGACTGCATCTAAAACCTCCAATATAAGCACTTTGATAAGTTTTTGTTGTTTTTGTCCCCACCCTGAGTTGTTTCCACCATATACTGACCGTGAAAATAACTGAAGTGAACTTGAAATGTTGACTATTGTTCTCTGTTTGAGTGACATCACTTGATCAACCCTTTTCTAACATTCCACACTACAAAATAAGTAATAAAAGTATGCATGATTCATGCCAATATCGTATCGGAATGTTATCAGTATCGACCAATACGCAAGGCTGCAATATCGGCATCGTATTGAAAGTGAAAAAGTTGTATCAGGACATCCCTAGTTTTAATAATTTTTTAAACCTTGTGGGCAATAACAACTTATTTATCTACTATATTGTATTTTGCCATTACAAAGTAGAAAACATTGAGTCAATTGAGTATGATGAGGTCGACCCAAGTTTCCTGTTTTTGGAAATCAAAATATGCTTATCAACCCCTTCTTCACCCTGATCACACGCTCATCATGCACCAGAACCAACCACCATGCAGTGATATTATTAACCCTGTTCACCTTGTGGTCACTGTGGCCTCCGTCCTCCATCTGATCCACCACCGAGAAACCTTTCCTGGGACTTGTGAGGTCTTTGAGTGCGAGGCATTTAACTTCCATGTTGGACAACTGCATTGAGAGCAAAAGTATTGATTAGCTGATGAATGTGATAGAGGTCCAGTAGCAGTATTTGACACATTGATCATTGGCTAACACACTAGCCCAATGGTTCCCAACCTGTTTTGGGTCGCGACCTCATTTTTACACATTTCTGGCAACCCCAAAGACATTTTTTTGCTTCTAGAATTACTTTTTGAACATGGTTGTTGTGCTATGTTAAAGATACGGCGTAGCCAAGATTAGTGACGAAGTGCGCTATTTAAGTAGCTATTTTCCGACTGCATTTTATTTGAACTACATGTTTGAGATTGTTATAGTTTAGAATACAGTTGTTTAAAATTGTGTGTTGTGTTTTCATTTTAAAAATAATTTAATATTAATTCAATTCAACTTCATTTATATAATATACAGCTAATTACAACAAAACTCATCTTCTATCAATCAATCTTATTTTATATAGCGCTATTAAAATGTAAAATTCACAATAATAATATTAAGGAAAAAAACCAATAAAATCCACATCTTCTAGCGTTCAAATAATTTATTGTAAAAATTTTACATATTAAATCTATATATTCTTATCCATGAATCTATATCAGAAAAATTTAATGATTGAATACATTTTTAATCAGTAAAATCTTTTAATCAATTCCTAGATATTTCAGATGACCCCACATGGGGTCACGACCTCTAGGTTGAAAAACGCTGCACTAGCACTTAGCTCAGACGAAACTGCTGTGTCACCACACTGAATGTCTACTTTTTAGGATAAAGTGAGTGTCAACACAGCCAACCCTTAGCTTTATTAAGTGTTAATAATTAAATCCTAATCCCATCCAGCGCTAAATCTCATTAAACAGTGGGATTAGAAACGTTTTACTTTAAAAACCACCTTTAACAATTGTTTCCACTCCACGTACCATGTTGACAACTCACCAGAGATGGTAGATTATTGTAAAAAGTTAATATAAAGTAGTAATTAGCCACCTAGCTAAGGCTAGCTCAGCTTACCACAGTATCAGCAGGAAATAGCAGCAAACGCGCAGATCAATGAAGTTCACCAGTCCACCTTCACGCTGTTACGGCTCGGACTTCGCTTTAACCAACATAACACCTTCTTTTACTTGTTTTTTTAGAAGTAATAGGTGTTTGTCCACCTCTCTTCTCTGGTCCTCTGGGGCTCCAATGAGGCGCTGCTCTTCCCCGCAGAGACTCTCCACTGCATCGACCCGCTCAAGCTTGTTTTCTGGCGCTCTTGGTCAGCTGGGTGAGTCCAGCCAATCAGCGCCTCGATGACTGGGTGGGTCACTAGGTAAACAGCCAATGAACGCTGAGGGATTCGGTAACGCGCCTGGGCTTCTCCCTGGTGGGCGGACGCGCGAACACGCCTGCTGAGCTGTTGGCGGGGTAACAGGCGCGCTCACTATGACAGAGATCTCACTCTGCTGCTGTTTCCACATACTAAATAATATCCTACAAGCCCACAACATTACTAAAGTATAGCAAGTAATTTAAAATGCCTCCATGTTTATAGTACTGTAGTACAACTGTGTGGAGTTTCATGAACTACCATAACATTTTGGTCAGTGTTTAATAAGATCACATCAAACCAACTAAATCACCATTATTCACAGAATGAACCAAGAGCTGTTCAATTATCACAACATTACACAAATAAAGGTAAGAAGTCTAAGTTTAGAAAAAAGTACTTGGTAATGAGGACATCCATGGAAATGTAGAGAAGTAAAAAGTACAATATACTTATATACAATGCAATATATATAGAATACATGTACTTTGTTAACGACCGACACTGGCTTCTGTAAGGAGAAATGCTATGGTAGAGGGGATGAGTCGCTGGTCTTAGAGCACATGTGTCGAACTCATGGCCCGGGGGCCAAATTCGTCCCTTCGAAGCATCCAATTCGGCCTGCAGAAGAATATTTGCAGGTGCTCACAGATTTCCTGGTGCCTATATCGGACGATTGCAGTCATTTCTTAATGTGAAACAGCTGAAAAAACCCAAATTTCTTACAGAATCCTTCAATTTTCCTCAAATTATGACATATTTTTCTTAATTAAATAAAAATTGGTCAAAAAATCTAGGAAATTTAAAGTGAAGACCCTGTTGGGACTGATATCTGTCACTTATTGCTTGGATAATGTGGGGTTTTTTTTTTACATATTTTGTATGTTATGTATACATAGAAGTGTAAACTAGGGCACAATAATGTTGAAATTACTTCTTGCACAAAATCTGTGGCCTACTTGAGATCAAACTGCTCCATATTTGGCCCCTGAACTAAAATGAGTTTGACACCCCTGTCTTTGAGGAAATTAGTGATGGAGTGTGGAGAGGATTCCTTGGAACAACTGGACTGAAGGGAAAAATCTAGCTTTAAAATAAAAGAGGGAAATACAGCAGTAAGAGGTGGTAGTGCCACTAAATGGATGCAGGCTTATTCATTATGTTGACTAAAAATGTAGACATAGTTTACTACTTTTTTGCGACAACAACTAGACTATGATTAATACATTGTAACAAAAACTATATCAAAATATATTTATATTTTCATGGACTAATAAACTAAATTTGTGTAATACTCTATCTACCATGACCAAGATCTCAACACCTCTGGACCCTGAATTATGTCTAATTGGAAATTTTGTTAAAATGGAACCTCTGAACAAATACCAAACACTTTTTTTTAAAATAGGCCTGGCAGTGGCTAGAAAATGCGTTGCCGTTACATGGAAGTCTGATTCCCCCTGCCTTTAAACAAATGGCACACAGAAATGAACCATTGTGTGCCATTAGAAAAAATAACATACAGCCTGAAGAAGTCATACAAAACTTTTCTAAAAATGTGGCAATCTTATTTGGACAACGTAGGTTACAACTAACAAGCCTTATTGTGTCAAAATTGGAGCATTTGTCTGTTTTTATTATTATTATTATTATTATTATTATTATTATTATTATTCATTTTTGAGTGAGCATGTGTAGTATTTGTTTTTGTTTGTGTTGTCTTTTTGAAGTTTATTTTATCTGTAAATTAAAAAAAAAAAAAAGCTTTATATCTTAGTCGACTATATGTGCAACAGATTTAGCAGATTAAAATCTTCACAACATTTAGGTGACTCAAACTAGATTTTAACTGAAATATAGTCCTGATGACAATTTTTCCGAAAAACTAAGTTGCATTTTGAAAAACAAAAACTAATATAAAATGTTCTGTCAAAATGAAGACTGCTCCTCCCTGTTTCTCCCACAGTGACAACAGTGTCTATAGTAACGCTGTTAAAGATGCTATTTGGCTAGCCTAATCACAATCTCCTTTGTGTGTGAATGGCTTTAATCAGCTGTGGCAGAAGCAGAACCAGGGGGCGGGGCCAGGGGGAGGGAGCGGAGCGTGCTGTGCCTGTGAGTGGCGCTAAATGTACCTAAGCCTTTAGCGGGAAAAGTGTCCGAGAGAGTGGGAGAGAGAGAGTGGGGGGGGGGGGGGGGCGGGGGGGGGGGGGGGGGGCGGTGCAGAGTCCCGCCTTCTATGCAAACAACACCAAACTTTTAAAAACACACAGAAAAGAGGGAAATACTTTTAAAGGAGCAGTACACGACTAACGTTCTCATAATCTCCCTATTCCCTATACAGAATACATCATTTGAAACATTGCTCAGGTAGTAAATACATGTCAAATCGGGATGGCAAGACACAAGAGTCTGTCAATGTCAATCATGCAAATTTAATATATATAAAGAAAAATATTTTTAATTTACAATTAATGATTGCTTTGACTGCAAAATGGAAATGACTTGTTTTCAGTTCTTTCGGCTCAATAATCTTCAAACAAACATTATTGTCTGGAAATAATTGCATAAATGACTAAAATATGTTTTTTTTTTTCACTTCAGTCTAAATCCATTTGACTGGATAAACCTACTTAATTAATTACTTGTATTTTCCAAAATGTTGTCTAAAGGAAAGCCTTTGGTCTCCATGGAAACCACCTTGAGACACACATGCACGCACATTCAGCGTCGTCCTTGCATTAGCAGGAATTCAACCATTTCATTGTGCATTTAAAGAGGAGTAAGTGACACTGCTGAGTGTTTGATCCAGTTTACAGTATTACAGTAGGAATTTAATCTGACAGGATATTAGAGCGCCAGATTCTAAAGGATGTTGTAGAAATAAAAATAGATTCTCTTAAGGTGAATGATTACAATGCCTGAGAAAAATCCACAGCAACTACCAGCCATCGATATATTTATTGTAGGTCACATCTCTATTTAAATGTAAAATACAAACTTTAGTTTCTTGTGATTATTCAGCAGCATCTGCTTGATCATTGTCTCTTCAAATGTATTATCTTTTATCTGTACTTTGGTGATATTTACCTTCATTTCATAATGTTCTGCTAATATTTATTGACGCCATATTTTTATGATTGTTAAAGACAGACAAGAATTGTTAAAGTAGGCAAGGAAACTAGCTATCTAGCTAGCAAGCTAACGTTTGATTAAACTTCAAAACATCTGATGAAACTAAAAGGTAAACTTTATCTACTGCTGAGTGTGAAATTAACTGTGTGTAATACAGACAAGCTACAAAATGAAAACGGTTTAAAGGATTTAATGGAGACCATCTAAATAGGGCGTCCATTTCCATAACACCACAAAGGAGGACATTAATTATGACTAAAATAATAGCAAACCCATAACATAATACATCTCAGAGAAAAGAGTCACAATGTCTATTAAAATACATCAAATTAAATAATATTTTAATACACATTTTAGTTTCAGTGTAGTGTTTCATACAACTAAGTAATAATAACTGTAATAAAATTAATATTGCTCCACAAAATATAATTGGTTTCACCATTTAATAATCTTCACATACAAAAGTTATATATATATATATATATATATATATATATATATATATATATATATATATATATATATATATATATATATATATATTCTGCACAAATGTACTATTAGAAAAACAGCACATTCAGAACTATAACCCTCAGAAGGAACATCATAGTGCATTAGCACACATTATGTAACAATATAGATTCATTTTGCTAGAAATGACTGGCATTAGGTCAGGTATATAGCCTGTGCAAATAAAGCTATAAAAGCAGAGCCCATTTAGCATTTCCAACACATTAAACAGACCAATAAAGCGCTAAATAAACTATGTAATAAGTCTATGAATGAACGGTTTCTGTCTCCTGTTTATTTGCCATGTCCTTTCAACAAACAGAGTTCATTTGTAACTCACAGATGGCACACACTACTTTGGATAGAACTGGTAAATCTATCCATAAAATGTCTAAACTGTTAAAGCTTTGGTACCAAATGATATGTTTCAAAGTCATATATATATATATATATATATATATATATATATATATATATATATATATATATATATGTAAAGTTTTAGCCTTCAAATAGACATTATTTTCCTATATGTAGAAATCAACATTTTAGAGATGTCAGTAATCTACTATCAGTCATCTATAACTGCAGATGCATGGCTTCCATCTGAACAAGGAAAACACCTTCAAACAAGGAAGTCTATTCTACCATCGGGTGCGTTTTAAACCTGTGAAACCAGTTTAAGTTACGTGAGTGGCGCACTTACTTTTCTTCGTGATTTTCATTTTTATACACAAAACAACACAAAAATATATACAGTCCTTGATAGTGACTTGCAGAAGGAAATGTTCTTCATATTTATAAAACAGTGTCGACACCAATTGAAATGTAAGATAGAAAAACCCCTACCCAGGTGTCTCACTTAATGATTCTAAAGAATGTTGTTACTCATTGGGGACTTATAATCAATGCACTTTTGCCAGATTAAAAATAAATAAATTTATTTCAATCCTTTCAGGGAAAGTAAATCTTTCAGTGTTATATACAGTATCTCCAGACTATTGCATGTGCTGCTTCTAAATCGCCTCTCAATCGAGCTGGGCAGTATGGACCACAATTCATACCTCAATATTTTTTGTCAAAATGTCGATACGATATAAGTGCCAATATTTTTTCTCAAAACAGTCTTGCCAGTGTCAGATTCTATAAACCAGAATGCATATGTAGAATCATTATTGGGCACTTGGTAAATGTGTAAACAGTCACGCACACACAGCATCGTAAAAGAGGGTCGACAGAGAGGGGAAGACAATGTTTCTTGAAACAGGAAACAGAAGAGAACAAGGGCCCAGGAAGTCATGTTGCGTATCACTCCATGAGCAAATGCTGAACAGTGATCACAAGACCAACAAATGATGAAGAAATGCAGTCACCCCCACTTCTGGACTCTGAACTGTAGGTGTAAAAGCACTACAAGAACAACAGAGGCAGAGACAGAAGTTGGAGCTTTACATGTATCAGGGTGATTGATTACGACATGTATCAGGGTTATTGATTATGTTAATACGTCTAGTCATCTGATGAAAGAAAGACATTGACTGAAGTCCAGGGCATTGGAAACACCAGCATTAAAAGCTCTACGCTGACACCAGAAGAAATCTGCAATTCGGTATAGTTTGCGGTTTGCTGCAGTTTGCTGTTGTTCACAGTTCATGGTTCGCTGAAGTTTGCTATAGTTTGCTGCAGTTTGCTGTAGTTTGCTATAGTTCGTGGTTTGCTGCACTTCGCTATAGTTTGCTGCAGTTAGCTACAGTTTGCGGTTTGCTGCAGTTTGCTGTTGTTCACAGTTCATGGTTCGCTGAAGTTTGCTATAGTTTGCTGCAGTTTGCTGTAGTTTGCTATAGTTCGTGGTTTGCTGCACTTCGCTATAGTTTGCTGCAGTTAGCTACAGTTTGCGGTTTGCTGCAGTTTGCTGTTGTTCGCAGTTCATGGTTCGCTGAAGTTTGCTATAGTTTGCTGCAGTTCGCTGTAGTTTGCTATAGTTCGTGGTTTGCTGCACTTCGCTATAGTTTGCTGCAGTTTGCTACAGTTTGCGGTTTGCTGCAGTTTGCTGTTGTTCACAGTTCATGGTTCGCTGAAGTTTGCTATAGTTTGCTGCAGTTCGCTGTAGTTTGCGATAGTTCGTGGTTTGCTGCACTTCGCTATAGTTTGCTGCAATTTGCTATAGTTCGCGGTTCACTGCAGTTTGCTGCAGTTTGCTATTGTTCACAGTTCGCGGTTCACTGCAGTTTGCTGTTGTTCGCTGCAGTTCGCTTTTCGCTATAGTTCGGGGTTTGCTGCAGCAACATCCTTCCAGACAAACACAGACGCCTGAGTTGCATGCACACCACGCATCAGTTCTCTTTCCAAGACGGGTGAGTAAGATGTGACGGAGGAACGCCGCCTTTCCAACTCTCCTCTCAGGAACATTTATCTTACTGATTTACAGCACAGAATAATGAGGGAGTTTGAAACAGCTGAATAAGGTGGGCGCAATTCTGAGTGCAAAGGTACCCCGCCTCTCCTTTAAGGAGAACGCACGTTCTGTCCACACCTTGTATAATTACTCACCTTGGACTCCAGAAGCGCTGCTCAGAATGTGATGTGAATAAAAAATAGGTGAGAGTGCCCAAAGAAAGCAACAATTCAGTTCCCTAAAGCAAAAACAAGGGCTCCCTGAGGACAGACACGGTGCGAACTGTAAATCCCAACAGACTGAGAAGTTGGCAAGTCATACAAGCACTAAAAAGGACGCCATGGTGAGCAGTAAAGTTGCAGTAAACAACACTGATGAGCCTTACACAGTACAGTCCTCCAAGCTCCTTGAACACCAATGCAGATCTTAGATGATAAGAGCTGGCATCAAGCTGACTGAAATCATATTTACACATTAAACAGTTGGAGGAAAACGATGCCCTTAACTGTCAGAGTAGAGCTGCTGCACCATCTGCCAACCATAAAGCATCACTGGGTAGGCTAATGGACTGAGACAAACCCCTTTTGAATAATTAATGAAAAACAGAGGAGGAGAAGACAGGCAAGAACACTCACACATATTCATTTGATATCCTGCTGAAGAGGAAGAGGAAATCTGATTTAAGAGGCATTTGGGTGTGAAATCAGGAATGATGTCTCTCCGTTGGCATCACTGAGCCTCATATGAATATCAGAGCGCTGCATGATGATGCAACATTAATGATAGTATAATATTCTATTGCTTTACTGCACTTGGCAGGAATTTCTGTGCCTGATGCATTGAAAGCTGTAGGTATTGTCTTCGTTCCTCCTCCATACCTGCTTATTGAAGACAACGGCTGTCTATCAAAGCCTGAAGATTCTCACCATGACAACAAATGTTCACACTTATGGACAACTTGGACAATCCAAGTGAACCCAGTACCTGTGGAACCAATGTGTAATATTTTAGAAGACATTGAACACAGCAGATAGAAGCCATTTTAGCCCAGTGTACCAGTGCTTGGTGGTTTATGGGTATGTTCTCTGCCTTTCCCTGTGTTTGTTGGCTCTGGTTTTTCTGGTTATTCGCAGGCAACTGGCATTGTTTTATTTTGGTAACTAACTTGGTTACCGGAGTTTCTAGCTCTGACACATCTGGTGTCCTTAAAATGGCTACAATTCTAGATTGTACACACACGACACACAACACAAACTCTTTGCAAATGGGTAAGGGGGACGAGGGCTGTGTTCATGAGGCTGCTGGCAGAGGGAAAGAAACAGTTTTTGTGTCTGGAGGTTCTGGTCCTGATGGACTGGAACCCCCTTCCAGAGTGGAAAGATTGAAGCAGTTTGTGTCTGTGGTAGGAGGGGTCGGCCACAATCTTTCCTGCACGCCTCAGAATCCTGGAGGCGTACAGGTCCTGGAGGGAGGGCAGATTGCAGCCAATGACCTTCTCTGCAGAGTGGATGATACGCTGCAGTCTGGCCTTGTCCTTGGCCGTAGCTGCAGCGTACCAGATGGTAATGGAGGAGCAGAGGATGGACTGGATGATGGAGCTGTAGAAGTTCACCATCATCTTTGTTGGCAGACTGAACTTCTTCAGCTGCCACAGGAAGTACATCCTCTGCTAAGCTTCTTTGATGAGGGAGCTGATGTTCAGCTCCCACTAGAGGTCCTGGGTGATGATGGTCCCCAGGAAGCAGAAAGCTTATTCTGATAGGCACATACACAGTGTGCACTGAGTAGCACACAGAACAAAACATTCTGACAATTCATAATTTTAAAATCACGATTTTTCGAAATTCAAATTATATTTTCCTTTGTTGGAGTGTTTTTAATATACATATAAGATACTTATAGCACAACAATACACAGGTAATGGAGATAAAGACATGATGCTTTAATATTAAAATATCACCTGAATCATTTATGACATGGAAGAAAAGTGAAGCCGCATAATTCAGTTTAGGATGAAATCTATTTTCTTTAAGAACTACCTAATATCTACATCATTTGTCATATGCTGAGTCACTGGAGATGTAGGTTGCAAGAGTTTAAAACATTTTCCAAAACATTTTAAAGTAGAAAAGAGCTTAAACTTATGCATTTGGTTGATGGTATCCCAATATTGTTTTTTAGAGTGTTTCCAGACTGCTTCTTTAATCTTCCAGGTGAGCTTATCTGATGTTGCTGTGATAAATCACAGAAACACTGAGCTCTGCTTTTTTGCACCAGAAAGCTTTTTGTTACAGAAAGCTCAGCTCATAATGCAAACTGAAGCTGAGAGCATCCTGTGATATGGGTCACAATGAAATATGGCCTGTGGTGTGTTGATGGAGGGAATTAGAGAAAACACGCATGCTCCTATACGCGCCTAATCTAACTCTTCCATGGTTTATTTTTGTTTGTTGCTCTACTCAGAATATAATGTGCCACAGCGTCCCAAGGGTTATCACATAAAGTCTGGGATATTATCATGACTGTTTGGCTTAGATTGTTTTCAAACTATACTGAATGATACAGTGGTTTGAAAAGTTTTATATGTGCCATAGTTGAAATTTAGGAAGGGAGTTGTGGAACGTTAAACAAAAAAATGTGATTTACATGTCATATTCTCACACGTCTACACCTTGGACATGACATCAGCTAATAACACATGCAATGGAGGAAGGTGGGACACTGAAACAAAACTCTGTGGCAGTGGATGACCCATTTTATCCCAAATTTCTGACGACACCAGATATATTCTTGTTTTCTAGAATACATTTTTGATCACGTTTGTAATATTGTGTAACAAGCAGCCAGGATTAGTGCACAAAGTGAAAAGATGCACAAGCTCAGATATTGTTACAGTATATGAACTAGATTTACATTAAGAAAGTAAAAGTATAGAATACAGTTTGGCGTTTTTAAAATGATAGTTTTAATCACAATTTTTTTCAAATCATTTACTCGACATTTCAGACAACCCCATTTGAATTCTTGGCGACCCCACAAGGTTGAAAAATTCTTAATCCATTCAAAGTCTGTATGTCACCATTTTTCATGTTGATGCTAAATGAAACAACACACCCTAAATATTGCTTCCGCAAATTATTTTTCATTATCATGTCCGTCTTATAGTAACATAAATTTTGGCATTTTAATGAAAAAACTTGAGTAGCGACGCAACAAAGGACAAACCCAGCACAGTCGTCATCCAGTGGGGGAGTAGGTGGCAGTGTGGGAAATATGCATGGTGTATGAAAATGGTTCGGCTAATTCTAGGCTTCTTTGCTGAGGATTTTGCCCTCGCAACCTAGACCTCGATAAGCAGAACACAGTCTGTCTGGTGTTGTTCTGCAGATGCAGCTCTTGTATATGGATATATGAGGCGGTAAAGCCCCTGTCAAGTTGGGTCTTGGTCGCCCCTCAAAGTCGGATTGTTCCGGTAAGGTGTTTTCTGATATTTAAGGCTAAAGCCCTATTCGCACGGGATTAGTTTTACCTAGGGATCACATGTAATAAATAAATGACCCCCCCAACGTCTGCTTTTTATGTGGCGCATTCGCACGGGATAACCAAAGCCTGAGATTTTGCTGAAAAATCTGAACATCTGAAAACATGAAACTGTATGTGAGTTTATGTTAAAACAGCTAGCACTCGCCAGCTGTATTAAATAGAAGGCTACATACAGAGAAAAAAAAGATTTTTACCGCACACTGCAAAGCACAACGTGATCTATCATTTGCTTCTGATATTGCTCCTTCTCTTTTTGTTGCCATACGTTACGGGCCGATAAGATTTTGCTGGCCCGGGACCCAAAAGGTTTTCTAAGCACTCCAATGCAGCCTCCATTCTTCACCAAAAGTAAATAAACATGCGTCCTGGTGTCACGGTCTGAGTTTACCTCGTACTGAGATTGATTATGAGCATATATGCGCATGCGCACTACCGGAAAATTAATTTTTGCTAAATAATAATAATTCAGTTTTGTTTATTTTTGTTTTCAAAGTGAACGGACATGTTTTATTAGTTTATTGGATTAGGTTAGTGTTTGGGTTAAGATTAGGATTGCATGCACACACATACAGTATACGCTCATAATCAATCTCAGTACGAGGTAAACACAGACCGTGTCTCCAGAAACAAAACAACGCCTAATCACGGTTCAGATCCCGCCCGATTTCTGTCTAAATCACAGAGATAGATTAGTATTATCACAGGACCTTGGAATTCAGCAAAATATAGTAGGTAATTTACGGGGGAATTTTTACTTCGCAGGGGATTAACATCACAGGCATTCTTCGCAATTATTACAAATCACATGTGGTCCCTAGGTAAAACTAATCCCGTGCGAATAGGGCTTAAGCCAGGTTTTCTGTAAGTGACAGATTACACTGTCATATCCAGTATCCGTTATATTTTAAGACAAGTGTACAAGAAATCTAAAATACCCACTTTTCAACCACTATCTAAATACAATTATGTGATTAGAATCTGGTAGTCCTACCTTTGTTGTCATTGAAATGCTGTGAACATTCCTACTAGGGCTGGGCAATATGGACCAAAACTCATATCTCAATATATTTTCTCAAAATGGTGATATACGATATAAATGTAGATAATTTTATTAAATAAAGTCTGACCAGAAATACAATTCTAGGTTGAATTTGCTGATGCTAAATGCTACACAGGTTCATTTATTAACAAACAGCTGATCATTATGTGACACTCATTAATCATCTAACTGAGCTTTACATGTTGTTCTGAGAAGTAAAAGCAGCAACTCCTAAAACTAGTATTTTGTTTCATATGATATATGAAATATTATAGTTTTTTATATCGCCAAAATAGAAAACTCAATACATCTTGAATCTCGATAAATCGCCCAGCTCTATTTCTTAAATTATAAAACAGCCTAAATAAAAACATAAATGTGTATATGAAGCATGTGTTTATTTAATTTACTTACAGTTTATATACAAGTCAACACGTTGCATATTTATTGTTGATTTCACATTGCTTGTCTTTAAGTTAGACATTAACATTTTATTTTCATTACATATTTTCTTATAATTTCTCATGCTCACTCATGTGGTTCTCTGGTATTCACTAATGACTTATTAGACACATTTATTACAGACACTACATTCTTTAACACTTTTTAAAGCAGTGTATATTTGTGGAGCTTGTGATTGGCTGATTTTTAATACTGACTTACGTTGTTCCTTCCTCTGTGGTAGACGTTAAAATCTCAGTTATTAATCTAACAGAACGTGTAACTGTGTCACATCCTGCTGCTCTTTAGGAAGATAAACTCTCTGTCACATTTTCAAAGGTATTTACACAAGTTCTTTGTTTTTTTTCACCAGAACGTCTTCATTCATCATCTCTCTTTCTGAGTTGTTTCCAGGTTTGTTGCCGCTGTCAGCACTAATCTTGTGAGAACTGTCACTCAGGCCATTTCAGGTGGCAGTTCTCGCGAGGCTAGTGACGGAGTTTAGTAAGCCATCTTTTAATTAGTTTCCCGGCCAAAACGGGATACCTGACAGGTATGCACTGTATGTGGCCATTCTTGTACAATGTTACTGATCGTCACTGATAAGGTCCATAGTTACCAATGTGGTTGAACGAGTCCCTCAAACAGAAGGTTTATTCCTGACTCATGCTAAGATTTATGAGCCTGAAAGGTTAGCATTCTAGAACTGAGCTCCCCTTCTGATCTCATCAACAATTACAATCCAAACAATCAAAACAATCAACATTTGCAGGATGGCAATACAACATAAGATATGACACGGGAGCTTTAAAACAATAAGCAACTTTTTTTATTACCACAGCAAACTGATATCAAATGCTGTAGCGCTAATATACTCAAAGATTAAAATGCATTACTTTAGACAGTGATCAATGATTAGTAAGAGCACAAACACTTCAGTTTCAGAGGGTGGGCAAAATATGAAAACAAAACAATGAAACACAGCCATCCCAGTTATCAGTTCTTTTTTCAGTTTGAGGACATAAATAAGGGCGGAAAAAGCAACCATTTATAATTTACCAGCAATATTTCAACCATATTAATTTTCCCGCTGTATTAGTAATCAGCTAGAATTATTCTTAGATAACAGCAACAAAAAACCCTGAGTACTTGAGTGCTAAAAAGCAACACACTACTGCTGCCTTTGGGAGTCCACATGGTGAGCCAACAGAGGAAGTGTGCTCAGAGCCTCGTATGATGATCCAGTTCACTGAGCCCATCCCCTGCAGGCCTCTACTCCCACCATACATCACACATGTGGATGGTAACAAGCAGATGGCCCTCCGGCTCCATGCCTAAGTGAACCAAATTGTTTTATTCTAGTGTTGTAGGTGGAATACAATCAGCCTGTGCTGCAGAGTATGAAACACAATCATTCTCATTCAAAGCAATAGAGGCATCTATGAAGAGCATCTCTCTGATATATAAACAGGTGTGATGAATCATACTGTCTATATTTCAGCCTGTGCCTCAGGCCACCCTGTGGTTTCCTATTGTGGCAGAAAATGGTTTTCTGGATACATCCAGTGCCCAGGTGGTGATGATAGCTTACAATTTACACCTATAGGTTGACTAGGCTTTGTTTGAAATCGCACACTAACATACTACACACTCAGTTAGTACTTACAGTTTATATTTTGGTTTGATTAGGCTGATGACCGTTCCCACTGAAGTATACTTCCAAGTTTCCCAAGATGCATTTTGAACCTACAACGACAAAAATCTGAAGCACACTGAGGCTTAATATCTCCGTTGCAGCGCTGAAGTCAGCATTTTAAGTTAAAGGCACTCATTTTCTCTTCTGCGTATGATTGAGACAGAAATTTTTGTTGATTATTTGAAATTATTTTAAATGTTGATTTTAAGCTGCTGAATGTTTTCTGTTGCACATTTTGATCATGTAAAGCACATTGAGCTATACAAATACATTTGCCTTGCCTTACCATTGATTCGCCACCTTTGAAAGTTCTGAAAGCATTTTAAGTAGAATATCAACATGTGATCATTTGATCCATAAAACTCGCAGAAACCCATTTCATGCCTACATTTCTGAGATTTTCGGAGGCCCGCCGTTGTGCTACTGACTAAACTCCCGGTTGACTTCAAAATAAGAGCCCTATTTCCAAAAGTGTGAAAAACTAATGGAAGACGTGAAGAGATGGTTTTGTTTTGAAAATATGATGTTTGATTGTTAGCTCGAAGCCGGTCACAGGACGATTTTATGCATCATGGGAAGTATGAGTATGACTAGGGATGTAACGATTCACTCAACTCCCGATACGATTCGATTCACGATACTGGGTTCCTGATACGATTCTCTCACGATTTATTTTACAAAATGGGACTGTAGACAATTTTATGGTACTATTTTCCTTTTATTTTTCATTGCCAAAAGAATTCCTTGATAAACTATTCAAAACAATGCAATTTAACTAAAAATAAATCTTGAATGAAATAAATAAAGGAATAATACAAATGAAAATGAAGCCTATTAATTTAAATTCTGGTTCTATAAATAAACAATGCAAAACTGCATAATAGTTCTTTTTCTTTTAAAAGTGCAACTGAAAATGCTGTGTTACCAGCAGAGGGCGCTGGTAACCCAGTGGTCGGTTGGCATGCAGATATCTTGCAGTGAAGAAGAGAAGCTATGCTAGCAGACAGAGCTAATAGAAAAACGTGACTTTTACAGATATTCAAGTGATATTACAGATATTCTTTCGGTGCTAAAGGGGTAATGAATCATTTATTAACATATTTAAGAGTAGAAGGCAGCCAGAAAGAAAGTATTAGCAGACTCCGCCCGCCGCCTACACTTGTGCTGGTTAAAAAAAGTACTGCGATCCATTTTTCAGAAAATCGATATCAACCGTGATACCTATGAATCGATTTTTAACTGCCTTACGATTAATCGTTACATCCCTAAGTATGACTATTGTATAATTAAAAAAAAATGTCCCGATATAGAATACATCCGGGTATTTCTCACATACTCTTTTCATACTATCTAATTGGTTATTGGAACACACTACATACTGATTTTGACATCAGATTTATTATGAGTAGTACGTTAGTACGACATTTTGAACACAGCCTTGTATTCTGCTTTGCAGTGGTAGAGGCTCATGGAGGAGCAAGATAAGAAGATAAAACCACAGAAAAAAGTCTTCTGTACTTGTGGAAACATTTAATGTTTCAATATTAATATGTAAAGGATATTTTAGGGCCAGGGAAGAGCATACAGTCAGGGCCTGTGCTTTATCTTATTTCAAGTTAGTTGGAAGTCAAGGGTTGGAATATAGATCAACAGTGAAATTATACAATTTATATGCATCCACACTCAAAGAAAAGTATATCTTTGTTTTTGTTGGTGGAGTGTGCATGGTGTCATTATTTATGATGATTTTAAATTTTCTCATAATCATAACCAGATAGTCTTTTGCATTATGGGGTCTCTCCCATGGCTGTAAGTTCCACAGGCACAGCTAGCATGAGCTACCTAGCTCCATAAAGACACAACAATGCCAAAGACACAGTGTGTCTTTACAGACTGCTGAGCAGGTATTAACACTATGTGCTTATAAATCCTCCAGTATGCCACTGTGTGTTTTCATAAGACCATAATTTATGAGACATTATGCTGTGAAGCTTTCTGGCTAAGCAAGGCCAACTAATTATTTTATCCCGACAAATAACTTGGACTTATCATCGCAGGTTGCAGAATCCATGAGTGCTGCTGGTCTCCAGAGATAGGTCTGTCCTCTAGGAGCAATGCTCAAGCTCTATTTGTAACTTCAGAATTGGAAAGCTTCAGGAACCAATCTAAATACCTCCATAAACCTGTGGCTATGCATGTGGGCTAGAAGACCGATAACTCCAGCTGCTCTTTAATACCAAAGGTCTTTTATCAAAGGAGAAATGGTCTAATGATGATAATAGATAACTAAGCCCACATACAACACCTCCCCACTACAGTATGAGGATGATATTCTAAAACATTGCACAATTATTTGCACACAAATCTTTGCACACACTGTTTATTCACCTGCTGCGATAGCAGGCGCTACAGTGATGGAGACTAACCTATTTAAATGAAGGGTAAATGACAGCTTTGCAGCCCTCCAAAGAAATGCCTCTTCAGACCATCACTGCTCCACCACCAAACCATTAATCCTGGAGGATGTTTGCAGGCTGCAGAGTCTTCTCCATGGTGTGTCTGGAAATGATCTTTCTGTGCTCAGCGTGAACCTGCTGCCCTGAGGTGTAAAGAGTACTGATACAGTATATCCTATTCAAGTAGAAGTATGTCACACATATAATACTAAGTAATAAGTACAGGTAAAAAGTAGATCAAATAAATAGTACTCAAAGTAAAAGTTATTTTCACCCTCCGCATTTATTTTTGGTAATACATCTTGCCACTGTGCTCTTGTATACAGTAAATATCTTATGTATAAACTTAAAAAGGAAGAGACCAAATCTTGCACAATTGGAACTTAATATATTTTACACAAAGGCATCTGTACAAAATAAAAGGTTTGTCAAAATGTAAATTTTAATTGTATTTTTTTAAAATACAACAAATTCAATTAAAAAAATAATAATAATGCATTCTCAGGCTCTAAATATTATAGCTATTTATGAGCTCTGAAACTGAGAAAATAACCACCATTCAATGCGGTTTTGGTGCATTACTTTCAATATGATGCATTCGATTGTTGTCTGGTCATTTCATTTTCTGTAGTTTCACAGTCTGTTGATCATTTTAAAACAAAAAATTATAATTTACTCAGTAATGGTTGGGTGTAGAAATGTAATGAATTACTTTACTTATTTTAAAATATACTGAAGTAAAAGTAAAATGACTGATTTAGAAATGTACAAGTACCAATAAAAGCAACTCAATTACAGTAATGTGAGTACATGTAATCTGTTACTTTTACCTTTGCTGTTGTCATATATGAAGGGCACAGTGCGCAATAGCAAAGCTGCTAATCTTTGTGTTCCACCCAGCACAGAGTTGGGGTGTAAGAACAGGTCCCACTTGTGGACATCAGGCCCTCGCTCCACCCACACGGAATAATCTGTTTGACAGTTTGAGCAGAAACATGGACTAGTGACTGTTGGAGGCTCTGGCAGTTCTCCTCCTGTTCTTAAGTGCACAATAGAGGGTTTTCACCTATGTCACGTTTTGGGGGCCATATTGGAGGCACTTGGAAGTAAACACAGTGATGGATAAATGTCCGAAGTTTTAGGGTTGTTATCATTTCTGTTGTTTTTATAGTTTTTGGATTGTTCTTTTTATAGTTTTTCGGTTTATTTTTTAAGATTACTGTTCCAGTGTTTCCTCGGGGGAGCCCTCTGCACTAGGGGCTGTGATGGGCCGTGGCTGCAGTGGGGCTGTCTGTCTCGTGACCATCAGTTGATGGCAAATGGCTTTTGCCATTTTGCTATGCTGGGGGCTCTGTCTCATTGGCCTTTGCCCACGGTCTGTGTCCTGCTCCTGGTGCGGACGGCTCCTTGTGATG
Organism: Gouania willdenowi; assembly: GCF_900634775.1. NCBI lineage: Eukaryota > Metazoa > Chordata > Actinopteri > Blenniiformes > Gobiesocidae > Gouania > Gouania willdenowi. Next base: position 23,783,170 of record NC_041049.1, on the reverse strand, counting down.
TCTCCTTACCTAGATCCTCTGTACCCAGCCATGTGCCATTGTTCTTATTTTATCTGTGTCTGTGTGCGGTGGACAGGGTGGATGTTCTGTTTGTTGTTGTCTTTGTGAAAATACTGAGCTGCATTTCATTGTGCGGATTGTTCGCGTAAGGGTATTTTTTTTAATTGTATGTAAGGTTTTAATGATGTAAAGCACTTTGAATTATATTGTATATATGAAAAGTGCTCTATAAATTTAATATGATTGAAAATTACGGTTTATTGGTGGTGCAGATCCATACGAGTTGGCTCCCTCGTCTTGGATCAATGACGACCCGGAGAGTCTTCGGTCTATTGCATATCCTGATATCAACTACCTGGTTTTTACCCTAAACCAATCTGGATCATCCTTTTGATAAAGGTCAGACTTTTCACCCTGAATACAATGACAAATACAGCACATTTTAGCTCTACATTTGAAGAACTGTGTTGCTACTGTAGCAGGCTATTAAATCAATAATGCCACATGCAGTAGCTTGAGATGAATTACATTTTATATTGTCACACTAGAAAATTAATTAAGAGCCGCTGCTATCAACAATTAATTTACCTGATAAGAAATGGGTTGAACAAATTAGGATGTTGTCCAGATTTTTGCCACGTAGATCCTGGTTTAACTTCGCTAACCACCAGCGTCTCCTTTACTCTAATAACTTTTGACATTCTTCTCCCTGATTTGTTCTAACTTTTGGCAGTCTATAAAACTCCAAAAGTTTTTGACCGATTGGTACAGCCAAAAACAGGGCAATAATTCACAATTTCCTTTCGTTCAACGTCGGGATCTGCTTTGTTTACCTGCTGTGTACCTCCAATTTGGTGACTTCCGGTTTGTTGACGCGCCATAAAAACCCTCTATGGAAAAGATAGGGGTTCTGCTGCTGGGTTGTTGTCCTCCTATGACCCCTCCATGTCTCCTGGTATCTCCTCTATGCTCTTGACCCTAAGTTGACTGACATAGCCATCCTGGATGAGCTGTGTGTTAAGAGCAATGTTGATGTTGTGTTCCTAGGGGGACCTATTTGTGTGTGACACTGACTGGGTCTAGGGCAGTTTGCAGTAGCATGTATGTTGTCAGACCCAATGTAAAATAAAAGTTCAACTTCATTCTGTACGAGTGAATGGAACAGAATGAAACACGGCGACAGCGGTCATGAAAGTACCTGCGGAGAAGAGTTTTGCCGCGATAGAAGAGTGCTGCTAGCTTATTAGCTGTTAGCCTAGCCTGGCAGTGCGAGCGAGTGACTGGCCTGCACCTGAGCAACGTCTATGGGTGGTAAAGCCTGCATCATGCTAAACCTCCAGTGGTGAAGGCTCTGGCAAAATGCAAAAGTCATAATCAGTCCAAAATCATCCAGAAAGGATGAGGACAGAGAAATGCTCAGTGAACCGTTCCTTTATTGGGGTTGTCTTGTTAATTACAGCTCATTTACACCTGTTGTCTGTTCCATTTGCACAAGAGTAGGTGAAAGTGATTCACACTCAGGCCCTGTCCACACGTAGCCAGACATCTGCTAACACTAATATATTTTGGTATGATTTGGCTTGTCATCCACATAAAAATGCAGGATTACGTCATTAAAAACTGGGCTTTTTAAAAAAACTGAAATTGTCAGTCAACATTTTTCAGTTATATACTGTACCGATTGCACTAAATGATAAACTTAAACTCTTAAAAGGTTGCAGGTGTATTATCTCTGACTAAAAATATCAAGAATATTGGCAGTAACCATCTTTGTTCATAGAATGTTTGGACTGAAAAGAAACATTCTTTTTATTTTGGCGGTAAACATCCACCACGACCAATCAATGATCTTATTCGTGTTTAATGAGGTCTGCCACATCAGTGTGCTATGATGTCATGTCTGCCCCTGTTGCTCACGCTGACATTAAAAGGGTAGCTAGCTAATCAGCGTCGATGCTATTTTTTATACCAATTTAAATAATGAATGGTAAGTCAGGTTGACATTCCCCCCCCAACTTCCTCTCAGCAAGAAAAACCTCTCCAATGAATTTATGAGCATGCTCACATGCAGCAACAACATGAGATCAAAGCCCTTTTTTTTACATTTTGGCCAGAGGTAATGGATTGTGAATGAATATTTCTGCTTGGTGTAGGGCGGAAAATGTCTTTCCTATTTACACCAAATCAATTTTTAACAGGGACTGCTGAATTTGGTCACCACACTTAACACAGGAGTTTCCCAAGTGCAACTTAGAAAGAAGTAAGTATATAATGAACAGGCTGATTTTGCAGAATGTGCGTTTTCCACATCCCACATATTCAGTGGCGCAAACGCAGTAGGATGCCATAAGAAGCCATGGTGGCTTTGGGAGCCTTTATTAGTCATTTTAAACTTAACTGACACAGTGTGAAGGCCTGAATCTAATGGTTATGTAGAGAGCAAAAATCACCTGCACACACAGGTAGAGATATAAACAACTCTATGGATGAGGTGAGGTTTCTACACCATGATGTCCTACTTTATGGATAGGGTTACCATTATTTTAATTCACTTCTATTTCATTGTGGAATTATTATACATTATACATGGATTTTAATCCATGACGACATAGTGTGTTACTAATAGTTTTTACTGTGGCCACAGCTCTCTTCAGGTCATTGACCAGTTCCCCATGTGTAGTTCTGGGCTAAATCCTCACTAGTCAAGATCATTTGTACCCCATAATGTTAGATCTTGCATTGAGCCCCAGGTTGAGGGAGATTGTCACTGATCTTGTATTTCTTCTATTTTCTAATAATAGCTCCAATAATTCTCACCTATAGTAGATTGGCTCATCCCAGGCTTCTGCAGGTGTACAATTATGTTCCTGGTGGTTTTGGCCATGGTGGAGGTTGGAGAGTGCCATTAATACAGGTAACGAACGGAGGATAGAAAAGCTTCAGTAACAGGTCTGTGAGAGCCAGAATTCTTGCTTGTTTGTAGGAACCAAATACTTATTATACACAAGAATTTACAATTAAGTTATTTAGAAATCATACAATCTGATTTCCAGGATTTTGTTTCACATTCTGTCTCTCACAGTTTAAGTGTACCTATGATGAAAATTACAGACCTCTCTCATCTTTTTAAGTGGGATAACTTGCACAATGCTTTTATGCCATATTGTATATATAATGGTAATGCCATCATTATTGGTATTATCAAATTTAAATAATGATTTTATTATTTTCAATCACTCAAATTATGCCGACCTTCATACACAAAAAATACTTGCAATTTACTTAAATATACCCTTATAATGCAGTGAATCTCAAATGACATCACCTTCAAATGAGCGACACGAGGCAAACTGAGGAAAAATATCAACGTCAATACCAATAATAGAAAATATGAAGAAAGAAGTTTAGATAATACAGAATATTACAGCAGGGCAGCAAAAAAATAGGAATAGTCACTATTATATTAATCTACTCTAGTACTCTAATTTTCCTAAATGTACATTATGTATACTGTATACACAGTTTATATATATATATATATATATATATATATATATAAATATATATATATATATATATATATATATATATAGATTATAAAAATATACTCTAAGTTGAGAATTAGAGTATATTTTATTTAACTAAATTATATCAAACTTATACTTTTATTGTCAGTAGTTTGAAGAGATAATCATGATTAACTCAAAAAATAGTTGTTCTTTTTCATTTTGCCTGCGACCCACTGAAAAAAGGTATCCGACCCAGGTTTGAGCCATCACCCTTAAAGCGAGAAAATTCAAAAGCGTACGTCTCGATGTCCCTCCCTAAACAGCTCCACTTCTTCCCCCTGCCAATCTACCAGAAGCCACGCCTCTACGTTTGTGCACACGCATAATATAACAACGAAGCGATTTCTGATTGTGTTTACCACACCAACACACATGTAGTATTGTTTTTCACTAATAAAACACATATGGTAGTGTGATTAGAACATCAGGGTTTGTTCAGAATCCTTTTAAAAGCAACAAGTCCCTCCACCTTTGAAAAACAGCTCAGAGATAAATTCTGTTGCGGTCACTAAGACGTTTATCCGCAAGCTTTGCACCCAGAGTTTTCTTTTCTTTTTTAGTTGAAGCTTTAGAGTTTCGGAGCGCTCCTCCTTTGCTGCTCAGAGTAATACCTGTTTGCTGTTGTGACACGCGGCCTTGTTTCTGTGCACAGTTTTTAATTATGATTGGCAGTCTCTGCTACAGGAAGTTGAAGCCTATTGGCTGGGCGATCGTGGAATGATTTTATATTTGTATAAGGGATCTGTAGGACGGAGGAGGGACTTATATACACTGACGTATATGAATGACCACCGGCCGTAGACCATAGTAAAATACGAGTTAGGTATTTTTTTGCATTTCAAAAGAATGACATAAACAAAAACATAGATTTCTCAGAAAGTCCGGATATCAGCTTGAAGTTGTCTTTTGTTGTAATAGAAATATACAATACAGTAGGCAAATAAAGAGGATAATGACTCACTTACCTGCTATATTGCATATTTTTATTACAAGGTACTTTAAAGTACATTGAGTACTTCTTGAGTATGCAGAGGTAGGGCCAAGCATTCTTTTTTTTTTTTTTTAAAGATACTAGTGACTGGCTCTGGCACTCACGTGGCTACGGTGTGCAGTGATTGGCTAGGCAGTACCAATGTTCCAATGTTCTAACTGATGACATCATCACGAGAGCTAGGACTGTTGACATCATCAAGCTAGGACTGATGACATCATCATTGAGTCCTTTGACTCAGGAGGTGGGGCGTGGGGTGGGGCGTCAAACAAATCTGACTTTGCACACCCTTGAACCAAGCAGCAGCCATGTTGAAACTCTCAGCTCAGTCTTATTATTATTTATTTATTATCATTTTTTTATGACACGGGACAGAATCCAATCAGAACATATCACGTGGTCTTACCGATTGATCACATTAAATCTGTCTTTGTGTATATTTACAAACATTAATACCATCCCATATCAGGTTGATTAATTCTAATTAAATATTTTTTTAAAAAGTCCATCAACTCTTATGCTGTATATTTTCAGAATAAGAATCAGAAGTACGTTATTTATCCCAGGGGGAAATTACTCATGTCACAGATGCTTGAGAAATATTACAAATGAAAAGAATAAACACTAAACAAAGAAAGAAAAAGAAAAAAGAAACCGTACATAATTAAGTAGAAGACTGGTACTTTAAAAGGATTAACTACAAGTGCACACATTACAGTAGAACAAATGAAATAAGATAAAAATGATCTCTAGCAGATTTAGTGGGTGACCGTGGCTCAGTAGTAGAATGGGTCGTCCAATAACCGAATGGTTGGGAGTTCGAATCCTGCTCTGTCATTGTGTTCTTGGGCAGGGCACCTTACCTTGTATGAATGGGTAGGAATTGTGCATTTATTTATTATGTTTTTAAATTGTGCATTAATGTTGGTGGTGGTCAGAGGGTCCATAGGTGCGAAATGGGAGCCATGCTTCTGTCAGTATGTCCCAGGGCAGCTGTGGCTACATTGTAGCTTACCACCATCGGTAAGACTGATGTGAGCGACTGAATGAATAATGACTTCTGTACACGCTTTGTCTCCTCGAAAAAAGCTCTATATAAATCTAAGCCATTATTATATTATTATTATTATTATTATTATTATTATTATTATTATTATTATAACTACATTTTGACTAAAACAATTTTAGTGAAAAGACTAAAATAAAATTAATTTTTAACCATAAGTCTATCTTACGATAACAATCATAGCTATATCGTAATCAGGACCTTAAAAAAGGGGGAAAAAACAAAGTGTTTATTTATCCAGTGGTAGAAATAAGTTTCTATATTATTTATTCTAGACTGAAATTTTTTTTAATCAACATTATACACAAACATAGGCATATATTCATAAACAACTTAAGCATGCCATCTACACAGGTTGAACATACATTATTGAAAAATTCCAGACCGAAGCGTTCAGCAGTATTTCATTTCTGTGATAAAAACGCAACAACACCACCTGGTGTCCAACACTGTAACTGCGGCTCTCTGATGGCCGTGGAGCTCCGCGGTGAGGACCCTGCTGCTTTCTGTGATCCTGCTTGGAGACAGCAGCCTGGAGCCCTATACTTATATCTCCTCCTCCCTCTGAGAACATCTCCTGGAGAAACACCACCCCCACCCCCACCATCACTAAGCTCCACCATTGGGAACGCGATGTAAACACAGGAGCTGCGCTGTGGAGTGGAAACAGCACCACTAATAAGGTAAGGTGAAACAATCCCAGTTCATTTACAATGGGAGACGCGGTTTGCACCACTTGGTGACGGTGTGTTTGTGAGGAAATGTAGAGGTAATGCTAATGCTCAGGCAGTGTGTGGATGAATGTAGATGCACAGGAGAGGACAGAGGATGCAGGGCAGAACCAGAGCACATGTGCTGGGTGTGTGACGTCACTCAGGTGGTCCACCATTAAACTCACAACTCATGCTTTCTGCAACTTTTGTTCCCATGAAACAATCTGTGCAACAACTTTGATCTATTAATTCTGACTGAAAATGTTGATGCAGTGTTTTTATTGTATTTATTACTGACAATGCAACTTAGTTTGTGTTCAGATGTAGAAATCAGGACTGTTTCAGTTATAAACTACTTTTAGTCAACTACATTTTCCTTTCATGTGTTTATTTAGCACACATTAAAGGTACAAGAGCTCCACCCCTTTCAATAAACACACGATTTAGAATAAGGGCAAAGGATTGAACACTTGTAAAATCATGAGACAAAAGGCACAACTAAACTTAGATATATGAGGAAAAGTATGCAAATAGCTATATTAAAAGACATATGAAAATATTGAACAAAATGTTAATTGAAAATCAAAAAAGAAATACAAACTCAAAACATATACCTGTATATATATATATATATATATATATATGTATACATATGGAAATACAAACATACATTGTAATCATGGTGGCATAGAGTAAAGTGAGAGGGTACGAACTAATTGAAATAAATAGTTAATAAATGACATTAAGATTTTAGGTGACTAATGCTGTTACACAGAATAGTCGACTAAAATATTCACGCGCTTATGCATTTAAAAAAAGAAATAAATAAAAAAATTACCACTTTGACATGAATATTTCTGAAGATGAATGATTGCATATTTGGAGAACAACGACAGTCAACCACGTCATCGCATGTTTGGAGATGATTTTGTTGGAAGAACTTAATTAGATTTTTTAATCACACCCAAAATCCAGCACAAATACCTGTCGGTACCACAGCCATGTTAGAGAAAGTGTGGGGCAACAAATGTAGATCATTCTCACGTCTTTTGGCTTTGCCCTAAAATTACAACATTTTGGGAGGATGTTCACCTGGTTATTGTCAGAATTCTGGATTATGACATATCTCAGTCATGTGAATTACTTTACTTTGGCAGTATGATGGGGAATGTTGTGTTAAAAGAAGATGTTTTTAAAAAATTTTGTTAGCAGCTTGTAAAAAAAAAAAAAGCAGTTTACAAGAAAATGGTACAAACCAGATCCACCAACACAGATGACTGGCTGAAAATTGTGAATGAAATATATGTCATGGAGCAGTTGACCCATAAGATAAGGACTGAAGAGGAACAAAAAGAGAGAGAAATGGACTGTCCACACATCAACGACAGGATAAGGACTATCACATTGACATTATCGCAGGAACAAACTGTACAAACAAGGCAATCCAGCATGTTCTTTCTCTGATGTTGTTTTGTTTTGCTTTGTTTTCTCATCTTTATCAGTGTTTATATGTTGCATTAAAAAAAGGGAAATAAAAATAAAGTATCAAAAAAACAACAAAAAAAAAAACATTTATCAACCTGATTTGGGATGGTATTAAAGGAGACATATCATGCTTTTAAATCCTTCCTTTTTACATATAAATCATACAGTTGTGGTCTATATAAAGCAGAACTGCAATGCTTGGGTCTGAATTCCTCATTATTATAGCTCCACAGGCCCCTTTTCTACCCCTTTTCTGATGTGCTTCTGAGAGCAACTCGTTTTGGTGCGGTCTCTTTAAATGCAAATGAGACACTTCATACCCCGCCTCCTCTTCAGGTGACACTCGGTTCAACTCCACCCTGCTCGGCCATTTTGTCCATCCAGCCTTACATGTTCGAGCCAGAGTCTGACCCGGCGGAGCGAGATGAAGATGAACCTGCAGAACAACGTCTTCATATGGATGTTAACAAGTGAGCTAACACAAGCGCCGAGCTAACGCAAGCGCCGAGCTAACGCTAGCGCCGAGCTAACGCTAGCGCCAAGCTAACGGTAGCGCCAAGCTAACGCTAGCGCCAAGCTAACATCACGAAATGCATTTTAATAGTCTTTTCGGAGACAAAAACGGCAAAATGAAATGACTAATGAAAACTTTAGACTTAAATTAAATGTGTAATGAAGCGTGTGGGTTACTACATCCAACAACCGAACATTTTGACTTGTCCTCTCGTAACTTCTGCATCCTTGAGCTTGGACTACAAAATAAAAGCGAGAAATAAAAATGGCAGATTGCTCGAAGTGTTGGGCTTGGAGTTGATGTACTAATTTGGCAGTTCCGCTGCAAATACTGTGATGTAATAGTTCAAAAAACGTAATAGAGAATAGAAAAATTGAAACAGATTGAAAAATATGACCAAAACAGAATATAAAGATATCAACGGAGCACCTGAAGAGACTAATTTGAACTTTTCTGTACTTCTAAACACTCTAAATATACATCAAAATGCATTTAAGGGCTAAAAAAGTGGATTTAGTATGATATGTCCCCTTTAATGTTTGTAAATAATACACACAAGCAGATTTAATGTGATCAATGCATAACGCCAAATGATCACATGAGTTCTGATTGGATTTTGTCCCAAGTGACAAAATTATAGTTAATTTTTTTTATCAGTAAATGGAAATATCAATATATTTTTGATATAATTTTCATTCACATGTATTATTATTATTTTTTTTAATTAGTCATATTCTTGTTGGCACTTGAAAAAATCGACAAACTATGATGACATTTAAATGAACACTCGTTCCTCCTGAATGACTGATGCAGTGGACTTTGCACTTTTTTTGGGTTCAACTTTATAAAAATCTTCTTCAGGACATTGAACTTTGAGACAGTCTATGAAAGGACAACCCTGCTGAGCAAGAGCTTTGTTTTCATTAGAACTCATTATCAAACTCACTCCTCTTAGTCTCTTTAGTATCTCTCTCTCAGCATGTGATCATCAGAAATGAATAATAGATGTCCGGACAGATTCACTGGACTGATTTTGATCTGAAAAGGCTGTATAAGGTGATGCCAAGTAAACATCTAGGAATCTAAGTGGACTTCAGCATGACATAATTACAGTTTTCAGAAACCCAACAGCAAAATCTTAATCTAATTGTATGTTTTTGTGAAGCTGCCGACTGTGCTCATTACCATTCATGTCTTCCATGATGCTCTAATTGGATTACACACCCAAGTCTGATGCAGGAATTAATTCCTTGATAGTGTAATCAGTGAGATCCCACATCATCTGGTACTTTCTCAAAGACCAGAGCTGCATGAAGGTGTTCTCCTCAGTCACCCCCTCAAACACAAGTGTGCAGCGTTAGTATTCCCCATGGTTCAGGGCAACACTAATAACCTTATGTGGATTTGGTGGGTGGAGCCTGCTTAAGTAAGCACTTTGATTAGCTCAATAGGACTTATTAAGTCTACTTAGTCCTGCTTTGGAGATCAGATTGTTGGTTGCATGACTACTGAGTCGGGGCCATTAAAGCTTTTAACAAGATTGAGGTAAGTTTGGCTATGTGGCTGTATTGCTGCCATAGCTTATCAAATGAGGGCTCCCAAAACCACGAATAACAAAAATAAGTTATAAAATAGGCAATATTGTACATTTTTATATCTCCAAAATAGAAAACTCCATATATATTGAATCTCGATATATCGCCCAGCTCTAATGCAAATGAGCCAAAACATGCAGAAGAGGTGGGATTTATCAACAATGCTGTACATATGAACGGTGTCCGCACGGTTCATTATTTTTTGTGCGCACATTCTAAATTTCATTCGTACAAACACATTTGGCTTCTTTTCTATGAACGGGTTTTGTCTCACTCCACAATCACACTTCTATTTCTTTAAGTTTTAACTGCATATATCAATTTTTTAAATGCATTGTATTGCAGCACAAAATGAATTGTTTTCCTGTAAACTTTATTATGTTCCTGCTTTTGACTTTGAGAATATGAATATGTTATATTTTTCAGACAACATCCAGTAATTGTTTAAGTTTATTTTTTCCCACCTGTGCATTTTATATTATGCATTTAAATAAATAAATAAATAAATAAATGCATGTAATCTTCTTTCTTTTGCACAAATAAAAAACACACAAATAGTTTAATTATGTAAAGCAGAATCATGCAAGGAGAACAGACTCAGACCCTCAGGTTTCTCTGGTGGAAACAACACCAGGAATTGTTCCGTTTCAACGCTTTAGATGGAGGTTTTCTGCACAACGATGCTCATGCTCTCATGCATCCTTTACTTCGCTGGCACCCGATCCAGTCGAGTACCAAGATTATTGGATTGTCATTGACCGGCTCGTACTGCATTAACAGTGTTACATTGTTTTCTACTTTTAATCCACCTAGCATGGCGCTGTGAGTCCTGGTGACGAATGACTTTTTATTCCATTCAATGGAATAAAATGAAATCCACACTTTTGAAAACTCCTTTGAGTTGCTGTGTTGGTTTTCCATTCAATGTCATTTTTTTGTGGTTTCTGCCTTGAACTTGTTTTCACCCTGTTTAGATGTGGTTTGGTTCGACCTCCTCTGGAGCTGCCATAGCATTTCATAAGTTCAACTAAGATCATTATTTCTAGAATGGCTTTTTTTTTTAGTCTGTGACACGTTTCATCAGTTTCATGCATTTTGTTTCTTGACTTTCACCAAACCACTTTTTTTCAGTCCAAAAAGTATTGGGGATTAGACTTTAATGTTTCCATCTGTTTAATAGACTCCAACACTGAGCCACACGATGATTCTGAGAAGTTGTAGAATTTTGGTTTTCTGTGTTACGCTTTGAAGGAGAAAAACGGTTAGAAGCTAAAATCTTTTCTGGCATGAGTAGTATAAATATTTCTCAAGTGAAAGATAATTTTACACTCCCAGGAGCCCCGAGCCCTTAGCTGGTGAGATAGCGAGCAGGTATGCGCTGAGGTCGTGCAGTTCATTGGAGCCGAGTGGTTGTCAAGCCTGCAGAGAACCCTGAGGGACTCACCCTCACCCTCCATCTCCTGCTTCTGTCCTTCCACTCAACTCCATTAGCACTGCCACTGTCCTCAAACACAGCTTTGATCCATCATCAATTCACTAACGCTTGGGACACTTGTCTCCTACTTCCACTTTTTCAACAATCTAATCTTTTTCCGCTTTAATCTATTACTAACCACTTGAGGATGCCCAATTCTCTTTCCTGCTAAGTCCAGTCTGCCCTTGACTTTGATGGGAAGTCTTCTTCCTGTGTTTTGTTTGCAGTGGATCATAAGGTGATTGTCTCACTAAAATCAATGCTTCTAAGGATATTTAATTGAAAGTGTCAGATTAGATTAGAGTAAACTGCTGCTGATGAGAGTTTAACAGCTCAATAGAGAGCAGGGACATGATCTCCTATTATCATCGATTAGCTGCTTTGTCATTTTTTGAAGGAGGTGTGTCTGGGTAATCATATTCCAAGTAGCAACTGGAAGCCCATCACAACCTTTTTGATTTCTGGACCAAATCTGGCCCAGTTACAGTATGTTTATTTTTTCCATTGACTAATAGGGCTGTATAAGGTTATTTGCAGGGCGGCCGTAAACAATTCTTTTAATGGTAAATGGACTTGATTTATGTAGTGCTTTATAACCACCGAGGAGGTCCGAGAGCACTTTACAGTATCAGCTCATTCACCCATTCACACTCACACACCAATGGGGCTGAGCTGCCACGCAAGGTGCTAATCAATCATTGGAAGCATCTTAGGGTTCAGTTCAATTCAGCTTTATTTACACAACAGTCATCTCAGAGTGCTTAACAAAAAATAGAATCCATAGTAAGAAAGAACTAGGGCTGCAAAAAAAATCGATTTAATCGATTAATCAAATTTGTTGATAATTATTATTTTGCAAATTCGAGTAAAAAAAAAAAAAATGTATATATATTTTTCTATTTCCCCACCACAGTTTTTTCGGACATTTTCGCATTCCGATGTGAGCCAGCCCCATTTTTGTTTACATGTGTTTACGCTTTGAGTAGGCTATATGTGTGCCACAGACATGTTTAATGTTTAATTCACACTATGCTGAGATTCTAAGGAAAGAGTTTATTATTTTTTTAACTGTAATGTTATATGTTATAGAATAGAGATGAAAACCTCTGGGTACCTCACGACACAATACACGATAATGACTATCTCACAATATGACAATACTGCGATTATCGATATATTGGTCAGAAATCAATCTACGATAATCTGACATAACAAGAAAAAAAAATACAATTTTTATTTTATATATGTGAAAGACAATACATTTAAAAAGTGTCCTATGAACAGTGACACTATTTTAGTGCAACATTTCTGTCAATAAGTGTCAACATACCAATGTAAACAAATAAGTATCTCCAATAGTGCTTTATGTAAACAAAAAAAAAAATAGGGTCTTTCTTACCATTATTACACCATTATAGTGAAATATTCCAGTAAACAATATATTGGTTCCTTCAACAAACAGTGACAACATTTCTGTGAAGACCTACCTGCACATTTTAGTGAAAAAGGTTTTGAAAATAATAAAATAGATCTTAAATCCCAAAAAAAAAAGAAATCGATACTTAGCGCGAGCATTTCGACAATTGATCGTGCGAAAAAATAATATCGCGATATATCGCCATATCGAGATATTGTCACACTCCTGTTATAGAATATGTAGTTATCTGATTTCTTAATCAGAAAATTGAAGCTACTGTGAAGTTGCTGTTGCACTTTTTCTTAAACCTGGGTTAAAGCTTGAAATTGTTGAATGGCAATGAAATGTGATTTTCTGGATATTTTTTTTTCTCATTTTGTCTCTCATAGTTGAGGAATACTTATGATGAAAATTACAGGCCTCTCTCATCTTTTTAAGTGGGAGCACTTGCATAATTGGTGGCTGACTAAATACTTATTTGCCCCATTATATCGGTTATCGGCAGATACACTGGATATCGGCCCTAAAAATCTCATATCAGTCGAGTGCAGTCACTCTTTTTTTTTTTTTTTTTTTTTACTTGGATACATTTAAATTTTTGCTGCTTTTTCACACTCTCCAAGTTTCATGGAGCATCCCACGTAGTACATGTAACCATGACAACACTTCTATAGCGGAAGTAAGGTACGAAAATCAGACCTAGAGGTTTACGTTAACACAAATGAAACAAGGCATAGATAGATAATTGGCATCAACTCATTTTCTTTATTGGTTTAGTTGGTTTCCTTGACTATATGTTTCAGTCCTAGTTATTTATCACTAGCACATAGTGAGGAGCAGCTGATTTTGGTTACTGGATGAGCTAGTAACGACGGACGTCTGTTTCCAGCTCCGTTAAGGGCATTGATAAATAATGCAAAGAAGATTTTGTTTCATTATTATATAAATAAAGCAAAAAATGAGAAACAAACTAACTTTTATGGTACCCAGTGAATTTTTTTTGTCTGAGTAATAGGGATGTAACGATTCACTCAACTCCCGATACGATTCGATTCACGATTCTGGGTTCACGATACGATTTTCTCACGATTTATTTTACAATATGGGAATGTTGACAAATGACTGAAAAATATTCCTTTATTTTTTTGGGGAAAATACTATACTATTTTCCTTTTATTTTTCATTGTCAAAAGAATCCCTTGATAAACTATTCAAAATGATGCAATTTAACTAAAAATAAATCTTGAATGAAATAAATAAAGGAATAATACAAATGAAGAAGCCTATTAATTTAAATTCTGGTTCTATAATAAACAATTCAAAACTGCGTAATAGTTCTTTTTCTTTTTAAAAGTGCCACTGAAAATGTATTTTGTGCCTTAACAATTGGACTTTAAAAAAAAAAAAAAAAAAAAAAAGTCATTTTACTGTATTTACGTCAGATATTTGTTTAGACCAGCAGAGGGCACTGGTAAGCCAGTAGTCGGTTGGCATGCAGTTATTCCACCAGTGAAGAAGAGAAGCTATGCTAGCAGACAGAGTTAATAGAAAGACATGACTTTTACAGATATTCACGTGATATTACAGATATACTTTTGGTGCTAAAGGAGTAAAGAATTATTTATGAGCATGTTTAACAGTAAATGGCGGCCAGAAAGAAAATAGTAGCAGATTCCGCCCGTCACGTCCGCTTCTGGAAGGATTAATATATAGCGCCCTCTGCTGGGTAAAAAAAGTACTGCGATTCAATTTTCAGAGCATCGATGTGAACCGTGGTACCTATGAATCGATTTTTAACTGCCTTACGATTAATCGTTACATCACTACTGAGTAACAGTTATTCTGTTTCTACTTCATATATTTTTATCGATTGTTGTCATTTTCTATTTGAGCTGCTGAGATGTTACGCTAGAAACTTCACCGTCCTATCTCAGGGAAGATGAGGTAGATACAATAGAAAGTACATTATAATAAGTGTTACTGCGGATCTTGCTCACCTTTTTTTTTTTTTTTTTTTTACCAACTAACAGTTACAAGTTGTTGTTTTGGTGTGCCCTAACTTTGCCAAGCTTCATTTACAATGACGTCAAAAGAATTTGCCTCTTTCGTGATGATTGCATTGCTGATTCTACTGTATCCTCTTACTTTTATTATATTAATTCATGTCAAGCTAGTAATTTCTCATTAAATAAAAAGAATCAGAGCAATGTTAGGGGCTTATAATTTGCTTTTCAAAATTTCCTCAATTCCGTTTCAGAGTTTACCAATTTCCCTGTCACGGTAGCGCCAATTTACACTTTTCTGTTTCGTTTTTGTTTCATTATCTTTCCCTATTTTGATTACTTTACTGGCTATCAAACTCATATCAAATATGATAAATAGGGTTAATAGATGAATTGTACTTTTATATGCTTTAGACGGTCATGCTGAAATCACGTGAGATTACTTTGCGAGAGCTTTAACAAAGCTTTTTTACACTTTTGACCCTCAGCCTTTCATTTAATTGGGCCAGTTAACTTGAGTTTCACTGTCAGGAAACAGACACGTAAGAATTAGGGCTGAATGATTTTGGAAAATAATCTAATTGCGATTTTTTTTTTTTTTTCCTCAATATTGCAATTTAATTTGCGATTATTTTTTCAAGCGCCTCTTTTCATGT
This sequence comes from Gouania willdenowi, assembly GCF_900634775.1. Taxonomy (NCBI): domain Eukaryota; kingdom Metazoa; phylum Chordata; class Actinopteri; order Blenniiformes; family Gobiesocidae; genus Gouania; species Gouania willdenowi. The sequence continues at coordinate 23,767,687 of NC_041049.1, read as the reverse complement.
ATTATTCAATGAACACAAGCAATAAATCAATCTGTTTCATAATATACTATTTCAGATTTATTTAAACGTTAAATAAATAGAAAATATCCATTTTAAAGCACAGATTACAAAAATAAAGCAAACCAATCTGTGGCTTTACCTCTTCAACATATCTAACTAACTTCACATATCATGAAACATGTAAACATGTGGACTGCACTTCTTAAACACTCTGAACTTAACTGGACAGTACAAGACAGGACAAGAAAAAATAAAAAAATCAAAAAATCGCAGCCTTTGTGATTAGAAAGTCTCCTTTAATTGCAATTAATCATTCAGCCTTAGTAAGAACAGCATATATGACCTTGAGAGCAGAGCCAGCCCTTGGTGCCTTTTGAAAATAATGAGTTAATGTTAATGTTTGCCAAGCCTCAATGTCTTCTGAAGATAGATAGGTATTTTTTCAGGTTGGTTTTGATTCTCGTCTGTTGCTGTTGCCATTAGTTTCACTTCAAGTCAGAACTCCTCTGACAAAGACTGGCAGTTGACAGTCAAAACATGTCAGGAAATAAAGATTCCCTGAAAAAACAAAACAACTTAACATACTGTTCAAAAAGAAGACAAAAGGAATCTCGCTGGAACTATATATGGAAGTCAAGTGAAACTTCAAAGGAACCATCAAAGGCGGTCAGCAGGCTATCAGCAGCACTCCTCTGACGGACTGGCAGTTGATCGTTGAAACATGTCGGGACTCGGGATGGGCGGTATTGACTAAAAAAATTAACAACAAAAAAAAAAAACAACTATAAATGATTAAGAAACACATGTAAAAAAAATTCACAACTTAGTGCAAACAGGTTCTTTACAAACACAAATGAATCTTAATACATCAACACTCGACACATTAAAAAAGGCTAAAATAGCTGCTGAATCAAAGAGTTATGGGCTGATATTTTATGGAATATATTTGTGCGTGTGGATTACTATTAGTGTTATTGTATATAAAGCACACAACTCCAATAGTGTTTTTACTGCTGATGAATCTTAATAATGAGTTACATAAAGTTATGATTGATAAATATATCTCTGATTTCCTATAATTACACCAGATCAAGCTGATGATTTAATCATTCAGTATATTTAGGTGTAATAATCTCAATAGTTACATTAGTCTAATGGGACCAGCTTTGTCTGTGAACACGTAAAATATTATTAAAAAATATTGTGTTTCACAAATTGGGACGAATGAATAGTGACATTAGTATTTATGCTAACATTTATTTCACACACCGTGCGACATGTTTAGCTTTTATCCTTCCATACAAGTGTTAAATCTAACCATAAACAAATCGATGCCTCTCTGTGACTTTATGACAAAAAGACGTGTACTTTTCACTTGGTCTATTCCTTGTATTGAGTGGTTAGCGTTAGCTCTTAGTCCAGTCTGTGTGTCGGTGTGTTAGCTTAGCATAGTTAGCTTTAGTTGCGTTTCCAGTTCATAATCGTTGCTACAGGTTCATCTCTGTCACCATGTTAGTGGAACTTTGGGTGGACATGATGGAGAAACTTGAATCGGTTCACTTTGTCAGAATCAGAAATCAGAAATGTTTTATTGGCCTAGTACAGTTTTTAAGACAGCACAATGAATTTAAATAAAGAAACAAGCCAGCAACAATAACAATCATAATAATGATAAATATAAAGGAATTGATAAATAAAGGATAGATGGAGAATAAAGGATACATATGATGAATATAAATATATTGGGGGTGTGTTCATGTGGATGGTGGCAGAGGGAAAGAAGCTGTTTTTGTGTCTGGAGGTTCTGGTCCTAATGGACCGAAACCTCCTTCCAGAAGGGAGAGATTGAAACAGTTTATGACCGGGGTGGGAGGGGTCGGCCACAATCTTTCCTGCACGCCTCAGAATCCTGGAGGCGTACAGGTCCTTGAGGGAGGGCAGATTGTAGCCGATGACCTTCTCTGCAGAGTGGATGATACGCTGCAGTCTGGCCTTGTCCTTGGCCGTAGCTGCAGCGTACCAGATGGTGATGGAGGAGCAGAGGATGGACTGGATGATGGAGCTGTAGAAGGTCTTCAGCTGCCACAGGAAGTACATCCTCTGCTGAGCTTCTTTGATGAGGGATCTGGTGTTCAGCTCCCACTAGAGGTCCTTTGTGATGATGGTCCCCAGGAAGCAGAAAGACCCCACAGAGCTCACAGTAGCGTGTCCCAGGGTGAGGGGGGTGAGGGGGGCTGGGTTCTTCCTGAAGTCTGCTATCATCTCCACTGTCTTTAAAGCGTTGAGCTCCAGGTTGTTCTGGCTGCACCAGGACACCAGCCGGTTTGTCTCCCACCTGTAGTCAGACTCGTCTCCATCAGAGATGAGACCGATGATGGTCGTGTCGTCTGCAAACTTCAGGAGTTTGATCGACTGGTGAGAGGAGGTGCAGCTGTTGGTGTACAGGGAGAAGAGCAGAGGAGAAAGAACACAGCCCTGAGGAGATCCAGCGCTGATGGTCCGGGAAGCAGAGATGGTTTTTTCCAGCGTCACGTGCTACCTCCTGTCAGACAGGAAGTCTGTGATCCACTTGCAGGTGTGACACGTTCAGCTGTAAGAAAGCTTGCCCTGAAGGAGAGCTGGGGTTATTGTGTTAGAAGCAGAGCTGAAGTCCACAAACAGGATCCTGGCGTAGGAGCCTGGGGAGTCCAGGTGCTGGAGGATGAAGTGGAGAGCCAGGTTTGCAGCATCGTCTACAGACCTGTTGGATCTGTAGTTGAACTGCAGGGGGTCCAGGTGGGGGTCGGTGATGTCCTTGATGTGGGAGAGCATGAGGCGTTCGAAGGACTTCATGACCACAGATGTCAGATGTTGTTTGATGGTTATCTGGTCTTAACCAAGTAGCGGTCCATGATGTATCGCAGCACGGCAGGTTCAGGTAGCCAAGACGAGCACCTCACACACACACAGACGGCGGTGTGTGTGAGGTGCACACCGTGGAGGCTCCATGGCAGAGCTTCCGTAAACAATGTTCCGCTCCAGAGAATAATAAGTTGTTGACAACAAACAGGCAGTTTTGGCCTGTGGAACATGGTTTTTTTTAAGCATTCTTGGCTAAATTGAGGGACAAATGGCCCATGGCCCTCGCTAATGTCCGACATGGGAATTTATCATTTATATCATGGAATGACATATTCTTACCGGTGAGAATGTTTTTGACGCTATATAATAAACAATTATATATCGCTCATTCCTAGTCGGAACATAAAAATTTACTGAAAAACCTTGTCCGAATAAACGAAACCTCAACCATTACATCCTTCATAATTGGCATTGTTGACAACCAATTTTTTACCTTGATGCCATATCAAAATATAGGCATTGACATTGCAAGAGTAAGTGGAAGCTCTAATGAGTTAAATGCGAGATAATCACAAACTAGACATGATTCTTTAGGTTACATAGGTTAAAATAACAAATTTCAGTAAGTGTATCGTAGGGCCATATGGGCCCTATTTAGTCTTACTAATGGGTTAATATGAAACAACATCGTAATGCATCACACAGATAGCATTGATCTTCATTTTAAAGTCATTTGCTGAGAGATTGATAAGCGACTGGTGTGAGGGTGGTAGTCTCAGAGCAAGGTGGAAAAAAAAAGAGCCACGCTTAGTTCTTATTTACATCAGGGTCATTCATCTCTTCTCTCATTCAAGGCTGAGTTTGACATTGAAACGCCTGTGAGTTAAGCAAGGAGAGAGGAGACAGGGTTATGAATCGTACTCACCCCCCACCACCCCGTTCCTCTTCGGAGTAAATCAGAAATGATGAATGGTATGGCAGTTTAATGATCTTGTAGTGGAAAGACAAGTGCTGAAGCAGGCACATTACATGCTAACTGCAGTGAGATGAAGATAGACTTTTGCCAATAGTGTGCGACAGTCACGCAAAAAGTCCTTTTCCCCAGTTAACTGTGTGATGTGTGGAGTAAAAGAGACTGAGCAACGATAATGTGATCCCGCCTTCGTCTTTGTAAAAATCTCAAACTTTCTTCTCTAAGGTGTTCTTCATTCCTCACCATGTACACACACCTGCAGCAGAAATCAGCACACGGACACGTCTCCCTCAGGGTTCGTCATTATCAGCTCACTGCTGAGCTCGCACTTAAATTCTTACTACTATTCTACAAAATTAACATGTCAATTTACATCTTGCAGTAGTCTTTGTGCCTCAGCAAGCACCAAATCTTCATAAAGTGCAGTGCTCCTTCTCTCCAGGCACAGCTACTCTATTTCACAAGCTTTCATTACATCAGACCAGAGTTCCAGTACCTCTTAGAATAACATCTCATTTTAGATTCAACGCTTACAGTTAAAGGATACACTTGAAATCTTGTTTTTTGTGTTATCTATCTTTTTCTGTCAGTAGTGGTTTATTAAAGACTCAAATTAAGGGTGGCAGCAATAAAGTCACACAATGCAAAATGTCTTTGGAGCCAATGAGCTCCCCGGATGGTTTTTAGAGGTTTGTTTTCACTATATTTTATTTTCAATGTTTCCCATTTTGATTAGATTTTTAAACATTGCAGCGTGTAAGACAAAGGCAGAAGCAATAACATGATACACCAGTAGGTTACTTAAAGCTGCAGTTCGTAGAATCCTCTCTCCACTCCATTTCAAAACCAAAACCGAAACTTAGCCTCCCTTACCAGTGTCTTTTGTGAACACTCTTAGCTACTTTTCCCTCAATAGAGACTAGTGAGAGATATATGGACTAGGGATTTCCCGATATTGCAACCATGCGTATCGATCGATACCAATATTGATCCGATGTAATATCAGCACGAATAATACGTACTTTTATTACTTATTTTGTAGTGTGGAATGTTCGAAAAGGCTTGATCAAGTGATGTTACTCAAACAGAGAACAATAGTCAGCAACAGTAGGTTACTTTGTTGGAGTGTGAATCACAGTCACCTATGGATAGAAGTGCTGGAGCAGAAAATTTTATCGGTGTGCTTATATTGGTGATTTTAGATGCAATCCGATAAAATCCGATATTCGTTTTCTGGCTGATATCTGACATATTCTATATCAATATCGGATCGGGACACGTCTACTATGGACGTTATCTTGTGTAATTGGAGATTTACATTTACATAAATATCACTGAAGTTACTGTCCTGAGGAGCGGCTGCTTCCGTTAGCTCATCCCCGCCAGAGAGAACACAGAGTCGGCTGTGCGGCAACCGTCACTCCATATCCAGACTGTAAAATGAATTAGCCTTAAATAAGATTCTCTTAGGTTTACAGGCAATTTATCCCATCTGTTATCACTCTCCCTGACACCAGTGTGTGTGTGGGGCGGACCCTGCGGAGTCACGGAGATCCGCAAGTATGCAAAGCAGTCCGTTCCTCCTCAGTCTGTTTGTGACTTTAAACTGTTGTTTCCCCACTATGGTCTGCCTTTTTCCACTTGATTTGATTTGCTGTGTAACTGTTGTGCCTAACGCTGCTATGGGGACTGCAACGTCCGTCATTACACGTTTACTACTGATGGTACATGAAGTGCTCTCGTCTGACTTCACTCAAGCAGCCAATAGTAACGCCAAAAACAGCTCATGGAGCACACGTGTTTGTAGAAAGATCTCTGATTGGCTGAGGTCCAGGATTTCTAAACTTAATTTACTGAGCCAGGAGAAGAAGAGATTCACTGTCCACTCAGAACACTTTGGATTACAATATGCTCAAAGACGATTATGGATTTTTGACAAAATGATTAAAAGAAAAACTTACATACTGCAACTTTAAGTTGATATCTACAAATTTACATATAGGAGGAGGAAAGGGGTGAAATAAGTTGAGGTACACATGTAAGGTTTTTATAACTCTGAAGAGATGATTTATCTAAAGTCCCCACACATGAAGATAAAGGTCAGGCATCGAACAGTTTTGTTCATACTGTGTGTGTGTGCTGCAATAATCCCAACCCAGCACTCCACACACAGAACCATTCTGTCCCACCATCGATCTTCCTCCAAGCCAGAAATCTAGCGTGATCATACAAGATCTAACAACGTGATCTAATGCTGCGTTCCAAGCAACTTGGAAGTCACTTGAAAAAGTCACTTGGAATTCCATCTGAAGTCGGAGCTCTTATTCGGTGAAGTCGGGGAAAATAATCTATTATTATAGTGGTCTGAAATGTTTGAGATATTTTGACGAGCTTTTGCTAAACTCAGTCGAACCGAAATCCAAATTTTTGCGTCGGAAATGCAGAGTTCCGAGTTGCCTGGGACGTAACATTAGATCACGTTATATCTTGTATGATCACACTAGATTTCTGTCGTAAATAATGAACATCTTTAATTAGGGGTGTTAAAAAAAAATGATTCTGCGATATGTTGCGATAATACTTCACACGATTCTCGGATCAATTCAAAATGCATCCATATCGAGTTTTTAAAATTTTAAAATGTATTATTATTATTTTTTTTTTACCTTTATTTAACCAGAAAAGTCTTTTCCACTGCAGGAGATATTGTAACTGCACAAAGAAGTGCGCTGAAACCTGGGCATGTTGACCAGCTTGTGTTTTTTCACAAAATCTAAAAAGTACTAACTTTCTGCATTTATTTGTTGTCATAGGCATATACCTCAGTTAAGTTGCACTAAAGTCAAAGTTGGTTTAAAAGCCACAGACAGATTGTATGTTATTTTTTATTTTATTTGGCATGTTAAAGCCAATGTTTTGAGTGTAAAATATGTAAAATTTATTTCATACATAATGTTCTCATGAAGGTGTACACATTTACAGATTAGTTGTTTCTTAAGTCATATATTTAAAAAAAAAATCGCCTCATACTTTAATATCGGGATATGTCGTATTGTATCGTATCGTCACCTATGTATAGGGATACGAATCGTATCGATGCTAGGCAATACACACCTCTAGGTTTAATATTCACTATTGTGAGCCCTGTGCTGTTTCAGAGATGATTATCAGGACAGATTCACTCTTAACAAACCTCAGACCACATGCTAATCATATAGAATAATCTCATGAAACATAAAATAATCTGATTTTTGCCGTCCTTGGTCGAGGACATGTAAACCCATGTAAATTTGCGATGGTAAAACAGGGGACGGGACCCAGATAAGCAAACTGCTTCTCTCGTCTCCTTTTTCGGCATGTACAAAAAAAAAAAAAAAATGTAAAAAAAAAAGTGAATGTAACCATGTCGGAAATAAACTGAATAAATAAAATAAAAAAAAATGGGAGGTTGTGCAAGTTCAAGTTGGCGTTGCAACGTCTCATGTTTTGCTGAATTTCAAACCTCTCATTCTGTCTTCTGACTTTGGTGTGGCTGGAGGCCACTGCACACTGAATCTGTGGCGTAAGGGCTTTTCAATGCATAGCGTATGGAATAATGTGAGGACACTGGATAACTCATGGACTGCCCGTGTAACTTCTATCCTGCTATTACATGAAACATTTTGTTTGCAGTCAAATGAAGTGATTATATTTATTACACAAAGAATATCCTTCATAGAACAAAATTGACAATTGTGTTAAATTGACGATATTAACGTCTTGAATCTCAATACAGTTCTTAGTGTCTCTTTTTCTTGTGACTTTTTCTGATCTGATGCTCACATTTCACTGGATGCTGGAATTACTGTAAAACTCACCAATGAAACATCACCCTAGTTTGTAAAAAAAACACCATCACCGGTTTTAAAATAGAGGTCGGACAAAACGCCGAGAAATGTTGCACTTAGTGCAGTTTTCTGGGAAAACTTCCCTTCTACTGTGCTCTAAAATGTTTATCACAGCTCCAGTGTTTTTGTACACTTGAACATGAATGACTCATGACAAATCTCAAGGTTATTATACTACTTTTCCCTACGATGCTATCTTGATTCTTCTCCTGTTACATGCTACAAACTTGTACTGAGTTCTTTTTTAATGCAGATCTATACAACCAGTGGTTATTTTTTAAGCTAAAAGTTTTTGTCAACAAAATGTTTTAACTGACAATAACTAGACTACGACTAATTTAAAAAAAAAAATCACATGTTGATAAAGACAACATAAAAAAATATTGATATTTTTGTCGACTAATAAAAACTAAACTATAATTTTGTCACATGGGATGAAATTCAATCAGAACTCATTATTACCATCAAGTATCAGGTTGATAAACTGTAATTGAATCTTTAAAAAAAACCAAAAAAAAACCAAACTCTAATGCTTTATATTTTAGTCGACTATATCTGTAACAGATGTGGTTGACTACAATCTTAATTTCATTTATTTGACTAAAACAAGACTATAACGGAAATAGTCCTGTGACTAAGTTGCATTTTAGTCAAAAAATTTTGACTAAAACCAAATCAAAATGTCTTGTCCAGATGAATAGTGATAGATTACAACACAAAGGGCCCTATTCTTCGGTCTGGACTAAAGCACTTTTTTACGCGCGTGCAAATATGCGCCTCTCTCCTGCGTGTATTCTCCGGTCCAGGCTCCTGACGCGCCCACCTTGCGTAAGTAGACCAAAAGTGCGTAGTCTGTGAATGAAGGCGGTCTGGAGCCAAGGAGGCGGACTGGGCCATGATGTCATTTTTTGGGGGCTGTCTAGAAATCAAGGATCATGGAGTTTTCCTAGCGCTTGTAAATGTCATCGAAATCTGTGAAAATGATAAAGCTCACATTTTAATATGAAAAACCTTCGTTGATAAACAATGTAGCAGGTTGATTTGATCAGATCATTGATCAGATTATTGCAGTGTGAGGATCGTCATCTGTCATCAATACGGTACTTGCTCTAAAGCGTGACCGAGTGTGATGCACTGCAGGTTTTAGGGCCCTATAAAATCTGCGTAACGGAATCGCGCACGGAATCGACAAATGAAAACGGTTAAATGTGGCAATAGACAGAATCTGTGTGAAACACCGTCACCTTGGGGCAAGGAACGTTTTTTTTTAATGGGGAGATGTTTCCTGGGTACGCTTAGGTGTACCGCCTTCCCCATAAAAGCTGTGTCCGTTTTTCGTGGAGCGCAGCGGTGCTCCGTGAAAACGTGAACAGATTTAATCATCTTCCCCTGTTCAGGTGTTCGAACTGTTGTGGCTGGTTAACTAAGAATAACTCAGTCCGTGTTGTAATTTAGTTCTTTTTATTCCAGCCTTTTGTCCGTGCCTAGGTACACATTCACAGTCAGCAAGCTACCTCAAGTACAACCGTTTTAGTGGGAACTTCCGGTTTACAAAATAAAAGTCCGTTAGAGCAATGTTAGAGGAATGTTACATTCTAACAACATCTCATCAGAGCTACAGAAGATAAGATCATTTAAATTATTAGGTTAATATAAACTAAGTTGATCAAAACGTAATCATTAAACCTGCTCAGATTCAGTAAACCATTGATCACTGAGGAAATCAGGTGACATTAATGCTGTTCTCATACATATTTATATGACATATAAATAATTAAAAAGGAGCAGTCAGAATAATCCATGTCACTACAATTTATATCTACCTTTTAATTGTATCTTTAGTTTTTACATACATTTTTGTTTAATTATGAGTTTTTTTTATTTATTAGTATTTATTTTGTTTCCTCACAACGTCGTGCTTTAATACAGAGGAGGCTGAGATGTTTGCAATGAAACAGAACCATTGGCTTCCTACATAATACGCAGTTTCAAATATAAATTGTTTAAAGCCTTATGGAGCTGATGTGAGTGAGTCCGGACTGAAGCTGAGCACCATTTGAATATGTGTGCATGGGAGCAGTTTATGGTCCATCGTCTCATGCGCATTTCACCAACCTCCGCATATGACAGCTTCACTTATTATTTACTCTGTCGTGGATCAAACTGTGGCGTTATGTTGAACATAGTAGGACATCACTGTGACCAACGTGGACAGAAGTCTGTCAGAGTTTCGTTTATCAAGCAGCAGCAGCCCAGGTTGCGCACAGCTGATAGGCTTCACGAAGCAGCACCTACCGTCATTGCAGAAAAAGGAGTGGACAGCATGGATAAAATATAATGAAAGTAACACATTTTGTCCTGTCTAGAGCTGGTGACATTAACATATTGAACCTCGTGACAGTGTAACATTGTTAGTTTGGATCGATTCTTTTTGGGAGTTTCTTTTGCAATATTATGAGTTTGTGTGGCTTAAATTGTCCAAACTTCTCATGCAATATAATGTTTCACCTTCTCGGGGCGCTGCACTTATTCCAGGTTTAGAAGAGGAAAAGGACTTAAGCAGACGGGAGAATAAGCGCAAGGCCAGATTTGAATGGGAACGCCACATTTCAGGGCCGCTCCACCCAGAGTGCGTAACTGGGATGGAGGCGCACAGCGACTGACAAGTACAGGGGGAGAATAGCATGCAGCCAGAAACAGCGCTGCTGCGTGGTATTTCTGATTTACGTGCATGGGACTATAGAGCCCTTAGTGAGTTATTGCAATTACATACTTTCACATGGATGGATTAGCATTCACACAAACACTCTTTTGTAGACATACGCACTTCTTTTAGTACAGTGTGCTTTGTGTGAAGCACAAAAAGCAAGCAGAACACAGACGACTTTTGATACTTGTGGTAAATTAGACACCAACATTCTGCCTTTGAATTTATTTTGTCTGTCAGACGCGTGTGTCGGTGCACAGGGTTATTCAGCTCAGGCTGTCACAATCATTTATGTTTAGGGGTCAGATACACCTCAATTCCAAATGTTTCATTCATTGTCTCTTTGTTTTAGTGGAAAAGGTTCGATCCTATTCTGATTTTGTGTTCATTCAACTCTGCTGCAGCCTATGAGTCCTTAGTTATGAGTTCAAACCCTGTTTTTTCTCCGTTTAGTTTTGCTCTCAGTGCACAACTAAACAAGCACTGTCAATAAATAAACACAAAAAGCATCCACACCACCTCCCTAGACTGTGACAAAACATATTGTATTAATAAAAGTATTCCCATGAATGTAATTGCATGCACGTATCACAACTTACAGATGACAGTAGAACTACAAAGGGACAAAATATTATATATATTTATTAGAGCTGGGCGATTTTGCCTAAAAAAAAATCTCCCATTTTTAAAGAAAAATTAGAGTTTCGATTAAATTTTTGTTTTTTTGTTTTTTCAATTCACTTAAAAATGACTTCAGTCATCAGATCTATTGTCAAATGTCCAACTTTATTGCTGTGATTGTCCTCAAGAGTTAAAATGAATAGAACAATCCCAAAATAAAAAGTAAATGAGGTTCTGTCATTCAACTATTTCAAGCTTTAACCCAGGTTTAAGCAAAAGTGCAACAGCAACTTCACAGTAGCTTAAATTTTCTGATTAAGAAATCAGAAAACTACATATTTTACAACATTACAATTAGAAAATAATAAACTATTTTCTTAGCATCTCAGCATAGTGTGAATAAAACATTAAACATGCCTGTGGCACACATATAGCTATTCAAAGGGTAAACACATGTAAACAAAGAGGGGGCTGGCTCATCACGCTACGGTAACCCACAAGGACGGAACGCGAAAACGTCAGAAAAAACTATGTTGGGAATAAATAAATAAATAAATAAATAAATGATATTTACATATGTATTTTTTAAACTGGAATTTGCAAAATAAAAATCATTTTATCTACGAATTTGATGCATCGATTAAATTGTTGTTTTTTGCCCAGCCTTAATATTTATAGGAATTAAGTTTAGGATTAAAACAATTTATCAAGATCCAACAAACATTTGTGTGTGGGTATCCTGAACTGTCACATCGCTGCATACAAACTAAATTGGGTGCTAAATTCTCCATTTGTGAAACAAAGTCTTTCATTAAAAAAAAAATTATATATATATATATATATATTATTACACTAAAAACTTTTTTCTTCATACTTGTAAATGAAACCATATTATTGATAAATCAGGTAAACTCAGAAAACAAACCAGACAAAAAAGCTTTAAGATTTAAGTATTTAAGTATTTGAAGTCTCAATACAATAAAAAACAATCAGGTGAATTTCTATAATTTATGTGGATTAATGTTTTCTTTATTTTTCAAATTATTTAAATGACTATATATTACTATTTGTTTGCTCTTTTTCTATTTTATTATAATATACTATTTTAGTCGCTCTTTGTTCATGTTGGCTTGCAAGGAAGTTGATATTCTGTTTTTCAAATATTGCTGTTTAAAAATTCTTTAAAGGCAATGTGTAACTTTTGGCCACTAGGGGCACTAGACCTGTAACGTTCACGTCAAGCGCCCCTAGTGGCCACAAGCGCTGTTGCACTGTCGCAAAAATCAACAGTCAGTCAGTCGGGCCCGCCTCCCATAGACTGTAGCTGTGGCGAGAGCTACAGTCTATGGGGCCCCTTCGCCGAGGGTCGGAGGGGACGTGTAACCCGACGTGCCCCTTTAAAGGAGGAAAAGACAAAAGAAAAGTATTGTGCTCTTATTAAAACATTGTGAACCCTAGTGGACACAAAAGGAATCACATTTTCTTAAATCATTTTTACAATTACCCATGGGCCAGATTTGACCTGTGAGCCGTATATTTGACACCCTTAATCCGGCTGTTTCCTTCATGCTGCAATGACTTAAAAACATTGGGTTAAATTGTTCACTTTCAAAAGCTCTTGTTTTATTTTTTTTAACTGCAAAAAGCAGACAATCTGATCAAGACTGCCCTAGTTTTATTGTTTTGCATACTTAAATTTCAGAATGAAAAATGATTACTTGAGGCTTGTGTATAAACAGTTTGATATTAATGAGCTGCAAAAACACAAATGTTACTCCAAGATGGATAATCTGTTTGTTTGCCTGGGATTTCTGGATTACAGAAAACGCTAACTGGCTCACTGGGGAATCACTGTAACTGAAGATTTATATGTAGTTGTTATTTACAAGAAGGAAAAAGATGCTTGGTGTAGTCCCATGCAGAATCACAACTATTCCTAACCCTTAACAGCACGACAGTATTTAGGCATTGAGTCTTTTAAACGAACATCACACTTGTTTTGCTGCTTTACCATCTTGTAGTACTTGTACTGTGTATCTCCCAGCTAAGCAACATGCAGGACTCAACAGATCCTATAGATTGTAAGGTTGTTGTTTTTGCTCCTTTTTTGTGGATGAAAAGTGCTACACAAATAAGTTTTGATTAATGTTGCTGCCCCCACTGGTCATCAACATAAATAAAGGGCAGACGCATAGTCGTAGTGGTAAGGTAAGAGAGAGAGAGAGAGGAGTTAAGCAATCAAGCTCATTGAAACTAACAAAAATCCTAAAAGAACAGGATGGAGATGAGAAATGTGAGAGTTTTGAATCATGGAAATTTGCTAGCAGGAAGTAGTAATCAAGTGCAAGTGGAAAAGGCAAATAAAATACCTACTGTTGGTAAAATCAAAGTAGCCGAAGTAGTAAGAATGGGAGGGAAGAGAGATGAGAGTGAAGGAAGGGGCACCATTTCTAGGAGACATCTGTCAATGGGCATGAAGGAGTTAATGGAGGATTTGGGGGAGTCAAGAAGGCATATCAAAAGTGTTAAAAGGATGACTATGGGAGCACTGGAGAAAGAAACAGAGACTATCCTAATAGAATTTAAATCAGCGTTATTCCAAGTGAGCTATACTTGGAGTTCATGATATACAGACTTACACTGCGTTCACACCGGATGCATCACGAAAGGTCCGTACGACCAGATTACACACAGTCAATGGATAGATGCGTCCCAGATGCGAAATCTTTCCTGTGTGGCGGTGCGGTCTGATCCGCATGTCAAGAGCGTTGGCCGTGCGAGTGGGCTCCTGATTTTACGCACATTCGCAAGAGTTAAAAATATTGAACTCCTGCGATTGTTTCGCATGACAAAAGCCAATCAGAGTCTTTGTTGACGGTGACGTCAGGCCGTCAACACGGACACCCGTCTGTTCACCCATTCAACCATGGAGTAGAAGCTGTGTGTGACCACCCGGAGCTGTATGACAAGGACTTTATAACCGGGACCGGACTAGGAAGGATTTAGCGTGGAGGAGAATCAGTGAGGAGGTGGTAGTAGCAGATAAAAGTTCTCTCTGTAGTTTTCGTCATCTTTAAAAGTCGGCACTGAGCTACGATAGCATTAGCTCCTAATCACACCGGCTCAGTGAAACTCAGAGTTGGATGCGTATATGAAGCGACTGGGGACATTTTTGATCCTGCAACACACGCGGAACGTTTTGTGCGGCAGATCCGTCCGGTGCCGCAGAAGACGCATTCTGTGTGAACGCAGCATTAAAGAGTTCATGCCAAAGCCAATGAGGTATTTCAGCTGTTAGGGATTTAGGCAAGAAGCTATTATACAGTGGGGCAAAAAAGTATTTAGTTAGCCACCAATTGTGCAAGTTCTCCCACTTATAAAAATGAGAGGCATGTAATTTTCATCATAGGTATACTGTATACAAGGGTAAGAAAAGATGTGATAGATGTAGTGGGGGGCATGACGATTGGAGGTGTGGGGAACGAGTGAAACCCAAGTGCTGTAACTGAGGAGGAAATCACAGTGTTGCATTTTGGGGATGTGAAAATGGAGGTTGTAGTACAGCTAATAGTAAAAGACTAAGTTTCTTTTGTGGAAGCAGTTAAAAGGGCTGGACTTGTATGGACATAATTATGAAAACAGCAGCATCTGAAATAAGGAAAGGTGAGAGACTGTCTCAATGGAAAAGCAAAGAAAGAGACATCAAGTATAGGTTAGTACTGAGTAGGCTTTACACGATCAGGATTTCTGGGCGGATCACTGATCCGATCATATGAATTCAGGTTGTTTTTTTTTGTTTTTTTAGGTAACAACCATATTCACGAAAAATCAAACAGGACCATGTTTCGAGAGCTAAAAGCATCCTTGTGACTGTGAGGGAGTGGAAGAGTTGGCCATTTCCATTAGGGATGTCCCAGTACAACTTTTTCACTTCCGATACGATACCGAAATTGCAGCCTTTAGTATTGGCCAATATCAGCACAAATCATACATACTTTTAAAGGGGACATATCATGGTTTTAAATCCTTCCTTTTTACATATAAATCATACAGTTGTGGTCTATATAAAGAGGAACTGCAATGCTTGGGTCTGAATTCCTCATTATTATAGCTCCACAGGCCCCTTTTCTACCCCTTTTCTGATGTGCTTCTGAGAGCAACTCATTTTGGTGCGGTCTCTTTAAATGCAAATGAGACACTCCATACCCCGCCCCCTCTTCAGGTGACACTCGGTTCAACTCCACCCTGCTCGGCCATTTTTGTAGTTTGATAGAAGAGATACGGCTATGTAGCGGCGCATAAACTTTTTATTCAGAGGTTATTTACAAAATGTCAACAACAGAAGACTTGTCCATCCAGCCTTACATGTTCGAGCCAGAGTCGGACCCAGCGGAGCGAGATGAAAATTAAGATGATGAACCTGCAGAACCCTAACAAGTGAGCTAACACAACCACCGAGCTAACGCTAGCGCCAAGCTAACGTCACGAAATGCATTTTAATACAGTCTTTTCAGAGACAAAAACGTCAAAATGAAATGACTAATGAAAACTTTAGACTTAAATTAAATCACGTAGGCTATATCATCAAGGATCTAAAACGAGCACACAGCGCTAACATATGAAGTCTGAAGACGGTGCAACTGCTAATGCTAACAAAACAATGACAAGGACGTCTTATCACAATTTTTAGCGTTATTTACAGCTTACCGAAGTGCTCTGTTCGTCGTCTCCAAAGATAGAAGGAATTGAACCCTCAATCAGACAAAGTCTTTCGGCAAATCCTTCTTTATACTGGTGGAGGTTGCTGAAGCAGTCATCCTTGAAGTGCTTCAAAATGACCTTACCCACAGATGTGGGTACATTTCCGTGAAAAATAAAACTCAACCAGGCACTTCGAAAAGGTTCTGATGCTGGGAGACAGTGTAATGAAGCGTGTGGGTTACTACATCCAACAACCGAACAGTTTTACTTATCCTCTAACTTCGGCATCTTTGAGCTTGGACTACAAAATAAAAGCGAGAAATAAAAATGGCGGATTGCTCAAAGTGTTGGACCTGGAGTTGATGTACTAATTTGGCAGTTCCGCTGCAAATACTGTGATGTATTAGTTCAAAAAACGTAATAGAGAATAGAAAAATCGAAACAGATTGAAAAATATGAGCAAAAGAGAATATAAAGGTAGCTACGGAGCACCTGAAGAGACTAATTTAATTTTTTCTGTACTTCTAAGCACTCTAAATATACAACAAAATGCATTTAAGGGCTAAAAAAGTGGATTTAGCATGATATGTCCCCTTTAATACTTATTTTATAGTGTGGAATGTTAGAAAAGGCTTGATCACCATTTATTATAAATCAATTGGTTACATACATGTTAACCTTCCACATAATATCTACAGCATTCTACAGTTGAATAAATATGATATAATATGCTGTACAGTATAGCAGAGATTTTAGATGCAGTCCGATAAAATCCGATATTAGTTTTCTGGCTGATATCGGACTGATATCCGATATCAATATTGGGACACCCCTAATTTTCATGCAGAACCTGAACATAACATTGCACGCACAAGAGACTTATGGCTCCGCTTTTAAAAATTTGATGTAGACCGAGCACTTGCAGGTGTAAATGTGAACTAAACCATTTAATTTAGCACCTGAACAGCAACCTGTGCCAACTATAAGAGAGTTGGAGATGAAGCTGCAGAGGCAGACCACACTGGAACTACGTGAAGCCTCGATCAGCATTAGCATAAGGAGCAAAGACATATTTCCTAACTATGGCATTGCAAAGCTTGCTGTTGCTTGTAGTTCGTATTCACAAGTGCACAGCGGAGTTGGGCCGCACACACACACGCACACTTCTGTGTCCACCACCGCCCTGAAACAGACTGAAGTGTCCGGTATGAAAGCGAAAGTAAACGGGAGCGCATTGTTACGCTCTAGGACTCTGACTTTTACATGCTTGGGCTGAGTAAACAAAACACACACAGACACAGACACTAACAGCAGATGCTGCCCATGCTCAGAGCCAGTAGACTGGGGAAGAAGTGCGGTGCTCAGCCGCTCCGCTTCAACCGAGAGACATTTTTGCCGTGCGCCCATAGGTTTTCACCTTTGTGCACAAATGTGAGTGAAATACTATAGAGCACGTAGAGCAAACAACTCTTTGGTGTAAGTGAGGTGGATAAAACAATGCAAGTGAGCATCTAAAGAAAGTTTCATCATGACAATGTCATTGATCGAATCGCCAAATTAAGACATTACAGCCGATCACATTGATTGCATGAAATGGAAAAAATCGGCCAATCCAACATAGCCGATCAGATCGGTGTAAAGCCTAGTACTGAGCATGTTTAAAACTCCAACGGAATGCAAGGAATCTGATAGGTAATGGACAAGACATAAACAATTTATTGGGATTAGGAAAGAGAAACCAGATATTATATGTATTCAGGAATCATGGCTGAAACCCAAATAGAATTTTGTAATATATTATTATGTAGCAGTTGGGGCAGATAGTAAAGATGGGATGGGGAGGCTGTGTTACTTTGATTAAGCAAGAAAGTCCTTATCACATATTGGGTGTTGGGAAAGTGCTGGAATATATTTTGGTGGAACTTAGAACGGGTGGGAGGATTTGAATCAGTGGTGGTGAAAAACAATAATTTGTGCAAGAAATTAGAACTGAATAAGTTGGAAGAAATAGAAGGACAAAATATTATAAGCATTCAGTGCACAAAACACTTGTGAGGGAGTAAAAAAACAGATGTTAATGGCCAGTGATGGAGGAACATTGGAGGAAAGATAACTATTCTGCTGAAATTATGCTACTAGTACAAGAATAGATTTAAAAACAAAAAAGAAATGGGATTTGGACCTTACACTCGTAGCAAACTGTATAGGTGTGAGTCTAAAGTAAAGGAACCATAGACAGCCATCGCTTTCCAGTTATATGTAAAAAAAACATGAAGACAGGGACTGGGAATGGGTCTTTAGGAAAGCTGTGTGGGAGATGTTCAATGATTTAGGTGAGCAGTTTCTAAGACATATTAATGATTGTATTAACATACAAACTACAATATAAATCTGGAAATAGGCAGTGGACTAAAGTAGCAGCAATGAGACTAATTCCAGAGAGTACTGGTTGAATAAAGAGGAAGGTTGTTCCATGGTAGGATGAGAAATGTAAAATATTTGTTTTAAAGTAGAAATAAAGCATTTAGGATATTGAAAAGAACCCATAATAACTATTAAAACATTGGGTTGCAAGACAGACAAAAATAATTTACTGAAGGAAGTATTGCGATTCAATTGGGAACACAAACCCAAAGTGGGGGAGGTATGGGGAAGAAAAGAAAGATGAAAGGGGGGGGGGGGGGGGGGGGGCGCATTAAGAAGGCATTACTTAAATCAAGGATTGACAATGGTTGTGTAGTATGGATCTACTGCCAAGTCTCTAAGAAATGTACAGTATTAGACGACATCCAGGCTCGGGCTCTCAGGCTGTGTGTAGGGACAACAAGAACATCACCTGTGTGTGTGTTACAAGTTGAAGCAGGAGATATGAATAAACCTGAGAGGACATCAACAAAATCACCCAGCCAGGAAAGTTCTACATGAATGTTGAGAAAGGAACACATTTGGGGTAATGGGAGAGTCGATCAAAACAGCTAGGAAAGAAGAGATGGACATAAAGATCAAATTTGTCAAAACAAGGAGGCAAAGCATCGTGGAAATGATAGAGACATTTTGAAGGTTTTCAGAGGCCTGCCATTGTGCTACTGACTAAACTTCCGGTTCCGATGAGCAGGATGGCTGTACCGTGACAACCTCTTACTACCTTCTCAAAGCAAAGCAGTCTTATGTCTATTATAAACCCTTAAGCTGATAGTATTGAAATTCAAGCCCACAGCCATAGTACTTAAAAAAGGCGAGATCATTTTTCAAAACTTTCTCTATCAGTGAAAATGTCAATACTGTAATCTCCCCTACACCTACACATTCCAGTTAATGTGAACAATTTGCATAGATCGGGCAGTGATGAGCCCGGGTGTCCAAGCGGGATGTTTGAGGCTGGATATGCGCTGGACCCTTGGAACACATGGCGAGTTGGGTGTCTGTCGATACTTTACGTGGAAGATGTGGAAGACATCTACATGATTGGAATTATGGTAGCAGGCATGCTGCTGATTGGAGCTGGCAGCGTTCGGACCTATCGCAAAGTCCGTATTACGTTGGCAACTGTTTTGGGAAGGCTGCCAGTCATTTCTGAAGGATGGGGCAGGGCTCTCGACACTCAGACTCATGTGATGAATGATCTCTAAAGCAAGCAGAAGCTGCTTTTTGATCGTTTACGCAGAACCGAAACTAACTGGGAGAAGTTGAGTGCCCGGCTTGCAAGTTAAGGCCAACTTATTGGATTATTAATGTATAGAGAACTGGGACACAAGGCTATTGAAATTGACCGAGCCTGAATTGGAAACACATTGCTTATCTTTTTTTCGCTCCCAAAGCCAGCTATTCAAGGCTGCCTCATCTATCACCAGAAAATCTCCCACACCTGGAACATTGTTTCTGAACTGATCTATTCAAGGTCATCACACGTCATCTGACTGTTTTTCAGAAATGGAGCGAAGGAATTATATTTCAACGCCTCGTTGGCTGTCTGTCCGCCCTCCCTCCCCTCCACGCTACATGGAAGGCGTAGTGGAGCGCCCAGAAGAGGCTGCACGTGCGCGCCTCCCAGTGGCTGAAAATCCTTTCCTCTTCTCCACCCTGGACCCCGCGCCCAACACCCCTCCCCCTTCTTGCTCCCTTCTTGAGCTCATTGTGAATGTGTTTTGCTTTGTGCATGGAGGTTTTTTCCTGGTTTTATACTGTCCTCCCCAATAGGGATTTCAGTTTAAAACCTGCCTTTACCCCTCACCTCTCTTCCTGTTTTTTCGTCTTCCCACTTTTAACCTAAATATGATGGCGCTGCAAATGGCCGCCTCAATGTGTTGATGTGTGTTCTTTACACCAACTGCCAAGTTAAATTCCTGATACTGTTTTTTAAACTGTACCTGGTGAATTCTCATTCCGAAGATGACTAAAATACCTTTTGTTAAACTACCTAGTCTTATGGTTAATAAGTCTTACTCTCTGACCACCCAGAAAATTAAATGTCATGCACTGCACACAATGGTGTTGTGCCCTGCGTCTTAGTTCTTGAATGAGTGGTAAGCATCACAATGCCGGCTTGTGTTGCCCCCCAGTTACCCCGCCTCCATGGTAAATGTGTCAAGGAACAAGCAAAGTCTGTGACAAGGACTGCAAGTAAAACTATCAAAATCTTTAAATGTGGAGCCCATACAGTTTAATCTCTTTCAAAGTCTTTCCACTTTTCCTACAACAACCTGAGCTCCTGGGACGCCATAAAAATCAATACTAATGAATATAATATTCAGCTTTGTTGATGGCCCAATGAGCAGAGTGCAGTCTTACAGAGAAAAGAAGCGTAGAGGATGTGGGAGTTAGTCCAGGGCTGTTTTTACAGAGAGGATAAGTGCAGTCAGCAAAGGTCTTTGCAGCTCATGTGCTGATGATTCATGAGGAGGAAAACTGTTGAGGCAAATCCCAGGTCAGATATTCTCCAAATCCAGCCAGTCCTGGCATCAGTGAAGAACATAAATGCTGCAATTACATGGTTACTGCAAGTGCACTTTTCCACGATGATTAGCCATCTGCAATTTCAAAATGAGAGGGTTTTTTCAAAGACAATCTCCCCTCACGCGATGTCATTTCTAACAGTGGCATTTTTAATATAATTCAGAACCACAAATAAGTAGCCTGCTCTACAAGAATCACAAAACCTACGACAGAGGATTCTCAGGCTGTATGGAGGTCACATTTCCAAAGCCAGTGGACCTTTGTATTTATTTCAAAAAGCGAAGACTCGCGGCGAATACGCTTTTGACAGTTAGTTTTATTGAATATACTTTATCAGATGACTATAACTAAAGACAAACCTTCCAAAAAAATATTTTAATACCATCTAATTAGTGGCTAATTTTGAGAGATATTGGTCACTTGATGTGAAAGGGTAGAACATGATGTTAAATGAGCCATTAGGAAGTAATTTCAGTTTCTGAAGTAACGACATACTAATACCAGTTAAAGAATATAAGTAGAAGTAAATTTAGTCAACTCAAACCTTTACAGATTTAGCTGGTTAAAATCCAATGATAATTGTGCCAACTGAAACTAAAATAAACGAAAGAATATAACGTCTGCCTGCAACAGACTGGAGTCCTGTACAGCCTGTACCCTGCCTTATATCCAATGTGAGCTGGAGAAAGGTTCTAGCAGACCCCACAAGCCTGAGTGTAGGATAAAACAGGTAAAGGAAATGGATTGATAGAAATCTAATGACTAAAATCACACTAAAACTAATTAAACTTTTAATATAATACTAATAATTAATAAAACCTAATAATTGTAATTTTTAGGTTTAAATGAACACTGTTTTTCGGATTTGAGTGGGTAAGTCAGGCGAACCAAAGCTTTTAGCATTAAGGTGCAACTGTCATAATGACTGACTATTATCACATTTTACAATTTACTGTGCCTGCACAGGAAAATATAACGAGTGAAGACGGTGGTCTTTTGTGTGGAGATTTCATGTTCTCTCTAGAAGTGTGTTTGTTGTTACCAGCGATTATTTTTTTTCTTCATAGTTTTCGAGGCAATAATTTAATTTAAAGAAAATGCACATGAACAAAAATTATATTAAAAGGTATTAAAGCTGCAGTATGAAGAATGGTGAGACTGAAACGGAATCAACCATGCTCCCCACTCCCCTCCCGGTTTCAAATTCACCGGTATCCCATGGAGCTCTTAGCGACTTTTATCTCAATAGCAACTAGTGACAAATCTAGAGACTTCATCTTGTGTTATTGGAGAGTTTTCTGATGTTTTAGAGACTTTAACAAGAAAGCTTAGATTAAAATAAAAATTGTAATTTGTCTCTTTGCCCCTAAAATAAAAGTACAATGACAATAGAAGCATGCAAAAAAAAAATAGTATTGAAGTAAATGATAAAATTATCTTTTAAGAAAATACACTATATATATTTAATGAAAAGAAACATATTTGATATCACTCACCCATATGAGCAACCTTTCCCAGATGTGCCCTACTTAGCGACCCATCAGCAACTAAAGGATCTGATCCGTTACTCATGTCAAGCCAGTTTCTATATTGAGAATTTCAACACAAACACCAGGGGTTCCCATAACATTGATCATGATTGACAGATCGTGGACTCCCACCAATTAATCCTTTTTTCTCCCGTGAATTATGCCATTTGGTTTTATCCACCTCTACACTATGGTATAAGGCCACACGTTAACAGAAGCCAGCAGACGGAGAGAGACAGGGGATGATGGAGTGAAAACCTCTGCCAAGAGGAGACGTGACAGCCTATTAGTGTCTGTCCTGCTGTTTGTTTGCTTTTTCTCAAGGAGATAGCAAAGGATGAAACAGACCCCCAATTGTGATCTTTCCCCTAACAATTTTCTTTCTTGATCTTTTAATGTATTTTGCCACATGCATTAGAATCTAGATCACTGTCATACTGTCATACAACTTATCTTGCTCTACCTTTGAACCCATCCATCTTGATAAATCTTCATTTTGCTTGTAGGGCCACATAACCTTGGCTATCCATTACAGGAGTAACACAATGACAGACATGAACATTCTCACCTATTGTGTCCTTACTACAGTGGTGTCCAACATGTTAAAGATGCCTCCCTGCTTCACTGTCCTGGCTGTAAAATCAAGCATAGTTTCCAGCTTGTCATCAGGCCTTCTGCAGATTCGGAGGGCGTGGAACAGGGAAGTAAGCTGATCATGTGGGATAGGACCATTCCAGAGCCCTGTACTATGAAGCTGGATTTCCTCTTATTAACTGGGTGTTCTGTACTACAATGCTGGTTAACTTCTTACCGTGGTAAATCACCTTGGTAACTTGTGCAGAACGGCTAATCTGGTTAGTAGTAGGTTAAGTTGTGGTTAACTAGTCCTTTAAAGTGATGTATTTAGATCTTGAGACGGGCCCCAACTGTTGTGGTGGTTTTGATGAATGAGATGGAGTCAAGCTTTAGGGTTGCTGGTCAGATGCAAACACAGGGTTTATTATGTCAAAGGGTTTGGGGGGAACAGGCCAGTCTGGGATTCAGAAGTTATCCAGCTTCGAGTGTGTCGCTCTGTGAATCTGTCTGCTATTCTCTCTGCTATGTGTGTTGCTAATGGTGGTAGTCGAAACATGGCTGATCCTCCTCAGGCAGAGGCCTTAGTGTGCGCTATCAGTGTATGATAATATCTGGCCTGCTTAGGGCAGTTTGACCAGAACTGACCAGGAGAGAGTTCCAGGAATCTCTTGAAAAAGAAATTCTAAATCTCAGTAAGACTCTCCTGGTTATATAAAAATTTTTTTTTTCAATTTAAAAAAAGATAACATGCGCTATGTAAAAATTAAATGAATGTATATACTTGTGATGCACTTGTTGAGCATTGCTGTCTCTCAGTGCATTATAATGTGAGTGTGCATTGATGGGTTAAATTACTTTGTTAATAACCAGCTTCGTAGTACAGCTGCTGTGAGATTGATAATGTCTGGTTAGGTCAAGCTAGCTAACGGATAGATATCCCAGATATCTGTATACAGCTTTGTAGTTCAGGGACCAAAATATATACATCCGTGTATGTATTTGTTTAAAAAGTAAAAGTAAAACTTTAATCACTGACTTACCTGCTTCACTGAAGTAAAAGTGAAAAGTAGACTTTCAAAAATACCTGTATGCAATATATGTATAAAAAAAAGTTAAAAATAGGTTTTAAATCTTCTTAAAGATAACAGTATATAGAATGAAAAAAGTCTCACCAAAGACTCCATTTCCATGGCTAACTTTAAAAAAATGGCCTGTTTCTTTTGATAAAAGAAGTTTAAATGAGCTTTCAATACAATGTTTGTTTTAAACAAGAAGCTGTGGATATAATTTACCCATTAACAAATTAGTGGTGTGAAAATGCAATGACTGTCTGCTGATTAGCTCAGACCCTGGGAAGATATTTGACGCTGAATCAGTGATTGGAATTGCTTTGTGATATTTGCAAATGAGTTTGTGTGTTTGTGTGTATCAATCCATGAATAACGGGGTTTGCCATGTCATTTAGACTTAAACGACATTAGCTAGGAATAGCAATGAAATTAGAGAAGAAATGATAAACAAACCAGAGTTCATTAGCAATGCAGTTGCTGCCCCGAGGCATCAAACTGGCTTTTCTCATATTTTCATGATTTCAGCAGAAAGCCATGTTACACAAATGACTGGGTGTATAGCTTTTAATAGAAAGTGATATGACCTGTTCCATCATGTATGTACTAAAGATACATCGAAGTTTTTCCGAGTCAAATGCAAACTCAAGCAGCTATTATTATGATGCTAAATCTGCTTTAGCGTTCAGAACAAAGCATGTCAGGTAGCATGCCAATGTAGTTTGATGATGGTTTAACAGAGCGGTCTGCAACCTTTACTCTACAAGGAGCCATTTAACCTCATCTCACCTGGATTAAAGTCCTCTTGTAGCCAAAAAAATACAGTGTATTAAATTCTATACAGTTAAAATTATATAGAATAATGTTAGATTTAATTTGAGTTGATTTTTATCGATCATGTAAATGGCAACTTAAAATAGTTTAAAATAAAATAAATTGACATCAAGATATGAAACAGTATCTTGCATCTTCACACTCATCTCAGTTTACATGAACACAATGTTATATAAAGAAGATTCTTTTTTAGTTGATGTATTTAAAAGGCATTATTATGTGATCAACGCATGCTAATAGCTAATTTCTTGTCACACATAAAACATGCATATTTAACCGGGACATTGGTGGTTAAATGAATCTGTTCCCACACAATTAAAATCTGTAATTACTTCCAGAATAGTGTTTATGTAGTTTTAATTATCTTACCAGGGATTTAAAACGTAAGGTTAGTTACAGGTGTAGGAAAGTTGATGGTCTGTAGATGTTGAAGGAGGTGAAGAAGGAATAAATTGTCATATCTTGATTTTATTTGTCATTAATCATTAATAGCCTCTGTAAAAAAAAAAAAAAAAAAAAAATTATTTCAATAGTTTTTTTAAAGCTATAGGGAGCCGTTGCATAAGAGTCAAAGAGCCACATTAGGCTCCAGAGCCACAGGTTGCAGACCCCTGGTTTAACACATTGAGGGGCAGATTCACTGAAGGTTTAGGGGTATTAAAATGTGTTCAAACATCACTCCACGGGCTAATAAGCCATACAAACCCAGGGAATCAGGAGTGCGCGGCTGCTGCATGTCGCAATGCACCCTCACTCCAGCGTGTTTCCCTCTGATGAATAAGGGGAGCAAATACCTGGGACGAGGACATGCAAATAAATTAATGCAGTGTGCGCAATGCAACTCATCAAATCTGGAACTGTTTGTCGTGATTGTTTTAGCACCGGAAAATAGTACGACTGATAAGCAGGTGCAGACACACACACGCAGAGATCAGCTGTGGTAAATGTTGACAAAAAACACAGAAGAGATGGAAAAAAGGCTCCAGTTAGCCTTTCTAGTATTGGAAAATAATTCAAATAAAACAATAGTCAATATTAATTTCTGGTATTTATCATGATAACAAGAAACATCACGATAAATAAAAAAGCTATAAATAAAAAATCAATTCCCAACTTAAAGTGTAAACAGGTTCCTTACAAACACAAATAAATCTGA
This sequence comes from Gouania willdenowi, assembly GCF_900634775.1. NCBI lineage: Eukaryota > Metazoa > Chordata > Actinopteri > Blenniiformes > Gobiesocidae > Gouania > Gouania willdenowi. The sequence goes on along the minus strand of NC_041049.1, from coordinate 23,741,842 downwards.
ATACATCAACACATTAAAAAAGGCTACAATAGCTGCTGACTCAAAGAGCTCATGAGCTGATATTTTATGGAATATATTTGTGCATGTGGATTACTATTAGTGTTATTGTATGTAATTCATTTATTTCCTCACTTAAAATGAACTTATTTTCTAAAAAAAAAAAAGCACATGAAAAGCACAAATAACTTCATTGTTTTTACTGTTGCTGAATCTCTTTTCATTTATCTGATAATGAGTTACATAAAGTTATGGTTGATAAATAACTCATCATTCAGTATATTTTGGTGTAATAATCTCAATAGTTACATTAGTCTAATGGGACCAGCTTTGTCTTGTGAACACGTGAAATATAATTAAAAATATTGTGAATAGTGACATTATTATTTATGCTAACATTAATTTCACACACAACGTATGACATGTTTAGCTTTTATCCTTCCATACAAGTGTTAAATCTGACCATAAACAAATCGATGGCTCTCTGTGACTTTATGACAGTAAGACGTGTTCTTTTTACTTGGTCTATTCCTTATATGGAGTGGTTAGCGTTAGCTCTTAGCCCAGTCTGTGTGTCGCTGTGTTAGCTTAGCATAGTTAGCTTTAGTGGAGTTTCCAGTTCATAATCGTTGCTACAGGTTCATCTCTGTTCCAGTGTTTGTAGGAACTTTTGGTGGATCTGACGGAGGAACTTGGTTTGGTTCACTTTGTTGGATGGTTTTAACCAAGTAGCGGTCCATGACGTCTCTCAATCATATGCAGTAGAGAAAAAAAGTGCCTTTAACTTTGATTTCAAAATGTTCACATTGGATGCTGACTTCAGCTCTGCTGGCAGTTTGTTCCACTTATTTGCAGCATAACAACTAAACGCAGCATCACCATGTTTACTGTGAGCTCTGGGCTCCACTATCTGACCTGTGTCCATAGATCTGAGAGACCACACACACCGTAGAGTTTCCGCTGCGGAGCTGCCGTGAACAGCGCTCCGCTCCAGAGAATAATAAGTTGTTGACAACAAACTTGTGGGCAATTTTGGACCCTGGAACAAGGTTTTTTGGGGCATTCTTGGCTAAATTGAGGGGCAAATGACCCGTGGCTTTTGCTAATTTCCGACATGGGCATTTATTGTTTCTATTGTGGTATGACATATTCTTACCAGTGAGAATGTTTTTGACGATATATCGTGAACGACGATATATCGCACATTCTCACTACCTGGTCTAAGCAAGATTTTTCGAAAAAGCCATATTCGATCATATACAGTCCTATTTCTCAAAACATGATCTCTTTTCAAGTTTCCAACATTCTTATAGAAAAGAATACTCCACTTGTACAGCACTGACACAAATGACTGACGAATGGTACAGAATATTGTACAATGAAATCATTTGACCTATTTGACTACAGTTTACATCCATAGAGCTGTATGGATTTCAACCGTCTGCACGGGCTTTGATGAACTGTTACTTGTCCGACAGGTCATAGAGTGTGTATTTTAATGGAAGCTTCTCAGAAAGTGTGTCAGTGGACTCTGGTATTCCTCGAGGAAGCTGCCTTGGTCCACTGTTGTACACCATCTTCACAAATGATCTACCTTTAGTACTGAGACAAGCAAAATGAACTTTGTATGCAGACGATACGACAGTCTATGCATCTGCAAAATCTATATCGGAATTGTCATCAATCCTAGACAAAGAATTAAAGATGGTTGAGCAATGCGTTTCTAATAATGAATTATTATTAAACATTTCAGAGACTAAAAGCTTAGTGCTTGGGTCAAATAAATCTCTCAAACATAATCCAAATTTAAATTTGCTAATAAATAACATTACATTATAGCAAGTAACAGAGGCTAACTCTTAGGTGTCTGTCTGGACAAGAAATTGTCTTGGTCAAAATATATTGAATTCATTACAAAAAATCTTTAGCTGCAGTAAGAAGATGCCATCAGTACCTGCCAGCAGAATTGGCAAAGCTTAACTTGTTGCAAGAACTAATGATTTGTCAGCTTGAGTATTGTCAGAGCATATGGGCTAATGCTAATGCTAAAAGAAAACATCTAGAGCAGAGATGGGCAACTTCCATCACAGCAAGGGCCGCAAAAATGTGTTTATTTGCTCTAAGGGCCACATTATCAACATTCATGTCAGCATTTAGAATAATGACCAAACTGAGCATTAACACAGGAAATAACAGCGGTTTTTTTTTTATATATAGTAATTTCATGCGTTTTTCTGTCATTCTGTGTATGTTTGTTTTTGTCCTGCTTGTTATGATTGCATTCTCTGTTGTCCTTTTGTGTACATTTGTTGTTATTTTCTGTAATCTTGTAGAGTTTTTGAGTGCATAAAGTATAAAAATTATGCACTCTAATCTGGGCTGCCTAAAGGTTGAGGATCAAGCATTAGCTTCTCTATTGTTCTCCACATGGAAAATATTAAAACTAAAAAATCCACAGTTTTTATTCAGCCAATTTAAAAGCAGCAGAGAATTGCATGCTTATGCCACAAGGTCGGTTTTCATTTCCAAAAGCAACGACTAATTTTCTTCAAAAATCTGTTGGATACAGAGCAATGAAAGAATGGAACGTTTCGCCATTAAAACTGATCAAAATACAGTATAAGTCTGGTTTTAAGGGGCAACTGAAGAGATACCTTGTTGTCAGCTATTTATAAATGAAACTGCGATTGTCAGATTCTGAGCATGTACCGATATGACTTGTATTATATATATGTATATATATATGTATATATATATATATATATATATATATATATATATATATATATATATATATATATATATATATATATATATATAGTATGTATGAATTGTCATTGTCGTACTGATATGACTTGTATTTTGTGTATATTGTTATTTATTTTGGTCAATTGTCAATTATTGAAATAATATTGTATTTTATCTTTCTAATGGATAGTTTTGATCTGTATGACTTTTAAGAAGGACCCCAGGAAGATTAGCTTGCTGTAAAGCACAGCTAATAAACTAAACTAAACTTAACTAAACTAAACTATACATGTTCTTGGGTGAAACAATCAATTTAGAACTGCTTGTAACTCAGAAAACTGCTGAATTTGTGTTAGATCACGCACAGTAATGATATTGTACTAAATGAGACATTTCCCAGCTCTGTGATTTGACATCCTACCACCTCCAGCATGTAGGGTTTCTTATTAATGAAAGGAGCAGCCTGTGCCTGTGACTGCTAAGAGGATGACATCACAGCAGCAGCAGCACATCTTATTACACAGTCATGCTCCTGAGTCCTGACATGTCATGGAATTAGAGCGAATGAGAGAGAATCAATTAGTAATAATACTGGGTACAATAACTGAAGCAAAAATATATTAATACTCTGTAAATACATTAAGTGTGTAATTTGTGGCAGAAAGGAGAATGGATTAGATTTATTCACTTTTTTAATTCATTAACCACTTTGTTTTGGCTTTTCTTTTTCTTACATCCATTTCACAGACTTTGCAGTTGAAATATCCTTGGTTTTATAATTGAACCATGATGAAATTCAAATGGTGCTGTAGTGGTCAATGCTTTCACAGACATGGGTGTGACATACACAGGATGAGCGTGACACCTCCTGTGTGGCGTTCTCATGATAAGATGAGATGTCAGTCTAATACAGCAGAAAAAAGGAAACCAAGAGAAAGCGGCAAAAGAAGCAAAACAAACCGGATGAATAATAATGGGAGTCATACACTATAAAAGTCATACATAAATATGAAATAAGAAATGTCAGTCATTAATGCACTATGTAATATTCCAGTTCAAAGTCAGTCCCCTCTTATTTATTTATGCTTTCCTAATTAAGGACTTGTTTATTCTGAAGGCAGAGAAGCTGAGCATTTTTCATTCTGTTGGTGGAGCAGCTCAATGTCACTGAACAAGCTCTTCTGCTAAAGCAAAGCAACTGATAAAACAGCCTGATTAGAATCCTCTTGTGCAGGAAGTCAACAATGAAAGACCACTACAGTTTGTTATCCAACTACAGCCCACCCCAAGTCTGTTTGACTCTTGGTTTTTTTTTTCTTTTGGTTTATTTGAGGATCTTCTGACTCCCGCTATTTAAACTGAAGGCCTACTGTTGAGCCCTATTGCTTGTGTTTGCATGTATTAATGTAGAAATTAGCTTTGAGAAAATGCGGCTAAAATATTGTTTACTGTGTGTGTTCTATTGTATTTGGCTGGATGGAACACGAGTCGACCACTTGAGAGTTGGTCACTGATAGTAAGGTGGGTCAGGACTAGATAAGCTATTGCTTCATCCTGCCCATTCTCAAACTGAAGGATACATATGTAGAATTGTGTTGAATTTTTCGTTGTATAGTGATGAGAACATATGTAAGTAGGTATATTAAAACGTAAGGGTGGGAAACCCAAACAATATTCTATTTCACCTGTAGTTTTCACTGTTACACTATAAACAAGTTAGTTCAATAACACAAGGCTTGAGGCAGAAAAAACAACACACAACAGTTTTTCAATATAGTGGATAAAGTGACAAATATCGACCGATAATATCGGCGAGCCGATAACTTTTGGCCATCTCTACGTTTCTAAGGTTGTTCTAATAATGGTTTTGAATGACAACTTGTTCCTATTTACTAACATGCCATGTAACTTGGGCTTTACCATGGTTTGTTTGAACTCAGTCGAAAACTCCCGTCACAGAATAGCTGAACTGTCTGAGCTGACTCAGAATACAAGGCAAGGTACACCGTTGACCACAAGTAGTGTTGGGCAACCATTAAAATTCTTAATCTGAAAAAGGCCACGGGTACATGACGTTTTTTTAATTCGGAATTAGTTATTCCGAATTAAATTATTCGGAATTAAAGTGTTTGAGTTGTGTTTACATGGAAATAGTACTTCCGAATTGAGGTTTACATGAAAAACCACTTTATTCAATTCTGCCTTAGGTCTGGGGGTTTGGAAGGGCTCTGATTGGACAGGGGGCGAACGTGACGTATTCACGTCTATCGGGAAAAAACACACAACAAACCTTTTCTTTCGGGCTACAAGATAGAAGACCACATGAAAAGTGTTTTCACTTTAATTTTGATTGTAGTTCTGATTCTGATTGAAGCAGCAGCTTGACGACAACACACGGTTTGACTTTCTTTCGCGGTGCAGAAAATAGATAGAGCAGCGGAGAGGAGAGATAGAAATCCATGCTTTGGTCAATCAAAGTCAGCGGTTAATGCAACAGCTGCTCTACCTCCACTACACAGGATGTCGAGTGAAAAAAAAACTTTATAATGATCCGCGCATCATTAGTGAAGCTCTGGTGCTTCATGTCCCGATGAAGCCGCTGCGTGTACGTCTGTGCGTAATAACATGTGAATATTTCTATCCATCCACTCTTTTCATTATATCCATGTATTCTCGGCTGGAGTCCGGGCGGCCACCCTGGACTGTGTCGTTATCAGCGCATCATCGTGCAAGTCATGCATGCGCAGAATGACCGGAATTAAGTGTTTACAAGAAAGAGGGATTATTTAATTTGGAATTAAAATCAGAATAAACCAGACACCTAATTCAGATTTAAGTTTTATTCTGAATTACATTTGCATTAGGAATTAGTGTTTACAAGGTCAGTTTTAAAGAGGATTTAACTTTTATTCTGAATTAAAGAAGAAGTAACGCTCCCATGTAAACGTGGCCAATGAGTTTTTCATGAGTAAAGAAAATTAGTTATTGTGTTAAAAATGTGTTATACTCCCCACCATCAGTTATCTATCACATAACAAGCACAGAGAATCACAGGCACACATCCATTTTAAGATTACATTAAAGGATTCAATATACTGACCTGCATGGTTTTACCGTGGGTGGAAGCCTTAGCAACTAGAGACAAGCCACACACACACACGCACGCACACACACACACACGCACACAAATGAGCTCCAGCCTTGGATGAACCAAAACAGCAAATCTTGAGCCACCCTTCAGCAGAACACACTGTCTTTGTTGTGATAGCATACTTGTTTGTTTTAAATAAAGCACAGCTGGAAATTAATTCCACCAGTCACAGCAAGGGTTTCAGCTACACCATTAAAAGACACCCTTGCTACCTTGTACGACCTAATGTTTGACATTGTGTAATAGATTTAATCCATTTCTCATTATTTTTTACTTTCTAATATAGAAACCTTACATTAATTGCCAGTAATACTACATTCAGGCATGTCTACATTTATTAAACTATTTCCGAGCTGCCTGCCAAAAAGCCTCTACTGCCTGCTAACGTGCAGTCTATATGTGACTGAAAACTAACGCAGGAGTGGGTGGGATTTACTATTTCCGACAGCTTATCAGCAAATTTAGAGTTCCCCTGAAAGCGTAGGGGTGTGAGAGTGCTCGTGCAGGTGTGCCCCATCCTATGAAGGTGGGAGGGGCCAGAGGGGCTGCTCTCTGTTTGATAACCAGCTCAAGGCTGTGACTTTGAAGAAGGATGTTATACTCCCGGCAGAAGGTACATCATTCATCATGAAACATGTACGACTACTGCTGCTGACAGACTGACGGAGAGACAGAGAGCACAAGTCGATGAAGAAGATGTGCCACGCCTCGCACAGAGAGACAATCGGCCTGTTTGCGGAGCAGACATGTTCATGTTCTCCCTGAGCTCACCACCAGGGCCCTCACTAGACAGATGTCCTTAAAATGACATACACTTATCCACTCAACACAAAGACGACTGACTGGAGAATTAGGCCAGACGTTCTCTCACATGTCGGGCCGTGGCATTCAAGAATTCTAAACCTTTTTCTCCGAAGCATTTTGAAGAAATAACCATATTCTTTTGGCAGAAGGACACATCCAGCTTTTCCTGAGAAACCATTAAAACAAACCACCCAAGCATGGAGAGTGAATCAAAGATTGGACAGCAGAGGAGTGACAGACCACTTATTATACACCCACTGCCCCTGTTTGGAAAGGCAAATGGGTCTGTCCTGCATTTGTGTGAAGCTTGGAAAACAGAAAAAAAATCAAGGGATTATTAAACTGGGCTCAGGCTTGGAGGAGGTTTTGTTTTGCAAAACAAAAGCCTTTGATGAATGCGAGCAAGATTCTGTCCCTTTTTGGTTATTAAAACAAGAAACCTCGCCTTTTTTGGGAACAAGTTTCCCTTTTATGCTAATTTTAAAGCCAATCGCGAAATCTATAGTTTCCACAAATCAATGTCAGGGCTTAAAACTGATTTAGACACGGTGTGTGGACAAGGTCATACCCAAAAAACCGGACCAGGAATCTGTTGAGTAATGATCCAAATCTAAATATATCTGCAAAAGACCAAATTAATTTGTGTTTAAAACCTCCCCTGATGAACCCATGTGCTGCATCTTGTCTGTCAAATCAAAGAATAAAACAATCTCTCAGGCCTTGGAATATATCTTCTTCTAATTTCCATAATCCATTTAATCTCTCCTTGTGATTTTTTCTCATCCATCTCACGGCCTGCCCTCCCTGCCCAGCCCACATCTCCGTTCCCCCACATTCCCATGATCACTGGGTGTGGAACTCATTGAGCTTCGTTGATGATTTATGCCAGGTCACATTCTATCTGATGGATGAGTCATTACTGCCACACGAGTCACTCAAGACGAACGATGGCTATGGCCCATGTGAGAAAGTTGAGTCGGAGAGGAGAGGCATTCATCCTTTAGAGGGAATAGGTATGATTTTTAACATGGGGTTGGTAGAAGAACACTGGGCTCAATCAGGATTGCAAACTTCTGTGTGCATGAACTTTCTTTATGGTGCATATTGGTCTTCTTCTGGCACTCTGGTTTCTTTGGTTCCATCGCTGTGACGTCATTTATATGGAATGGTTACTTATCCAAGATATGGCCTAAAACCATTCACTGTGCCAGTTTAAATCTGATCTAGAAATGAGTGAACGTCATCACTGTTAGCAGTTTGGATGAAGCCATGCGTATCGGCCGATACCGATATTGATCCAATATCAGCATGAATCATACACACAATTTTTTCTTTTTTTTTTTTTTTCTTTAATAAAAAAATCATAATGACTTATTTTATATTGTGGAATGTTAGAAAAGGCTTGATCAAGTGATGTCACTCAGACAGAGAAAAATAGTCAGCAACGGTAGGTATGAGAAAAACTGACCCATTTATTATTAAGCAGTGGTTACATGAATTTTAACCTTCAACACAGCATCTACAGTATTCTACAATTGAATAGAATAAATAAAAAATACAAGTTTGTATTGTTTCACAGGTATTGTTCAATGTTTTGCAGAAAAATAAGAGTGGAACATTCAAGGTCCATGCTGTCAGTTATTCAAAAAAATGTGGGATTGGCAGGTCAGAAAATTGCTGCACCTCTATCTAAAACATTTAAACTGTGTTTTCATAGCAGATCCTTTACATTGAAAATGTAACATATTTTGGTTACAGTTGAAACACCAAATTTACTATCAAGTCAAAAATCTTGGCAAAGTGGTTGGAAAATAGGTGAATGTTGTTTTCTTTTAACTGGTTAATTTTTAATCTGCTCCACCAGTTTCAATTTGGAATGATGGCAAAATGACTCTTTTTACGACAGAAGCATAGCACTGGCATAATCTATCACAATTAGTTTTTTATTTAGTCATTAACCTAAAAAAGATAATCGGGAGGTGAAGATAATCAGGACGTATTGTTTATATTAAAGTCAGTACAGGATATTTATCAGCCTTCCTCTACAGGAACAGTGAGTTTAAGAACATTTACATGTTGGTCTTGGTGTCAGTGGTAGACGTGTGTCACCATGGGGGTTTTAACCTACACCTTAACCTATACATGAGAGACACTAACTGTAATTACCATGCCACCCTGCTGCCTTCCATTCTGCTAGTCATTGGATGATTCCAGTAAGACTCTACCCACAGCTTCTCTCATAATCAGATGCTTTCCACAAATGTGACACGAGAAGGTCAGAGGTCATTGATCAGATGTGTGAGGATTAACTGCTCCTCAGGCCAAGATCATCAGATGGACTTTCACTGTTTGCTTAGAATCTGACTGGAATTAGAATCGATCGTGCTCGCCCTGCACACTCGCTGGACGTGTGAGGATTACATTTGAGCACAGCCTGAGTGTGTGGATTATGAGAAAAGTCAGTGGGCAGATTTGGGACTTTATGAAAGTGCGTTGGATGTAAATAAATAATTTCCACTGAACAGTAGCACCGTACTTGAAGCAGAAATCTTCTTTTGTGTCACTGAGGAACAATGGATGGGTTTAACATCTCAGCTGTGCTCTGCATTGTGGGACTGAATTGCGCCTTGAGGACAAATAAAGTTTTCTGAATCTGAATCTAAATCTGATGAGGTTGAAGCTATTTCTAACAAATATACGTTCATTAAAAATAGAAGACACGACAGAATTGGATATTTCAAGCACTGGGAAAGTGCAGCAATTGAAAAAAACTGTCAATAACAAAGGTTTACAGTTTTTGGAAAGCAAAAAGATGAACTTCTAGCACTTTCTTATCCAGCCTGAGACCAAAAGTTTGTGATTGTTCCTTGATTTTGGGCATGCTTCATGTCTGATAGACAAACCAGCAAAGTGGTATTCAAACCACTTTGGTCAATAATTGCGCATTCAGGGTTCTCACCAGTGCTGTTGAGCGTAGGGCCCCCAATGTTGTAATTTAGCTCCCCTACGGAGCTATGGTGCCCCCTATGTTGCTGAAAATGGAGCGTAGGGGGCGCAATTGCTCCGCAGTTGTGGGATTTTCTGTTGTTTTTTCATTTTTTAATCGGTACCGTCATAAAAATGTTTGCACACTTGCACACAGAAGGGACTCCCAGGCATGCACAGGTTGTTTTAACTGTCTTTTTAATTTGGATAACTGCAAAACGCATACATCAGCCGCGTATTTACCGTTCAATATAAACAGTGCTTCAACCGGGACGTAGCGTGTAGCGAGGCTTGAAGCTGCTTGTCATGTTTTTAACTCACAATGGATTATTCTACGTGCCCACACACGGATGCGAATTCTGTCTGATTGAAACGTGTTCGGGCTTAACTCACTCAGTGCCATTGACGAGATAACTCGTCATTTCAAATCCAAACGCTCAGTGCCATTGACGAGATAACTTGTCATTTGCATTTTTTCACGGGGATTACTAGAAAACACACTGGCGGAGGTTCCTCATCAATATCTAAGCTGTGGGGTGTTGTAGTGACCAACTGTGTCCTGAAGATGGCAGCAGTGCACCTTTAGATGACAGATTAGCCACTGATGCTTCCCAGCAAAGCAGGAAGAAGCAGGAACGAGTGAGATTATTGCGCTACGAGTGATATTATGATGTATCCAGCAGCTCACAGCTCCACATACTAACACAGAACATGTGTGGATCTGAGTGGATTATTGATAATGTTGTGATCGTAAGATAAAACCATCAACTAACCTGGCCAAACGGGTCATCACTGCATGTCGGGAGGAGGGGGGGGGTTAAAATACCCCCAGCCTGTGAGCCAGATAGCAAAATAATAAGTGGCATGTAGGAGGTAGCAGTGCACCTTTGGATGAGAGATCATCCATGCTCAGCAGAGCTCAGAAGGAGAAAGGAAAGGTGTTTACGAGACAGAAAATGGCGCTACGTACAGAGTTGACGTTCCCAGCAGCGCACAGCAGAGCACACTCGACCAGAGCATGTGTGGAACTCAAGGATAATGTGGCGATTGTGAGATAAAACCATAAAAACACTGACTCTGCACATCGGGGAGGAAGAGGAAGTTACGTGTGTGCAGACTGACGGGAGAGAAAGTTGGAGGAATGCCAAAATACAGCAAGAAATACATTCAACTCTGAACCAGATAGCACAAAAATAATAATTTTGCCATCAAAAGTCCTGTCTCAGTGTTTTTTAAAAAAATATATATAGGGAAACAATGTTCAGATGTTAGAGTTGTCACTAAAGCAAAAAAATAGCTTTAAAGTCACTGACAGGGTTTTTTTTTTTTTGACAAAAAGCGTTTTCTCAGCTTTTTGCTCTGAAACTGAAGATTTGTGTAGAACTTGCTCTATTCAACGGCTGATTACAAAAGAACGAAACGAGCCAGAAACAAATGTAAAAGAAAGTAGAGGCTTCAATCGTTCAGAATCTGGTGTCCGATTTCAGATAGTCACAGGAGAAAATATTCTCTGTGTCTTTAAAATCAGTCAAAATGCTCAAAAACGGCTGGCACTGAGGGGGTAGAAAATCTGAAAATGTCTGGCACGTCCTTTGTGTATGTGTGTGTTTGTTTGCATCTACATTATACAGTGTGTGTGAGTATTTATTAGTGGAGGACCTATACCAAGGGTGAGTCACTCTCTAACTACATTCATCATCAGCTTCATCAATTTATAGTTAGGCTGGAACAAAGATAAAAAAAAAAAACAACAAAAAACCCCAACTAGAGCTTTACTTCACTAAACTTCCAAATTTTCCACGCCACGCGATCCCCACATGCTGTGAAAAATTCCTGGTATTGTTAGCACTAGTATCTGTCAAACGCCAATATCAAACTAACTTCACAGCAGTGGAAAACCAACAAAGTAAATATTAGGGATGCACCGAAGTTAACATCTGTGGCCGAAGCCGAATACCAAATAATACAGAATATTGAATGCGGTTTTTAAGTGTTTCACTATTTTTTTAATAGTGCATAAATAGCCTAGAATACATTTTTAGACATGTTTTATAAAGAAAGTAAATGCTTATTGAATATTCTGACATTTTTAAAATATTCCAGTAGCCGTTGCTTTTCAAAAAAAGCACAACAAAGTTTTTCATTTATATTAGCCCTTTAAATAAAACAAAACATGCATTCCAAAGAAAAACTAAAGTGCATTAAAGGGAAGGTATGATGAAAAAATCACTTTCATAATGGTTTTGCTACAGTGATATACATCCATTTAGCCTCATTCAGAGGGACAGAGTTGAAAAAGTTCTGTTTCCTTTCTCCCATACTATTACACATTTTGTAAAAAAAAAAAAAAAAGTTAGCTCCAAACGGGACAGTTGGATTTTGCCCACGTTGCCTGTGCCGTCACCTAACATGCCTCCTAGAATGTGAGCTCCTCCGTCTCCAACTATCTTACAGCTAAAACAAACACTGCTATTTAATATAGAATATATATTATTAGGGATGTAACGATTAATCGTAAGGCAGTTAAAAATCGATTCATAGGTACCACGGTTCACATCGATGCTCTGAAAATGGAATCGCAGTACTTTTTTTAAACAGCAGAGCGCGCTATATATTAATCCTTCCAGAAGCGGACGTGACGGGCGGAATCTGCTACTATTTTCTTTCTGGCCGCCATTTACTGTTAAACATGCTCATAAATGATTCTTTACTCCTTTAGCACCGAAAGAATATCTGTAATATTACGTGAATATCTGTAAAAGTCACGTTTTTCTATTAGCTCTGTCTGCTAGCATAGCTTCTCTTCTTCACTGGTGGAATAACTGCATGCCAACCGACCACTGGGTTACCAGCGCCCTCTGCTGGTCCAAACAAATATCTGACGTAAATACAGTAAAATGACTGTTTTTTTTTAAAGTCCAAAATACATTTTCAGTTGCACTTTTAAAAAGAAAAAGAACTATTATGCAGTTTTGAATTGTTTACTATAGAACCAGAATTTAAATTAATAGGTTTCTTCTTCATTTGTATTATTCCTTTATGTATTTCATTCAAGATTTATTTTTAGTTAAATTGCATCATTTTGCATAGTTTATCAAGGGATTCTTTTGACAATGAAAAATAAAAGGAAAATAGTATAGTATTTTCCCCCAAAAAATAAAGGAACATTTTTAAGTCATTTGTCAACATTCCCATTTTGCAAAATAAATTGTGAGAAAATCGTATCGTGAACCCAGTATCGTGAATCGAATCGTATCGGGAGTTGAGTGAATCGTTACATCCCTATATATTATACTTTATGGCCATATATGTAAATACAAACTGCATTACTTTTTCTGCTATCGATCGTGTTGGGAGTCACTGCTTGGAGCCACAAACTCATTGTTTACACATATCATCTGTTAGCGCTCCGTGCTAATGCTACACAAGCCTATGCAGCGAGATCCGACATCGCTTGTGAACTGAGGAGGAAACAATTGGGATGTTTACAGATTCGTGGCTCACGGCGCTAACAGAGGACTCGGTTATGGAACCAGAGCAGCAGCAGCCGTCCAGGTTTCCAACTTTTACGCGGTGACGGACGACGGAGTGAGTCTGGCTGTGTTTGTGCTGCGCAAAGGAGGAGCTGCTCCTGCTGCTCTGCTTCTGCAGCAACACGCACTCTAAATCACTGCACGTTGTTTGATTGCGTCATTGCGTCACACGTTACTATTCGGCCTTGCTTTTAACTCACTAAACCGATTGCTTTTTTTGCAGTATTTGGCCGAATATATTCGGTGGCTGAATATTCTGTGTATCCCTAGTAAATAGTTCTCAAGCCTGAAGTTCTGTCAAACAATTAAAATTTTTAATTACAATTATCAGATGATTTGACTGAGTTAGTTGTGATCAATCTTTTTTTTAACTGTTTATTGTGTTAAGTGTATTTAATTAGTTTAAGGGGGTTTTATGACTTAATTTTGTTATTATAACAATTAATCTGTTTTATTTAAACATTATTCAAACAGACATTTGGAAACAAGGTCTTTATTTACCTAAGCAGCCTGAGTATACGAGTCTCTGCTGCAGAATTTGATCTCGGAGGAAATTAATTTTTTTTATTAAAATAATCAGACTTTTTTTTAAGTGTTTGTTGTATTTAAGATATTATATATTTAAAACATATTCTTAGAAATGTTTAAAGCTTGTATTTAGCTTTTCAGATTCTTAACCTCTTTATGGGTTAGCCAACACTGATTAAGATCTAAGATATGAATGATGCCTTGTAATACGTTGAACTGCTGATCATTTGATAACACTAAAACATTAATTCATCATCCTTTTCCAGCACAGCATGTGCTCTAACAACTGGGTTTAAGTGCTCATAGAAGCCCTGTCAGATCTCTGTCCATGGGGTCGGAGCCCAACCATTAAAACATCAATAGTCGTGGCATTTTCATGTATTGGTAACTTTGTTCTGGAAGTGGCAGAAAAACTGTGAATTACATTTCTGTTGGCATTCTCCACAGTGCTGAATCTCCACCACATTTGACTGTTTAAGGATTAAAATAGTGTCTGCTGTGTAAAAAGAGCGTAAACGCGGTTGGAGTCTGGCTCATTTCTCTCTGTGTGCACATATTGGTCCAAAACAAATGATGCTGGAGCTCTGGGCGACAGTGTTTGTGGATAAGCACACACTTTTCAGGGACTACATTTGCATTCTATTTTATGAAGCAAACGCTTGTACTTTCATTGTCATTTTAAAGAAGCCTTGGTTACTTTTGCTGTTAAAATACAGACTGTTATGAATCTGTATCCTCAGCAGATTGTTACGCTATTGGTCACATTTGCTCCTGACTAATTCTGTGCACTATTAATGCAGATAATAGGAAAGTAATGTATTCTGATCTAACAACTACTTACTGTGGTTACTTGTACACATGTATCTCCTAACATGACACTTGTCACACACTCCAGTACAAAAAGGAGAGACCTTCCAGATGCATACCTGCCAAGTATCTGGTTTTAGCCGGGAAACTCCCGTATTTTACCCCTCTTTCCCGCCATCTTCCCGTATTAGTATTTTCATGTAAATATCCCGTATTTTAATGTAATAATTAAAAGATGGCGTACTAAACTGAACGCTGTCACTAGCCTCGCGGGAAGTGCCACCCAGGCCATTTCAGATTAGTGCCGACAGCGGCAACAAACCCGGAAACAACTCAGAAAGAGATGAATGAATGAAGACGTTCTGGTGAAAAAGACAAAGAACTGGTGTAAATACGTTGTGAAATGTGACAGAGAGTTTATCTTCCTAAAGAGCAGCAGGATGTGACACAGTTACACGTTCTATTAGATTAATAACTGAGATTTTAACTTCTACCACAGAGGAAGGAACCACGTAAGTCAGCATTAAAAATCAGCCAATCACAAGCTCCACAAATATACACTGCTTTAAAAAAGTGTTAAAGGATGTAAAGTCTGTAATAAATGTGTCTAATAAGTCATTAGTGAATAAATTAGTGAAAAATTATAAGAAAATATGTAATGAAAATAAAATGTTAATGTCTAATTTAAAGACAAGCAATGTGAAATTAACAGTAAATATGAAATGTGTTGACTTGTATATAAACTGTAAGTATATTAAATAAACACGTGCTTCATATACACATTTATGTTGTTATTTAGGCTGTTTTATAATTTAAGAATTAGGGCTGGGCGATATATCGAGATTCAAGATGTATCGAGTTTTCTATTTTGGCGATATAAAAAACTATAATATTTCATATATCAATATAAATTTATATATATATATAAATAGCTTATGTATCAAAATACTAGTTTTAGGAGTTGCTGCTTTTACTTCTCAGAACAACATGTAAAGCTCAGTTAGATGATTAATGAGTGTCACATATTGATCAGCTGTTTGTTAATAAATGAACCTGTGTAGCATTTAGCATCAGTAAATTTAACCCAGAATTGTTATTCTGATCAGACTTTATTTGATACAATTATTTAGATTCATATCATATATCACCATTTTGAGAAAATATATTGAGATATGCCCAGCCCTAGTAGGAATGTTCACAGCACTTCAATGTTAATAAAGTTTGACCTACCAGATTCTAATCACATAATTATATTTAGTAAGTGGTTGACAAGTGGGTATTTTAGATTTCTTGTACACTTGTCTTAAAATATAAGGGATACTGGAGTATGGATGGGCACGTGGGACGGCTGGTCGTGGGCGCCAGAATATTTCCAAATCCAAAACTTGACAGGTATGACCAGATGGTGTCACTTATTTTGTATATTTGAGACATTTGTGTGGTTATTTTAGGCTGACAAAAATTCCTAAGTATCACCTAAAAGGTCTATTTTAAGTGTTTTTGGTTTTAGAGATTTCTGATTTTACAATACACTTCCATCCATACATTGGAGGCCTACTTTGCATTTATTTTAAAATTACGAGATAATTTAACAGTTTGGGTCATTTTATTCTTTTTTTTTTTTACCAGAACTGGCCCAGTATCTTGTCTTTGTTTTGGAAATATGATGATATAAATATGTTTCTGTAGTCCTCAAATACCCATTAGTGGTTTAAGTAATTTTTTTTCCCCTAAAGGCCTCAGTAGAGCAATTTATCAAAAACTTGACTTCTAATTGAAAGAATCCCAAGCCAAAGGGTTATCTTTGTGTTAATACTGGCTATTTTTCCCTTTTTCATACCCGTTGCTTTTTCATTTTTCTCCTTCTTTAGTCATTTCCTTACTGCACACATTAAAGGAAATGGCGTGATGGGAGGTATAACAGTGATTTATTACTAACATGCATTTAAAGTGTCAGCAGGAGCTTGAACAGAAATGTCACGCCAGTATCCCCAGTGTCCCTGTCAGGGTTGTCACTGAGTGAACAGTGGTGGATTACAGGAGGTAAAGCATTAATTAGAAATGGGGTTTTTGTTGGACTTTGTTCTCAAACAGGTTTATTATAAAGATGATATTTTTTTCCATTCAGCTTTTTGTAGCAAACCATAGGATCTACTTTCTGTTTTTTTTTTAATCTATTCTCATGTAGATCAATTACTCTCCATCCTAAAGCCAACCAGAGCGGCTACTGTTGCATCAGGAACACCACAGTGAGCTACAAGTCATTTTCACTGCTGCCTGGAGGGCCATATAATATCCACCAACGCCCTTTACACACACACACACACACACACACACACACACACACACACACACACACACACACACACACACACACACACACACACACACACACACACACACACACACACACACACACACACACACACACACACACACACACTTGGACAGTGGAAGGTCAGGTCAGCATAGGAAAAGCAAAGTAGTGTGTGGGGGTGCTACGGTAATAAACATCCAAGTCCTCTGGGATCACCAGTGTTCTAAATGCTCTGTGAAAGAGCAAAAGGAGCTTTTATTTCCTTTTTTTTTTTTAGATGCAGACAGATTATTGATGATAATTTTTGCTATACTTTGCATTGATAGTTATTGATAGTAACTGTAGACCAGAGGTGTCAAACTCATTTTAGTTCAGGGGCCAAATACAGACCAGTTTGATCTCAAGTGTGGTGCTAATTTTAAGTGGGGGATGGGGATGGAGTTATTGATATATACATTATGTAAAACACCGACAATATTCAAGCAATAAATGACAGATCTCAGTCCCCACAGGATTTTCAATTTAAAATTCATAGATGTTTTTTTTGTGATCAGTTTTTGTGTAACGTAGGTAAAGTTTGTGGCAATGGTTTGTAAATATTTGGTGGATTATTTCCATAATGTGTGATTGAATGACTGCAGTCGTGTGTCATAGGCACAGGAAAACTGTTAGCCCTGCGTTTCATTGAATTTGTGAAATTGGAGTTACTGAGATTATCAGCAACTGAATTATTTGCTAATTTAAACAACAATTTTGTTTTCTCAGTCATTTTTACTTTACCTTGAGTTTGTCACATGCTATAGACAATTTAAACTTAGGAACTTTTTAACATTATCAACAAAATAGGTCAATTAAATAAAAGTTGGTTGTTTATACTAAAATTGACAGTGCGTACATGTTAGGATAAAAACTAGTGGTATACAATCTAAAAGGAACATGCATTTCAAAATTCTGATTGAAATGTCTGATTGCGTTTTATGTATTTCCAAGTGTTCATTTAGATTCGTGAGCCTTCAATCCAAGTTAATGCAAAGTTCAAAGGTCTGGCTCTTGCCCTTTAAAGCCTCGTATGTGCTCACTGAGAACGTCCTCACACACACTGCGCTCTCACCCTTAGAGGATTAGGAAGTTTGCCTCTCAGCAGCGGCAGAAGCGGCGCTGTAGGTGGGAGAGAGGTGGGAGGAGACGGCACTACAGGGAACAAAGCTGTGTATAATCTCATCCTGTGTCAGCGAAGGTGGTCCTGGTAGACCCAACCAGACTCTGGCTGCCACAGGAGGTCCAAGGGTGGAAAGTGGAGAGTAGGCGCACAAAAATACAGCGATTATGGGATTTACAGGTGGGTGGGTGATGCCTTCGCCTTGGTTGGAGCTGTTATCAGATAAAGGACTTGCTGATGGGAGGTTAACGCTGCTTTTATTCAAGTATAGACCATGGAGTGACCAGAAATAATTGGAAATGAAAAAACTAACCCATTGTTAGACAAATAGACAAAATCTGTCATATAAATATGAAAAAAATGACAAGTATTTCATAACAAAGATTTTACTACAAGGCATTTGTAGGGCCTCCAAATTTACATGATTGCAGAAAATGGACAAAAAAAACTGAATTCACATTCTGAAACACAATAATCCTTCTGACACGGAAAAATCAATCTGACCAATTTCCCTATTTTTTTCTGTCTTTCGCTCTACATATAAAATCAGGCCCCAACATGACACGGAAATACTTCACATGCATGTTTTGGAACAATATCACGCATTTACACACTATTTTTCACTGGAAAACTGGTGACTGAATGTCTAGAAAGTTTGACAAACTGACAAAGCTGTTCAATACTGCCAATAATCCTGTTCAAAATCTCGTACTACATGTTACATTCGATTAGTGGTCATGTTATCCTGTGATTGAAAATGAATGCAGAGCTTCATCTGAAGCGGGTTTTTCATGTGTTGTGATGAACAAGCGGTTCAGATTATTATGACTGCATTCAAATCTGAAAAGGTTCTGTACAAAGACAGGTTTTGTCATGTCTGTATCCTAGCTTACTAGACATAAAAGGTGAGACGAGGCGAATGGTGACTTTCTGTGTTGTTTACTTCCACACTGCCGAGTCAAGACTGAAAAACATGGTCACCGTGCATCCCAGAATGCCTTGCGCCGGTGTCCCTAAAGTGACAGTACCAAACTGCATTCAGATAAAGCGTGACATGGCAGTTCAGAGTTATTTATTGAGTTCTGTTTTTGACCCGTGTTAGTCTATTCAAGGCAAATCTAATGACAGTTTTTTAGAGTGTTCTAGCTTCTTCACTCACTGCTTAGTCCATAGCTCAGGCTATTTTGTTGAAATATTGTTGCAATGGTAGGGGGAGGCTGATTTTTTTCATTCTTCAAAGGGGGCCTCAAAGTTTGGGAAGGACTGAACGAACTAAAAGAGGAATAAAAGGAGGAAGTACAGTGTTTCCAGTTTTTGCAGCTCTTTGCTTTTTTTCACTGTTTTAAAAATGCAAAGTGAGTAAAGAGTATGTGTTGGGTGAACAGAATACATATTCAGTCAAAAAGGTTGTTTTTGAAAAAAGTTTTTCTGACAGTAAACATCAGATGAGCGGTGAGTTGCCGCTGCTGCGTGCCAACGACGCGCAATACCTAGGGGGGTCGGGGGGCATGCCCCCCTCAGAAAATTTTGCAAAAATGATGCTATATGGTGATTGATTGAAATTAGTGTAATTGTGGCTTTTCTTCTATTTTGTAGCACTTTTCTTAGCATGATGTATTTTCTCACCTACCTCTTGTTAGCATGATGCATTCATAAGTTGAAATCTGTCATCCATGATAATGATGACAAAGAATTGAGCAACATTATCAGTTTACCTCTTTCCAGTTGAAAATGTACCAACTGATGGTATACCAGTAGTATAGACGCTTGGTCTCTTAGTAGTCCTCTGTAGAATGCTGTCTGGCACTGTAACATATCTGCATGCTTAACATATTTTTGTGTGGTTTGCTTGTAGTTGGTTTGGAAAATATATTTAGACAATGCACATTAATATTGATAATATAACTAACACAAGCACATTAATATTCATAATATACCTTACATATACCCTTACATTTGTGATTTTCCTAACCTAGTACCCTGGACGCAGGGCTTTTAATTCATGATAATATTGATCATAAATGTTCAAAAAAAAAAAAAAATACATATTCAATTCCATAGAGAAGAATTAAAAACCGTTTCAAAATCTACTTTTTTCAAATTTGATCTGTGAATTATTCTTGCCAGCGATTCTTTTCTATGTTGAATATTTCTTAAAGATAATGTTTATTTAATTTAGTTAAATTCAGTAATGTTGTGAAGGTTAAGATTTATTATATTATTGGGGAAATGTTTAGAGACATTGATTGTTTTCCTTCAGTTGCAGCCGCCAGATATTTGTTTCGACCACCAGAGGGCGCTGGTAACCCAGTGTCTGATTGGGATGCAGCTATTCTGTGCAGTGAAGAAGAGATGCTATTCGCTAGCAGACACAGCTAATAGAAAAATGTGACTATTACAGGTATTCATGTAATGTTACAGATATTCTTTTGGTGCTAAAGGGGTAAGGAATAATTTATGAACACGTGCAAGAGTAGAAGGCAGCCAGAAAGAGAGTAGTAGGCGATTCCACCCGCCGCCTGCGCTTCTGGACATCCCTGAAATACTGCATATTACCCTTATATTTTTGGCTACACACCACAGTACACTGTCGCTACGTTCACAAAAATCTGATTTTTTTGTGTGATTGTTAATATAAATATTAAATGCATCTTCAATCAGTTTGGAGTATGATCTTTGAGACACTGAAGTGACCTGCATGAGCAGTAGAGGTTCTAAGGTGACCCATGACCCCATAGGCACTTACGGTGTTTACGGAAGTAAATATGGTGTCGCGCTGAAATTTTTTTTCCAACACTTCATAATTTTAAGGAGACGGAAAAAGAAGAGAGCCAGGTTTATCGCTCTAGCCATTGCAGTGTGATGGCTGCTACATCTTTACAGTGAATGATTTGCATGCGCTGACGTAGGAGTCGGATAGAAAGCATCTTGGCCGTCCAGACTGCAATTAAATTGCAAAGAATCAGATACGTATTGGATTTAGGACCACATATGAAAGTAACCTGGGTGGGATTTGATAAAAAATAATTGTGTTGTTCAAAATGTCTTTAACAGATTGGATACAGGTTGCATATGGGCAAAAAGATTGGATTTGGGTCACATAGCGTGTGTGCTCTCATTTGGTGGAGCCAATTGATTAAATAAACTGGTGTTATTATCACCAGTTTATTTAACTCGGCCTCGTGCCTGTGACAGAATCACACCAGTGATCACCCTCTCCTGTGATATTGCTTAATTATGAAATTATCCACATTTCACAAAATCAGCACTATTGTTATCTATTCTACTGTCAGCCTGTGTTAGCGATGACACTAACACTAAACTAATTTTTTTCCATTCATATGCTGGTAAACTATATATTGTAATCCTGTTGTCTTGTTTGAAAGCGGAAGGTTTCCAAAAAAGACATTTGTCATTTAGCTGAAGCCCAAGCTGTTTGATGAAGTTTCCATTGAACATACAATCATATGATACACTTTGTGATAACTAGGTTGTATGTGCCATATTGGCTGTTTACAGCGAGCGAGACGGAGGTTGTGTAAAGTCCACTGGCCATGGACATGGGCCGGATCAATGTGCACATGGCTCTCAGCCTGCCAGCTAATGAACACATAATGTTCTCCTTTCCTGTTGTTCCAGACTTACTTTGGAAGTGCCACAATGACGATTACCTCATACATATTGCATGAGTTTGGATCCAAGCAAATTAGCTCTGCCCATTCTCCACTAATACGCTTCGGTTTTCATACAGTCATGATCATTTTGGTATCCGGTGTGATTTCTGCTCCTTCTCGATACAGGAGCTGTGATGTTGTGAGTTGTGAGACACTGATTTGTTTCCAAAGCACTATTTACTCAGTTACAGTTTTCATTGGTGGTGTTTTTGTTGGTTTGAAACCTCACTGCTATTTTCAAGCTGCTGCTCCTTTCTTAAAGATGTTATAGTGATTCAGCACAGTGTCAGCAAACTGCTCGTAAACATGCTCGTCTCTGAACAATGCCTGAGAAAACATTCACAAGCATTTTTTTTTCTTTATCTACTCAGTTAATTAGAGTATTGTTCAACCCCAAGCAACTTCGGCAATTTTAGCCCTACGTTAATTCTACTATCGTGCCTCAGACTTTTCAGTAACCCACTACCGGGGCAGTGAGGATAGTGTTTGAAAGTGTTTACAGGACACAACTGATAGCAATGCAAGCGATCGTGTTGTTTTCTGGTGTGAGTGTAAGTAAGGTAGAGTCTACAGGGTTGCACCATAGTATTGGATTGACAGCCGATGATGCACTAATGACTACAGAATGTCTTCTGTGTGTGTGCACTCAGGCTCTTTGTGACAAAAGCAGCAGCAGCAGCAGACAACAAAGACAGACTTACAACGTTTGATTTGCAAACAAATGGGCTCAGCAGCTCAGTGCTGTTCTGTTCACGTAATGCTCGGAGCAAATGTGGAAGAAAGGAGCAAACATTTTGGGCAAAAGGGATGCTTCAACACTGAGTTTTGTTATGACACATCTGTAATGTATTCAGCAGGAGTTTGACTTCTGAAAATAGTTTGAATATAAGTTTCATGTTTCGCTATTAAAGTGAAGCAGACTAATAGAAGTTAGCATTTACACATTTAGCAAAGAGGTTGCAGTCCATATTCAAACCTTCTACTTCTACCTACTGTAGTGAATAAATATCTACACTGTACTGGACAAAGAGGCTTTATTTTATATTGCCAATTTGGTTAAGTTTCCCAATCAACCTTATTCATTCATAGTTCAATAGATAGAGCTTTCCATTTCCTGTTTCAGAATTTCTTCAATTTTGTTTCAGTGTTTACTCATTTCCGCCTCAGTTTGCACATTTTGGTTTTGGTCCCGTTTCATTGGCTTTTCCTAATCAGATGTTCTTACAAGCTATTAAACTTCCCAAAATCATGCCCAAAATGCTTAATAATTGGATTACATTCATATTCATACACAGAAAAATATAGTGGAATTGTGTGATACTGTCTAAGGCTGAACGATTAATTGCATTTGCGATATTATTGCAATATCAGCCTTTTCTAATCGCAAAGGCTGCTATTTAAAAAAAAAAAAAAAATGTTTTCCTGTCTTGTACTGTCCTGTTAAGTTCAGAGAGTGTTTAAGAAGTGCAGTCCACATGTTTACATGTTTCATAAAATGTGAAGTTAGTTAGATACTGTATGTTGAAGAGGTAAAGCCACAGATTTGTGTGCTTTATTTTTGTACTCTGTGCTTTAAAATGTATATTTTATATAGGGATGCACCAAATATTTGGTGGCCGAATATTGCAAATAAAGCCACATTTGGCCTTCGGTTTAGTGAGTTAAAAGCAAGGCCGAATAGTAGCGTGT
The DNA here is from genome assembly GCF_900634775.1 of Gouania willdenowi. NCBI lineage: Eukaryota > Metazoa > Chordata > Actinopteri > Blenniiformes > Gobiesocidae > Gouania > Gouania willdenowi. The sequence continues at coordinate 23,718,450 of NC_041049.1, read as the reverse complement.
GATGCAATGATGCAATCAAACAACGTGCAGTGATTTTGAGTTGGAAAAGTGTGTGCGCGTTGCTGTAGGAGCAGAGCAGAAATAGCAGCAGCTCCTCCTTTCCGCACACAAACACAACCAGACTCTCTCCTTTCCACCGCGTAAAAGTTGGAAACCATCTAATTTCACAACCGAGTCCGTTGTTAGCGCTGTGAGCCACGAATCTGTAAACATCCCCATCGTTTCCTCCTTACACTACACCGGGTTTCGCTGCATAGACTGGTGTAGTATTAGCACGGTGTGCTAACAGCTGATGTGTGTAAACAATGAGTCTGTGGCTCCAAGCAGTGACTCCCAACACAATCGGCAGCAGAAAAAGTAGTGCAGTTTGTATTTACATATATGGCAATAAAGTACAATATATATTCTATATTAGGGATGTAACGATTCACTCAACTCCCGATACGATTCGATTCACGATACTGGGTTCACGATACGATTCTCTCCCGATTTTTTCATTTACAAAATGGGACTGTAGACAAATTTTTTTTTTGGGAAAAAAACCAGAAAACACTGTATTATTTTCCTTATATTTTTCATTGTCAAAAGAATTCCTTGATAAACTATTCAAAACAATGCAATTTAACTAAAAATAAATCTGGAGTTAAATAAATAAAGGAATAATACAAATGAAAATGAAGCCTATTAATTTAAATTCTGGTTCTATAATAAACAATGCAAAACTGCATAATAGTTCTTTTTCTTTTAAAAGTGCAACTGAAAATGTATTTTGTGCCTTAACAATTGGACTTTAAAAAAAAAAAAAACGTAATTGCACTGATTTACGTCATATTTGTTTGGACCAGCAGAGGGCGCTGGTAACCCAGTGGTCGGTTGGCATGCAGATATCTTGCAGTGAAGAAGAGAAGCTATGCTAGCAGACAGCGCTAATAGAAAAACGTGACTTTTACAGATATTCAAGTAATATTACAGATATTCTTTCGGTGCTAAAGGGGTAATGAATCATTTATTAACATATTTAAGAGTAGAAGGCGGCCAGAAAGAAAGTAGTAGCAGACTCCGCCCGCCGCCAACACTTCCGGATGACGCCCTCTGCTGGTTAAAAAAAGTACTGCGATTCAATTGTCAGAAAATCGATATCAACCATGATACCTATGAATCGATTTTTAACTGCCTTACGATTAATCGTTACATCCCTATTCTATATTAAACAGCAGTGTTTGTTTTAGCTGTTAGTTAGTTGGAGAGGGAGGAGCTCACATTCTAGGAGGTGTGTTAGGTGACGTCACCTGCCAATGTGGGCAAAATCCAACTGTCCCGTTTGGAACTGACTTTTTACAAAATGTGGAATAATAAGAGAGAAAGAAAACAGAACTTTTTCAACTTTGTCCCTCTGAATGAGGCCTCAAACAAGTCAGCCTCAAACAAGCAGAGAAAACACACAAACCTTTATTTTCTGAGAAAATTACAATTTAGTTTTTTTTTTTTTTGCTAAATATGCTTTTCATGTGAATTGCATTAAATTGTTAAAACAGCTTCTGTAAACTATTGCTGGGGGGTTAGGTTAATGCAAAGTTATGCAAGTGCACAGCTTTTGTTACCGCCCATCCCCGACTACTTAGGTAGATAATGAACCTCTCGAAACTTCGAGGGCGAATTTCTCACTAAACTACTTTGGACACTGCCAACATTTAAATGGCCATAATTTCCTCATTTATTCTTTGATTTCCATGTGTGACATCATTGGAAAGCTTAGAAATCACACTTTCAGAATCTGTAAATACCTCAAAATGCCTCAGGGACGACTTGTTCATGATTTTTTAATGGAACATCACATATTGCGTCATATTACATCAGACTTAGCATAAGAAGAATTAGCATTTCTTTCTCGTTGACCACCCGTTTACTAAGGACAAAATGCATTTAAATGTGAGATATTTTACTGAAACATGCAAGTGAGACTAAATTTAGTGTCAGACTGCAATTTTTACCTGATTTCTTTCAAACAAAGAAAAAAAAAATAATAATAGCATTATTTCCATTTTCAGGAAGTGAATTCCGTACTTTTCCACAATCACGGAAAATTTGAATCCCTAAATAAAGGCATTCTAGCTTGAAATCAGAAGCAGAAAAAACGCCTGATTTTGGCTTAAAACATGTTGCTGGAGCTGTGATTATCATGATTTGGGGGTTGCTTGTAAATTTTACATATTTCTGTTACTGGGATGTTTTGTATATTTTTTACCATGTGGCATAATGAGTTTATTTTCATCTTGCATGTCTTCATGTCCCGGGATTATTGGTGTGAGTTATTTTTGTTAAGTACTTTTGTTTATTTTAACTTTTGTTGAAAAAAATTACAAATTCAGAATATATCTGTATTTAACATTTGAATTATTTGTTACGGAATTGTAATTTTAAATCATATCTCCAGCACTTAAATATTGTTGTATGCAGTTTATCGTTTCTGTTCTCAAAATTGATTCATGTGACTGCATGGCAGGGCACAGCACTCTTTCTTATTATAGCAGCTATATTTCTACATTCAACTGGTCAGAACTGATAACTACATTGATTCTTCCTTTTGCTTCCATAATACAGAGACTGCTACACTCAGGTCTATTTGCAGAAGTGAAAGTGTTTGTGGGTGATTGTCTGTCCCTGGGTGTTTGGTCTGTAATGGACTGATGTGATGACATGCCTAAGGTGACCCCTGCCTCGTATCGACCTTGGCAGGGATTCAAAGGATGGATGGATGATGGATGGATGAATAATAAATTGATGACATCAGAATCAGAATCAACTTTATTGACCAAGAGTGTATGAATACACACGAGGAATTTGTTTTGGTGACCTGGACATGAACTAGATATTTGGGCAAATGTTGATAAAATGCAGCATGGAATCGTGGGATTTTTATTCAGGGTTTCCATGATGACAGCCTCACCATCTCTGAATAGATGATTATTGTGTTATTATTTACCCCGCCATGACTCACCTATAAAGGTAGAGGAAGGACTTGCAGAGTCTGTGGTTCTCCTTTAATTAACCCTTGTTTTTTTTAAAAAAACGTTGTCATGTGAGACTTCATAACTTCCTCTCACATGCACAAAGCAATAAAAGCAAGACAAAAAAATAAATAAAAAATCCAAGCAATGTAGCTATGGAGGACCAAATCTTCCAAAATTTAAAATAAAAGAATTACTTAATAAACATAAAACATAACAAAATTTAAAATTAAATACAAATAAATACATATAAGTGGAAGAAATTCAAAAGTACAAAAATGATTAAAAAAAATAAATAAAAATGTTCAAAAAGGAAATATAGATTGATGAATAAAAGTGGAAATAAAAAAGAAAATACAAATATTATTTATTTTGATTTTATTGTTTACTTTTATTCATGTAAGCATTTCTTTAATACATGTAAACATATTTTTTTATTTTTGTTATATTATAAATTATATTTGTATTTTATTTTCACTTTTATTTATCAATCTACAGTATATTTAATTCTTGGAGAATATTTTTTTAATTTATGCATTTATTTATTTTGATGTATTTATATTTTAACTTATATTTATTTATTTGTATTTAATTTTCAATTCCCCCCCCCCCCCCCCCCCATGTTTATTTAGTTATTTAATTTGAATTTTTTGCAGGTTTGGTCCTCCATGTGTAACAGCATTTTAAGGTCAAAAAGAAGACTCACAGAATGATTGGAAAAGCATGTTTCAGATTAAACTCCATGTACTTTAAAAGCTAATGTTGGCACTTGTGTAATTAAAGCTGGGGTACTCAAAATGTTTTCTTTAATTAGAAGTATATCGTAAAATTAATCATTTCTGAAAAAATCATACATGTGCGTGCTGTCTGTGCCCTATTAAAGTATTTTAGTTAATAAAACCCCGAACGACAAAATCTTGGCATCACCCCCTCCAGCTCTAATGACAGGATTTAAAGAAAGGAGGGGTGAGTAAAGCCCACAAAGGAGCCTCCTCATTGGCTGCCGCGATACATAGTGAAGCGCGTGCACGGTGCAAACGCGTACTCGTGATGATGACATTAATTTTCGGCAACAAAATACCAACTAAAAGATGCTTGGATGCAACTTCAGACTGTCAACCTATGCGTGTGCACTCGTGCGCGACTTTGTGCACTTCCAGAGGAGGAGACTGGGAGGGACTACCAGAGTGGGGGGTGGGATTATGGTTCAAATTCAGCCATGCAGCTCTGTCATGGTTGAAGATTCAGGTAGTGCAGGTTTAAAGTTCACAATGAAGCGGTTGAAGTGCTCTAGGATTTTTTGGCCTGGATAGTCCACCTTGTTTGTGCTGACATGAACATCCTATCAAAGTCTAGAGTGTTTCAGCCACACTGCGAACACCAACACTCTTGGCTTGGACCAAACAAAGGAAGTATCGCAGGTGGCGTAGAGCGCAAAAGCACGACAACTTGTTGGTGCACTATTGTTGATTATTGTAAAAGAACAAGCTCCCAATAATTGTCAGGAAATGTGTCTCTCTTTGTTAAACTGGTTGAAGTAACTTCATCCTCCCATTAATCATCAGTTTGTAAGTAAGAAGACAGCACTAAGCAGGACTCATGCAGCGCTACATACATTTTATCTAAGGCAACGTGTTTAAGGCTCACACGCTGCGTTCAGGAGCTTCTGAGAGATTCTGCTGGTGGCTATATATCTATTTATCGTGCCTGTCTGTCTGTTGCTGCCTGTTTGTTAGTGTTTCCCTACGTCTTCTGGGCCAAAGCGTGATTTTGACAGCACCGTGCGCTCATTCATCATGGGTGTCTGGGTGTCACCGATGTGTCTCAGCGATGGCTGGAAGTGGGAAGGCCTTGGAAAAGGTTACGGTGTTGTTTCAGGGACCTCGTTCTATTCTGACAGGTAGTTCCATACAATGATAATAGATGTGGACTATTTTAGGCTATGTATATTGGGAAAGCTATCTGTGTCACACATGGATTGCCCTTTTTCCCTGTGTGTCCATATCTAACAAACCCCTGCCTAATGTTGTGTAGTTTCCTATTGTTCTTTTCCAGTTTTCTGACCCAGTTTCTTTCTATAACCAGCCTTACCTTCTTTAGTCATGAAAATTACAGCTGCTTAGATTGAACACAATGACACCAGGCCATTTAGGTGCTCAAACAGCCTTTTCTTCCTAATGAACCTGAGCAAGATTCTCATAGAGATAGATTTGGCCTGGGCAATATATTGAGAGTCAAGGTAAATGGAGATTTCTATTTTAGCGATATAGAAAATGGCAATATTGCCTACAGCTATATATATATATATATATATATTTTTTATTGTTTATTTCATTTTGTATTAAAATACTTGTTTTAGGAGTGTCTGCTTTCACTACGTTTCAGAACATGTAAAGCACAATTGGAGCGATTGATGAGTGTGTCCTAACCCAGACCTTTACCTAAACAAGCCACACTACAGAACTCACTCACACATGCTGTCCCCTAAATGAGAAAAATACATAAGTGGATTTTATTGTGCAGCTGATTGTTAATAAATGTCCCTGTGTGGAATTTTGTATCAGAAAATGTAATCTTTAGAATTGTATTTCTGCTTAGACTTTATTGAGTTACAAATATTGAGATTTATATTGTATATTGCTATTTTGAGAAAGGATATGCAGATGTGAATTTTGGTCCATATCACCCAACCTTAGGTTAGAGTATGTTCTTGTGATATTTACTGATCATAACTTGGGTACATTAGGTTCAGTTTGTGTATTTTTGTTGCCAGTTTTTTTTAATACCTTTTGTATCTTTGTTGTCCTTTAATATATTTATCTGTTATTTGTGTGTTTTTTTTAATTTTTTTATATCTGTATTTGTCTTTAATTTAGTATGTTTTTAGTATTTTAGTCTTCTGCAACCTTTGTTTAATTTTGTGTATTTCTGTCAGAAATGTTTGTGTAATTTTTGTGCATTTTTTGTCATTTTGTGTTTTTTGTTGTCCTTTTGTGAAATTTTATTTTTGTGTATTTTTAGTCTCTTTTTTGTCATTTTTGTGTATTATTTCATTGTCAATTTGTGTATTTTAGTTTTGTACATTTCTGTTCATTTCTATATTTTTCTACTTGTTTTGTATAAACTGTTCTTCATTTTTGTAGATTTAAATTGCCTCAAAAGAAACTTGTCCTTGAATTATTGTTTTAATATACAGGTAAAAGCCAGTGAATTAGAATATTTAGAAAAACTTGATTTATTTCAGTAATTGCATTCAAAAGGTGTAACTTGTACATTATATTTATTCATTGCACACAGACTGATGCATTCAAATGTTTATTTCATTTAATTTTGATGATTTGAAGTGGCAACAAATGAAAATCCAAAATTCCGTGTGTCACAAAATTAGAATATTACTTAAGGCTGATACAAAAAAGGGATTTTTAGAAATGTTGGCCAACTGAAAAGTATGAAAATGAAAAATATGAGCATGTACAATACTCAATACTTGGTTGGAGCTCCTTTTGCCTCAATTACTGCGTTAATGCGGCGTGGCATGGAGTCCATGAGTTTCTGGCACTGCTCGGGTGTTATGAGAGCCCAGGTTGCCCTGATAGTGGCCTTCAACTCTTCTGCGTTTTTGGGTCTGGCATTCTGCATCTTCCTTTTCACAATACCCCACAGATTTTCTATGGGGCTAAGGTCAGGGGAGTTGGCTGGCCAATTTAGAACAGAAATACCATGGTCCGTAAACCAGGCACGGGTAGATTTTGCGCTGTGTGCAGGCGCCAAGTCCTGTTGGAACTTGAAATCTCCATCTCCATAGAGCAGGTCAGCAGCAGGAAGCATGAAGTGCTCTAAAACTTGCTGGTATACGGCTGCGTTGACCCTGGATCTCAGGAAACAGAGTGGACCGACACCAGCAGATGACATGGCACCCCAAACCATCACTGATGGTGGAAACTTTACACTAGACTTCAGGCAACGTGGATCCTGTGCCTCTCCTGTCCTCCTCCAGACTCTGGGACCTTGATTTCCAAAGGAAATGCAAAATTTGCTTTCGTCAGAAAACATGACTTTGGACCACTCAGCAGCAGTCCAGCTCTTTTTTTCCTTAGCCCAGGTGAGACGCTTTTCGCGCTGTTTCTTGGTCAACAGTGGCTTGACACGAGGTATGCGGCAGTTGAAACCCATGTCTTTCAAGCGTCTCTTGGTGGTGGATCTTGAAGCACTGACTCCAGCAGCTGTCCACTCCTTGTGAATCTCCCCCACATTCTTGAATGGGTTTTTTTTCACAATCCTGACCAGGGCGCGGTGATCCCTATTGCTTGTACACTTTTTCTGACCACAGTTGTTCCTTCCCTTTGCCTCTCCATTAATGTGTTTGGACACAGAGCTCTGAGAACAGCCAGCCTCTTCAGCAATAACCTTTTGTGTCTTTCCCTCCTTGTGCAATGTGTCGATGGTCGCCTTTTGGACAGCTGAGTATTGTACATGCTCATATTTTTCATTTTCATACTTTTCAGTTGGCCAACATTTCTAAAAATCCCTTTTTTGTATCAGCCTTAAGTAATATTCTAATTTTGTGACACACGGAATTTTGGATTTTCATTTGTTGCCACTTCAAATCATCAAAATTAAATGAAATAAACATTTGAATGCATCAGTCTGTGTGCAATGAATAAATATAATGTACAAGTTACACCTTTTGAATGCAATTACTGAAATAAATCAAGTTTTTCTAAATATTCTAATTCACTGGCTTTTACCTGTAATCAATCAGAGAAAGAAATATGAAGCCAGTAGAGATCAATTTTATTTTCAAATAACCACATGGCATAGTGTGAAGTCACAATATATCAACCCATTTTTTTGTGGGAAAAACCAGAGCACCCGGAAACCCCAAACACATAGACTAACTCACACACACATGAGCGTGCGCGCACACACACACACACACACTTAGAACATATAATTATTTAATGTACGATCCCAAACCTTTGGAAAGCATCAGTGTTTTTCTCACCCGTAAAGTTTATTCTTTGGTTAAACTGATGTAACTTTCGGGTAAACCATAATCAACAAGAATTTTTATGATTGTGACAGCATCCAAAAGTGGCATTTAGTGTCTCAATTGTGTGCTAGAAAACTTCTCCCTTCTTTCTTTGAGATTTTTACGAGGTGGCGTGTTTCCTTTCTCAGCGTGTGAAGTCAAAAGTTCACTATCCTGCTTCTACGAGTCGGGACTACTGAGCTGTAAAAGCGCTGACCTATGAAAGAGGCTCACTTCCTCCTCTGTCATTGTGCTTTTGGTCACAATGAGTTTGATCCTATTATTCAGATTATTTTAAAGGCTTTGAATTTTTCCCTATTTTCATTTTAAAGATGGGAACTGATCATTATGAAATGCGCATGGCTGTTTTTTCTTGTCTTGTCGCACTGTGGCCCTCAAGTGTTATCAGACTGCTGAATGTGTAACTCCTCCGCTGTGTGTGTTTGGCTTTGGTCAGAAGGTGTAAATACACTGTCAACACCATACCAGTGAGGCACTGATAGCCTCGCCTGTCTCAGGTTGCTGTTTCAACCTTATCTCACCACAGACAGGTTTCTAAATGTGAGGATGGTGTTGGTTATGCTCAATCAAATCACATTGAAAGCTGGAGTGGATGAATGTTCTTCATTCACAAAGCCGGTGTAGGAAAACTAGATGGTGCAGAGGACTTTTTTCTAATCTGTTTTTGTTTGTCATTATTGCATCTGTTTCAAATAATCTTTTTGTACTGTAAGTCGGCATTTACATTTTGTAAATTGTCCTGCTGTGGATCAGTTCTTTGGTAACGCGGGGAAAAAAATCATAGTGACTTTTAAAACTAACATAATATGGCTACATTTGGACTAAAACTAGAGTTGTCACGATACCAAAATGAGTAACCACGATACTATACCAGACAAAGTATCACGGTTCCGGGTAATATTGCCTACTGAAGCCTTTTATTATTATTATTATTATTATTTGATCTCCAATGTATTTGTACAAGTTAGAAATACTTACTTAAATACTAATAGTGTTGTTTGGTGCATGATAAGAGTACACAAACGAAAGCTAATAAGCAATAAAAGAAACTAATAAATGAAGAAAGAGAATTTATATGTTGAAATGAAAAAAAATAATAATTTAGTTTCCTTTGCACATCAATTTGTGTTTAACTAATATAAATAATCAACTTAGGATAACAAATCCACTGTATTTAAGAAAAAAAAAAAAACTATACGACAACAATGCTTCTATTCCAACATAATAAACCATAGAGGATAAAATACAATAAACAGGAACTGATTCCATGAGAAAACTATATTTGTATATCCATTTTCTGGATGACGTCACTGGTGTTTCATGAGATTGGATGTGATTCCTCCTTTGTATGTATATCATTTGTAAATATTGTTTATACATTGTAAATAATAAAATGAAATAAAAAATAAAATGGCTCTGAGTTTGTGCGAAAAAAACAAACAAAAAAGTGTTCCCTCCTTTGGCTCCTAAAGCTGGTGACAGCGCCTGCACAGTGGATCTCCTATTGCTTTACCGTCTCTGCCTCGTTTAAAGCCAAAATAGTTCCAAATGGGACTTTTGGAATTTGTTTTTTGAGCAAAATTAATGAATTTCTAGTATAGTAGGAACCATTACAATTTGGCACCGCGGGGTACCGTGGGTATCGTGCAACTATAGCTAAAACCAAATTAACACTGGTCCTAACCCCGTCTTTCTTTTTAAAATCTCTTGAGAGTATACATAGCTTTTCACATCTTGAGATCACAGCACTTGGTCCTGGTTTTTGTGATGGAAAGAACAAGAATGTTTTTTTTTGGGTTTTTAACAAGTTCCACATTTCCCTTTCCAAAAGATACTTCAAAAGGATGAACATTGCAGAAAAAAGTTCTGCTTGGCCAAGAAGTGAGATGTCTTTGGTTCACATTGACATGAGGGAGAACCAAGATATTTGTTCTTAATAATAATAATAATGCATCCATTTTATATAGCGCTTTTTTGGACACTCAAAGACGCTTTTACAGAATTAGGGGATTATTCTTTCACTCCACACTTAGTGGTGGTAAACTACTATTGTCGCCACAATAGTGTCGCCATAACAGACTGACGGAGGCAAGGCTGCCATAGTGCGCCATCTGCCTCTCCGACCACCACCAACACTCACTCACTGACACACTACATTCATGCTAGGCAATGTAGGTGAAGTGCCTTGCCCAAGGACACAATGACAGATACCACTGGGGTGACTGCCACCCCACTGTGGCACCTGGAATTCTCAGTGGTCTCCCATCCACCTACTAACCAGGCCCAGACCTGCTTAGCTTCCGAGATCAAACGGGATCGGGCAATGACAGGCTGGTATGGCCCGTGAAGTCCAGCTATAAGAAGAAAGGGGTGTTTCTGCCTTTGAAGGGGGTGTACCCACTTACAAACCAAAACATTCCTTTTTGCTGCTGATGATATTGAAAAATTTGGCATTTGGCGATTTCATGGTGCAGTGCTCATTGGAAGACACATGGTGCACCTTGCGCTACCATCTTCTAAGGGATTAGAAATTAGATTTTGCTCCAAGTTGGGGGCAGGGTCCGGTGCAGACTACAGACACAGTGCTAGCTAGTTTTCACTTGCACATGAACTTTTTTTAAGCATTTTTACCAGACAGAGGGCTGGTGGCAGTGCGCGGTAAAGTAATTCCACCTGCGGCGCAACGGCAGGTGGAATTACTGCCTCTAGATCTAAAGCAAGAACTCTTTCTGGCCTCTCACCTCTCAGCTGATATTCACAGATCCAAAAGAATATTTTAACAAATACAGCAATAGACAGTCTTCTTAGCATAACTTCATTAAGATCCAAACACTCACGCACAAACGCAAACCTTGACATATCTACCAAATTGCACCAAAATGTAAAAATGAGAGCATGGAGTTAATATAATGTATATTTTACAAGTTTTTTGCACTAAATTTTAAATGTTTTAAGATGTCCCACAAATATTTGCATTAATCAAATACACAGACGAAACATTTCTTATGAACTACATTTTTCCTGATCAGGCCTCAGGAACATGAGTCAAGTTGAATCAAATAAAAATTGTTTTATTCAAATAAAGAGGAATAAAATGCAACGAGGTGATTATTGCAGCAGCTTTATTCACCATCACAGTTTAAAAGACAAACTTAGTATTATGAGTCTTTTGTTTGAGCCTTCAGTAGTAAATGCTCTGTCGGGGGTTTCCACTTTCACTGTGCTACTTGGGTTTATGTGGAGCAGCTGTGTTCGTGGCACAATAATCAGCTTGTAAACTAGAAATGCTTTGGCTGCTTCACTAAAGTAGAGTTGTTAGGCTCATTTATTGATGTATTACTAGTAGATACGTCTGCTTTTTCTTTTTGCTGGTAACAGAATGAAAGTCACAGTGAGTGGATGAGCATTACACTGCCTTAGTCTTACACTTTCTCATCTAAATTTAAATATGTAAGCAAATAAATAAAGAATGAGAACATAGTGAACTGTGTAGTACTGTATTGTGGGGAGGAAAGGTTGTGTAGGATTGAAGTTTGCTATGCAACTATTTGAGAAATATCCATTCATTGTTTGCAATTCTTAAAAACGATATTTGATGTAATTTTCTGTAGATATCTTATAACTTTACTCTTTCACCTGCTTGCCTGTGCTGAGGACAAAAGATTTACTGTACTCAAAAATAACCATTAACGGGGTTGAAAAGTGTAATAAATTGTGATGGAAGAAATCAATAGGCACTTCTTAGCGGCCTAGCATCAGCCCTTGTGCTCACATTGTTTGGATGCAGTGTTACGGATTGTGGCTCCCAGGATGCTTGTGATGTGGCTGTTTGAGAATGGGCGCCCTCTCAGCAGCAAAAGGCGGACACTGGCACATGCAATATGCATGAAGCTGTCGGACAATGGAGGGAGGAAGTAGACATTTAGAATACGACCTGCTCAGGGAGAACGTTGGCTGCATGTGGAGCACTTTAGTCGACACCCGAGGCTGTCTAGAGGTGTTTCCTCACGGTGACCAGCTGATCTAAAGCACCAGCTAATGGATATGATCTAAGGGGAGCAAAAATAATGCTTTTTTTATACAGTAAGAAGGACATGGCATTAAATAAATAAACGTATTGATTGGTTTTCTTTTTTTTCTTTCAAAGAAAAGTGCCCTTTTTGTTGGGGGATTCCAAAAGGTAATCATATCTTCACACATTAAAAAACAACCTTGTGGTGTGGTCTGGAGCCCTTCCATTAGAACTGGGCTTCCTGAGGAAGTGGTTTACAGTGCAGTGGTTTGCACATTCAGGAGAAAACATAGTGGGTTTGATTCTGCAATTCTTCACAGTATCACGTATAACAGTAGTTCCCAATCTTTTTTGTCCGGTGTACGCCCTTTGCATTTTTGTCAAATCATGTGTACCCCCTCTTCATATCCCTCTCCACTATTTGTGGCAAAACGGGCTGTCCCAAACCCCTAGTTGTGTTTCGGATATTGGTTCCTTAAGGCTTAAAGCTGATATCAGGAGTTTCTGAGAAATCTATGTTTATGTCTGATTCTTTTGAAATGCAAGAAAATACCCAACTAGTCTTTTACTAGGGTCTGCTGCTGGTGGTCATTCATATATGTCAATGTATATAAGTCCCGCCTTCATCTTATAGACCCTATACAAAAATGGAAACGAGCGCCGTGATCACCCACCCAATAGGCTTCGACTTCCTGTTTTTGAGACCGTCAATCAAAGTGAATGTGGAACTGTGCACGGAAACAAGGCCGCGCGTCACAACAGTAAACAGGTAAATATGATTTTGGCTCTTACCTGACCCATAGACCTATATCAATGTGACCTTGTTAAGTAATGCGATGCACGTGCAGAAAAGTAGAGGCGTGGCTTCTGGTAGATTGGGAGAAGCAGTGGGAGGAAGTGGAGCGGTTCAGGGCGGGACATCGAGACGTTTCTCAGAAAACCCTGGATATCAGCTTTAATCTACAAATTCAAAACAATGGCCACGTTTACATGGGAGCTTTATTTCCTCTTTAAAGCAGAATAAAAGTTAATTCCTCTTTAACCTGATCTTGTAAACACGTAATGCTAATTTAATTCTGAATTAAAGTTCATTCCAAATTAGGTGGCTGGTTTATTCCGTTTTTAATTCCAAATTAGATCATTCCTCTTTCTTGTAAACACTTAACTTAGTTAAAGACACTTTAAGTTCATTCGGATAATTTTGCGCTGGCGCGACTTGTGGCGATGACGCGCTGGTGAGGACATAATCCAAGATGGCGGTGGCCCGGACTCCGGCCTAGAGTATTTAATAAGAGTCTTAAAAGACATGAATGTAATGAAAAGAGTAGATGGGTGGAGGCATAAACATGCAGATTTTCACACGGACACACACGGATTTATTAAACACACACGGACCTCGGTAAACACGGTAAACGGAACAGGCTTCACCGGTCGGCTGGCACTAGGACCTGGAGGCGGAGTAAATGCGTCCCTGTACTGCATGTACAGGCTGTAATATCACCAGTTTATCATTTTACCAGTTGTTAGAGCTACTGTCTTTACCAGGGAGATAATATTTATTCCTGGTGATTGTTTTCCAGAGTTTTACTGGACTTTTTACCGGTGATTAGTTCCTGTCTCTCTTCTGCTCCGTGGTCCAAACTGAAACAATGTGTTATTGTCGAGCTGCTGCTTCAAAACTACAATCAAAATAAAAGTGAAAACAGTTCTCATGTGTGGTCGTCTGTGTTATAGTCGACAATAAAAGGTTTGTTGTGTGTTTCTCCTGATAGACGTGATACGTCACGTTCTCCCCCTGTCCAATCAGAGCCTTCCCAACCCCCAGACCTAAAGCAGAATTAAATAAAGCCAAATAAACTATAAAAACTTTAATAAATAATTCTGAATTAAAAAACATCATGTAACCATGGCCAATGAGTGTACTTAAAAGTGATTTTTTTTTTTTTTAATACCATGCAACTTTTATGTGATTACTTCTTTAGCAGTTGGTTCCCAAACAGGGGTACATGATCACATTGCAGGGGTACTTGGAAAAACTTAACAATTAATTTAAAAATAAACAAGATATGTTCCGAGTTCCTTTTTTTGCTTTTTTTTTTTTGGTCAAATTCCAAACAAACTAACATCAATATTGCTCAATGGATTATTTTATGCGGTAGATGTCATTTTATCACACTTCTAACAACGCAAGACAATAATTAGCTAAAATGTACAAAGGAGACCGTATTTTCTTACTATTAAATTAATCACATAAACGTTGCATTGGTATTTAAAAAAATAGATTCCACTTTAAATTCCAGTCATTGTTTTGAATTTGTTAATCAAGTCTTAGGGAGCTAATGTTCCAAACCCAGTTATAGGTGTAAGAGAGTCCGCTGTTCCACAAATAAAAAAGCATATGAAATTATGGAGAGGGTACTTATTTTTTATTTATTTTTTTGGAAAGGGTACTTATGATATGAAGAGGGGGTACACATGAGTTGACAAAAATGCAAAGGTGGACTAAAAAATGTTGGGAAAGACTGTTGTATGGTAAGTAAATACGGTCTCCTTTGTAAATTGTAGCTAATAATTGTCCCGTATTGTTAGAAGTGTAATAAAATGGCCTCTACAGCTTAAAATAATCCTGTTTCAATAAATTACAAGAAATTATAGTATTTTATTGAGCAATAATACTGTTAGTTTGTGGTGAATTTGTCCAAAAAAAATCACCTAAAAAGGAACTCGGAACATTTACTGATTATTTATTTTTTTATTAATTGCTAAATCTTTCCAAGCACCCCCTGCAATGTGCTTGTGTACCCTTACATGTACACATACCCCTGTTTGGGAACCACTGATGCAAAACATACAGTATCCATCATCTCTTACATTTCTTTCGTTTTAATATTGTGTTCCTCTTGTAAAGCACCTCTGAGTTTCACATATAAGCTCTGCTCATTTGCTCCATAGGCAGCTGAGGATTGTGAACATAGTTCTGTACCTGCAGACATTAGACGACAATCCTGTGTGCACAATAAAAAATATCATTTCTCTGTCACCGCTTTCCCTGACTGATTCAAGCTGTATGCCTTATTTTCAACAAACCCAAACTAGAGTTTACTGTATTTGCTTGGTTTTACCATGAATAAACATTGCATATTGTATTGTTTTTATTTGTTTGTTTTTTACTCCTCAAACTGCTGCGTGATTGTTTTTTTTTATTTTTTTATTTTTGAAGGAATGTGATGATGTGGGTTTTTCCCCTGAATCTTGCAGCAGGAGCATGTTGCTTACTCCTGCACTCTATGATCTAATTGGGCATTAAGCCTCCAGGGTAGGTATGACGTAAGGAACATCCAGACAGGGAGACATGACCCAGAACTGAAAGGAGCCAGCCTGTGGAAAAAAATACCTGAAAGTGGAAATATTTCCTTCTATTCCCCTCCAAGTCTTGATCTCATTGCAGATTTCAAGACCATAGCCCTTTTTTATTGTCGTCCCCCCTTCATTTTTGCTTCTTCACAGCTACCAATTTTTGTTGCTGCCACTCTGTCGCCCTTTCAATATATTTCTCTGTCTCCTGAGCAGAGAAGGAACTGGCTGGCAACCAGGCGTAATCTCCCTCCTGGCAGGTCTAGAGGTCAAACATCCCAGAGCATCGTGGTTATGGTTTTTTTATTGCAGTGGGAGAGGGACAGCGAGGGCACTAATGCTGTAGAATATGATATGATCGGCTGACGCACCTCCAGGATTTGGCTGTTGTAGAGCAATACTTGTGAGATGAGAAATTTCACAGGATGATGAGGTAAACGTTATTGATTCCTAAGGGTAGGTTGGTTCTGATCTGCTGTAAATGATGAGCAGAATATTATATTAATATCCAGATTCAATAATCATAAAGGACTCCACAGATGTATTCCAAAAGCCTGATGTCTTTAAATTATCAACATATTCTTCATGTGAACATTCTTTGAAAAATTCCAAAAATGGTCTCAGTCAGAATGCTTTTGGCTTCTGGCAGCTGTGTTCACCTTTCATTTCCCAGCTCCAATTTTTAATTACGTTGGTCTTTCATCTTGTGTTTGGTCGCACACAGTGATTTAAACATACAGTATAATCAACTCCTGATGTTATTTTGGAGGTTTGTCTGCACAAGGGGCCCTATTCTCGCTTTTTTACATGCCTGCAGTTAGGCTCCTCTCTCCTGTGCGTATTCTCCGGTCCAGGCTCCTGACACGCCCACCATGTGTAATGAAGGAGGTCTGAAGAAAAAGAGGAGGACTTGGCCATGATGTCACTTTTATTTGGGCTGTCTAGAAATCACGGAACATGGAGTTTTCCTTACACTTGTAAATGTCATTGAAATCTGTGAAAATGATAAAGAGCACTTTTAATTTGAAACATTGATAAACAATGGAAAAGGTTGATTTGATCAGATTATTGCAGTGTGAAGTTCGGATGCATTTTTCTGTTCGAGCCACAGGTAAAATTTCTCTTTTTCCTCCTCATATTAACTCATTCAGTGCCAGCCATTATCAGATTTTCTACCCCCTCAGTGCCAGCCGTTTTTGAGCATTTTGACTGATTTTAAAGACCCACAGAAGATTTTCTACTATGACTATCTGAAATCTGACACCAGATTCTGAAAGATTGAAGCCTCTACTTTCATCAAAAAATGTTTCATTCTTTTGTAATCAGCTGTTGAATTGAGCAAGTTTTACACAAATCTTCAGTTTCAGAGCAAAAAGCTGAGAAAAAAGCCTTTTTCTAAAAAAACCCTGTCAGTGACTTTAAAGCTATTTTTTTTGCTTTCGTGACAACTCTAACATCTGAACATTGTTTCCTTATATATATATATAAAAAAAAAAAAAAACACTGAGATTGGGCTTTTGATGGCAAAATTATTATTATTTATCTATCTGGTTCAGAGTTGAATGTATTTCTTACTGTAATTTTTAATTTTATATACAGTACTTTATTGATCTCACAAAGAAGAAATTCACTAACCATCCCTGGGGAACAGTTGGCAGCCATTTTGCGGCGCCTGGGGAGCTGTTAGGGGTTAAGGGACTTGATCAACATCCCACAGTGATGGCTTTCCTCCAAGTTTCTCTCCCGTCAGCCTGTACACACGCAACTTCCTCTTCCTCCCGGACATGCAGAGTGTCACTGCGTTCCCCGTTTTTTTATGGTTTTATCTCACCATCACCACACTATCCATGAGTTCCACACATGCTCTGGTCGAGTGTGCGCTGCTGGGAACGTCAGCTCTGTACGTAGCGCCATTTTCTGTCTCATAAACGCCTTTCCTCTCTCCTTCTGAGCTCTGCTGAGCACGGATGATCTCTCATCCAAAGGTGCGCTGCTACCTCCTACATGTCACCTATTATTTTGCTATCTGGTTCACAGGTTGGGGGTATTTTGTACCCCCTCCACACCACCCCTCCTCCCGACACGCAGGGATGACCCGTTTAGCCCGGTTAGTTGATGGTTTTATCTCACGATCACAACATTATCAATAATCCACTCAGGTCCACACATGTTCTGTGTTAGTATGTGGTGCTGTGAGCTGCTGGATACGTCACATTATCACTTTGTAGCGCCATAATCTAACTTTTTCCTGCTTCTTCCTGCTTTTCTAGGTCACACACATCATCATCATCATCATCAATTTCCATTTCCATTTTTTGGCCGTCAGTCCCAGGCAGGGACTTGCCCGCCACACCAGGATCACACACCATGAATGTTTTTTATAGAGGGGTCCGGACCGGCTTGCTCCTTCCCCCTCTGTTTTGGGTGGGGGTTTTTTGGGTATCTCCCCTCACGGTTTGACGCCACATTGCCCCTCTCAACCGCCCAACCTCTCGGCCTGGAGACGACCCCCTTTACCACTTGTAATTGGTCGATACCGATATCGATCCGATACCGGCGCGAATCATACTTTTATTACTTATTTTGTAGTGTAGAATGTTAGAAAAGGCTTGATCAAGTGATGTTACTCAAACAGAGAACAATAGTCAGTATCAGGAGGTATGAGAAAAACTGATTATAACCAATGCAGTATGTCAGAGTTTCATTGTAACGAGCTGCTCCCACCCCCCTCCCAGGAAAAGGAGTGGACAGCACGGATAAAATATAACATATTTTGTTCTGTCTAGAACTGGTAAATGTGAACATATTAGTAATGCTGATGGTCAATCCACCTCCCCCGTCATTGTGTATTGCTTGATAGCGTAACACTAGGCTAAATCAGTCAGATAAAGAACACACCAATGTGCCCATGCTGTCAACATCAGCACTAAGAACAGCCTTTGTCTGTCTCCCATACACAATTTTAAGACGGGTATTTCTCTACTGTTACGAATACAAAATGTAAAATAATGACCAGGATGGTTATCAAGAATTACATTCAAACTGCATTCACACTGTCATGACAACATCAGTCATTTAAAATCTATTGAGACGCCCTAAGTAGGATCTACTTGGTATTTCCTTTCACATTTGAATCCAGTATTTCATGACGGACACTTTTGGAGCTTCACAATAGCAAAACCATCTCATGGGGAAAAAGGAATGTTTCTATTTTTGTGTATGCCAACAATATTTTTCATTCTTTCGTGCTGCGGGAAATAACCTTCAAACTCATGGTTTGATTGGAAGTTATTTTGTGCAATGCATTTTAATTGAACATTTAATTTAATGTTTGGCTTAAGGTTAGGATAAAGGTTACATGGTTAGGGTGGTATAATTAATTGACATTTATTGATTTGTTACAGTACGAAAAAAATTAGGAAATTGTATTGCCACGTACAAAAATTTGCATTAATAATTTTTTAATTTTGTGACAGTTTTACGAACTTTGTGAGACTGGGCTGAGGATAGTGTATGTCTGGACAAATCAATCAGTGCTGCTAAGTAAGTACTAGAAGCATGTTTTTAATCATTACATGGTGATTAATGTCATTATATACAGTAAGTAGTTAATGTTTTGAAGGCCTTGGTCTTGTTTCGATCTCAGAATGGCCAAACTCGGATTTTCCATCAAGACCAGCACTGATCTGCTATTCTTCAACTTCAATGATGTGATAATAGGAAGAAGCACTTAGAACTGTTATGAATAATTAATGTTATAATTTGTCTTAAAACATTTAGCGTTAGCTCACTGATTGTTCTGCCTCTTTGGAAATCTTTCCAGTGCATTATTTGTCAGACACCTGCAAAAACTCAGACTTCAGTCCATCTTATTTCTAGTCAGAAATATCTCTGAAGTCTGACTTTCAGCCTCATTCAACTGACAAATAAACATCTTACTGTATTTACAGATAATTAATATAATTCTGGACTATTCTGGATCTATGACTGTATTACTATTCTGGATCTATGGCTTTTAAATACATTCAAGGGTTTAATTTTTGCAAGATTTTAGTTGAACAAATTTGTCAAGAGGGAGATTTTTGCGTGTTGTAGCTTTGAAAGACTCTTGTCTCAGTCTTGGTCTCGACTCCCAAATATCTAAGTTTTGGGTAGTATGGTCTTGAGTAGGAGTGTGACGATATCTCGATATGGCGATATATCGCAACATTGTTTCATACGATCGATTATCGATATGCTTGCGCTAAGTATTGTTTTTTTTTTCTTTTCAAAACCTTTTCGGCTTTTTCACTAAAATGTACAGGTACGTTTCCACAGAAATTTTGTCACTGTTGAAGGAACCAATATATTGTTTACTGGAATATTGAATATTGTCACTGGTAAAAAAGACCCTATTTTTTGTTTACAGAAAGCACTATTGGAGATACTTATTCGTTTACATTGGTATGTTGACACTTATTGACAGAAATGTTGCACTAAAATAGTGTCACTGTTAATAGGACACTTTTTCAATGTATTGTCTTTCAGAGATATTCAATAATAATTATATTTTTTCACTTAATCTTTTTTTTTTCTTGTTATGTCATAGATTATCGTAGATTGATTTCTGACCAATATATCGATAATCGCAGTATTGTCATATCGTGAAATGAACGATGTTGTGAGCTTTGTATCGCGTATCGTGAGGTACCCAGAGGTTCCCACCCCTAGTCTTGAGTACAACACTACAGCTGATATATATTTTTCAAATGCAGGAGAGCTATTATCAATTTGTTCTGGATGCTATAACACATTGGCGTCTTGTGTATCTCTCGTATGGTTTTTACAGTCACTACAACTCTCTGTTTGCTTAACATATCACAAATGATCTTAGAATGGAGTTTTGTTCCTCATGGTGTCAAACTTGTGTGTAAATGAATAAAGAGAAAGGGAGACAGGCAAAGGAAAGTACCTTTTTCTACAAAGAGGAGGTAGCGTGTGTGTGTGTGTGTGTGTGTGTGTGTGTGTGTGTCAGCACCAATTTGCGTGCACCTGGAGGAAATGGTGAAATCATTTCCAATAAGAAAGGCGCTTACATTGCCAATGCAGTGCACAGGCGGAACCCCTCCACCTCAGACCCCTCCTCTTCCCTCTGCAGCACATCTCTCTGATCCCAATGACTACAGAAACCAAACCAGCAGTGCCAAAGACCTGTATTTCAATTGATTGTTATTGTAAATGTTAGTTATCAAATCTCAACCATAAGGAAATAACAGTTATCAGGATCTAAACCACAGGGAACTTGAAATGCTTTTATGATAGTGTTTTTGCTGAATGTTTTCTATGTAGCATAGAAATGTTTGTTATTTTTGCTCCTGTTTGTAGTTGCTAGTGTTTTGTTGATAGCACAGTGAGAGTGCAGTGGATTTCGTTTCCATTTACGTTTGACTGTAATGCATCAAAAACTGACTCATGTGTCAGGTAGCCGATTCTAACCCGAGCTTGTTTTCTGTGGAGATTAGACAAAAACAGAACAGAACATTCTCTGGTCAGTGCTTACACTTGGGTTTTGTTCGAGATTAGGAAATTCTTTTTCAGTTAAGGACAATATGACTTTTCTTCCAGTTGTGCAAAGAAAAAAGAGTTACATAAAATCCATATTTTCCTTCGAGTTTGTCTGTTTCTGGCTCAGTTGTTTCTTTTGAGTGTAATTCAGTCAGACACTTAAAGCTGCAGTTTGCAGAATCCTCTCTCCTTACCGGTGTCTTTTGTGAACACTCTTAGTGACTTTTTTCTCTATATAGACATAGTGTATGGACTTTATCTCGTGTAATTGGAGATTTTGCTGGTGTTTTAGAGACTCTGACATGAATGTACTTTGTAGTTACTGTCCTGAGCAGCGGCCGCAGTCACGGAGGTCGGCGAGGACGCAAAGCGAAAGCGGTCCGTTCCTCCTCAGTCTTTGTGGCTTTAATCTGTTGCTTCTCTATCTTGGTCTGCCTTTTTCTGCTTGATTTGCCGTGTAAATGTTGTGTCCAACGCTGTTATGGAAACATTTTATTTGAAAAACACATATAAAGTAAAGAAAGAATTCCACAGTACCCGTGCAAATGGTAAATGGTGGTAGTAGTAGAATAAATAAAATAAATAACATAAAATTAAACAAAAAAGGCATACATTGCATAAATTATTCATCAATCTATGCAATGTATGCTTGAAATAAAAATAATCAACAAAAGGAAAATTAAACATAGCCTATACAACAACGGCTATAACCATAACAGAAACACTTCCCTACACATGGTTTGACATTGTCCGGGCGGACCATCCTTCACTGAGCGTCGTTTCCAGCCGGACAATAATAACGATTACACCGCATAAGAAGAGGAAGAAGACTCTTCTTCCTCTTCTTATGCGGTGTAATTATATTATTGTAATAATAATATTGTTGTAATAATAATAACGATTACACCGCATAAGAAGAGGTGTACAATGTCGGGCAGAAATCAGGAGAAAATCGGGAGAATGGTGGCCCCGGGAGATTCAGTGATACCCTCACTGGTAAGTGCTGCTATTTGAGCTATTTTTAGAACAGGCCAGCGGGCGACTCATCTGGTCCTTACGGGCGACCTGGTGCCCGCGGGCACTGCGTTGGTGACCCCTGTGTTAGAGTCTCTAAAACATCAGAAAACAAAACACAAGATAAAGTCCATACATTTGTCACTAGTCTCTATTGAGAAAAAAGTCTAAGAGAAATATACCGGTAAGGGAGGTTCAGTTTCGGTTTTGGTTTCAAAACGGAGCGGAGAGAGGATTCTACATACTGCAGCTTTAAAGACTAAACTACTGAATTTTACAGAGGGCACTCGTTAAGATTTCATCATTTTTTTGAGGCCGTAATGTGATTTTAGAGAATAGTAAATATATTTTCTTACATATAACCTTTAGTTTGAAAGTTCTAACTTACAACTGTACATTCTCACATATTGTCTCATTAATATATATATATATATATATATTTTTTTTTTTTAAACTATTTTTTTAAAGAAGAAGGTAAGACTTAGGAAAGAAATAGTTCTTTAGTCTAAAAGAACTGTATTTTACACTTGTGACACAATTAGTGCCTCTGTTGTGTGCCTGAATGTAAAAGTTGAAGGTTGGGCCTAAAGAGGAGAAGCAGATCTAGTATTGAGTTCTAACTTGTGCAAATGGATGTGGTAAAATCAAATATGCACAAAAGCACAGATCTATCTTATATGGAATTAACTCATCTAACCAGATCTAAAAGTGGACACAAATATTTCAACTTGGCTTATGTTATGGACCTCCAATCTAATTTAGTTGCTATTTAATGCAAAGAAAAGTAAGGGCTGACTGACATAAAACAGTTATTTGGCTGTTGAATGCAATGTGGTCTACAATAGTTCAATGAGGAAATATTGATTCATTTTCTTGTTGATCATGCAATTAGTAGTAGTAGTCATTAGTGTGGACTGGTACCACTCCCGTTACTCAGCAACCTTGTTGATGGTGAAGGGTGCACTATGACTCGGCAGTTCCGTAGTATTAATCCATTGTATATATTTGACAATATCTGTTTCAGTGTTAAAATGGAAACTAGTGTATATACAACTGAGGAACACCTTTGGTTTGCCTTGTAATGCAGTGTTATATTCACTCTAAAAGATCCACATTTAACACTGCTGGTTGTTAATTAAGCCGAGTGAGCACTAAGTATGGATATTACACAGAGGAAAACTGTGAAAATGCCACAGGCTCTGAATACTTTCCCCTGCTGTCGAGAAAACCTGAATGGTCCTTTAGCAGTTCCTATTGTTGTTGCTGCAGGCCTTTTTCAATGCCAGCTGCTCGTCTGTGTTTTCCCTCCTTCTGGGAAGGTTTTGCCATGTATCAGTTCTCTCCTGTTCCACTGTGTGGATCGAGTAGACGAGGACTATATTATTAAATCCTTCAGCCTCCGTCTGGGATAGCTTCCAACCTGGAACTGGTTTAGAGCAGCATGTTGTAGTCAGACGTCACCTCTGTCCCTGTACCTCACTTTGCACATCTTCTTTTGTGTCTGATTGTAGCATCTTTTATTTCACCTGTATTTACCTCCTTTTTATATTAGAGCCCGACCAATTAATTAGCAGGCGGATTATAGCACATCATCGATTAATCAACCACGGTCAGTATGTATTTTTTTTTTGCTATGTTGAGATTGTCTGTGTGTGTGTTTCTGTGTGTGTGCGGTGCGGTTGCTGCTGCTGCTGCTACCGTCCAGTCACACCCGGGATAAAGGACAAGGGTTACGGGGAACAGCTACCTTTGACGAACGAGTGCGTGCCTTCACTGCCTTGCACTTTTGCAGCCCTACTTCCATGGCTTCCACACATGTAGGTTGTCTGAAGATATCGCTGTACCCGTTCGGGTCGGTGGGACTGTGACCGCCAGTGAACGTCTCTGGGCTGGAGGAGGGTCTAATTATTAGAGGTTGTAAAAAAACAAATTAGTGCTCTAGCGCCCCCTCAAACTGAGGTCAGAAGCTGAACTGTTGGGTTCCATTTCTGACAAACGTGACTGTGACGTTCTCATTCATTTTTGAGGTCTTGCGGCCCACGACCGCCATCAACACAAAATGCCTCCGCGATCGACCGGTTAATCGCGATCGACGCCTTAGTCACCAATGCTCAATGGTAATACAGTATAATGCTGAATATTTCATGCCCCATGACAATAACATTCTTGCAGAAACACGCTGTGAGGACGCGACAAGGAGGGAATCCTGTTTTTTTTCACGCAAGTTTTAGAGAGCGTATTAAAGCATTTTAACGTAATGTAAGTTGCATCTTTGTGAAATAAACAAAGACATATGCAACTTTTAGATCCCGTGTCCACTCTGTATACAAGACTACTATACCTGTACAGTGTCCCACTTCACTTCTACTGCCATTTTATGGTGCTCATAAATTCACAAGTTAACGTTTTCATTCAAATTATTTTGACAAGGTATATATTTAAATTTAGTAGTGCGCTGCTTCTTTGTCTTGAATCACATTTTGGGTATGCATTTTTGTTCATGTACAGTATATGTACTGTCTATATCAATGTTGTTATTCCATATATCGACTGATTATTAATTAGCTTTTTAAGCTCCTAAGTATTGGTATTGGCTTTGACCCCCGAAAATCACACATCGGTCGGGTTCTATACTTTATATCAACTGATCATACTGAGGTCGTCCAGCGTTTTAACATTTCTCTTCTATCAACTACTTAAAGCTTATACTTGTCTACACTGTATTCATTCTTTCAATGTTGATTAAAACTAGTGTGGTTTATTGTGTAATACGTGCTGTCCTAAATAAACAAACAAACAAAACTACTTGGAATCTTGCAGCTCTAAGATTTAGGATATACAATGGCTTGCCTTGCAGAAGTCTTGATTCCCTTAAACTGTTCCACATTTTGCCACATTAACATTACAGGTTTAAATGTATTGTATTGGGATTTTATGTGAGAAACCACCACAATGTGCTACATAAAGGTAAGGTGGAAGAAAAAAGTTTACATGGTGTTTAATCTTTCTGTCAATATCTGGCAAACAGGAGATTTGAAGCTTGGCGGAGGCTTGTGCTCTTGTTATCTTCACCCTCTCATTAAATTTAGATCATTTTCTACATGTTAACCTAACATTATTGTATGTCTTTTAAATGTTTTATACTCATTATGGATCAAATAAGAAAAATGCAGAAAAAAAGAAAAAAGGACAGGCCAAGCATTGGGAGGAGGAGATACATATAGATCAGATTAACAAACACCAAGTGATTGACCAAACTTTGAACAGTGGTTGTTTTCGTGTATTTATTTAGCACGTTTGTCAGGCAGGTCTTAACGGTCACAGCTTTACACACAGATGGCTGCAGGTAATTTCACAAGGAGGTGACATATAGGACACTTCATTATTTGATCACTACCAACAAATACTGTACATTTGACACTTGGCAGTTTGCACAAAGAGTTTGTTTGTAAATCTGTAACCTATACCTCCATCTATCCTGTATCTTACTCTGCATCCTGTTTTTAAACTGTTGTAATGCTTCCCCTGAGGGTCATTGCTCCTGCTAACATTTGTCCTTTGTCGCTTCAGGTATTCTCTTTAAGTCAGAACACAGCTGTCCAGTATTCACCTCTCACTGTTGTTTCTCCTCCCTCTCCCTGTCCTTTCCTCTAAGCCTCTCATCTCTACCTCACCTTTATGTCAGGAAAACCTTTCCTTATAATTGGCTTTGTTTACCTTTGTTTCGTCTGGCTTTCTTTATCTCTTCTCTCCGTCTGTCCCAATCTTTCTCTAAGGCTGCCTGCCAGTATCAGAGAGCTCCTTTTAAACCACATTAGCTCCTTTTACCTTGATGTTGGCTGTGTTCCCGCCACTAACTACAAAGGAAGATGCTTTTCCTCCTCCTTCATCCTATATTGTACTACATCATTAGGGCTTTTAGTTTCAAAGAGCTATACATTCCTAATGATGCGGAAACTGCTTGTCTATGTCTTTTAATGTAATGATTAAATACATGTATTATTTGGAGGTCTACAACCATCCATCCATCCATGCAGAATTGGAAACTTTATTGGCTTTGTCATGTGCAATAAATGACATTTTGTAGTATCTAGGAATAATAGTTTTGTGTTGAAGCTTGTGTTGAAGGGCAGAGTAAACTTTGGTTTTTGGATAGAGATAGAGATGTAGAGAGAGGCTCCTATTACATTCAGACAACAATACAGCACAAGACGAAGAAGCAGCAGCAGGGCAGATAAGGCAGGGAGGGATCAGAGGGATAAGCATCCGCCTTCGTTGAGGTCAGCATAGGGGCCGTCTCCTCTAACACAGCGGAGCCACAAGGGCCTAATCTAAGGAAATAATTTGAATCATCCTCACGACCACACAAACGGATCTGTTGGTTCATGCTAAGGCTCATGTTGATGAATAGTAAACAAAACCCCTGTGCTGTTGTGGCACACCAGAGCTCTTGATTTATTTAACACATTTAACTGCGGCTCCTTCAAAGTGCTGTCCTCATAAGTGAATGTCACTGTCACTGAGGAGTGTATCAGTTTAATCTGTCATCACAAGCCAATGAGGCGTGGCAGCAAAGACAGCATTAGTGCTTTTTCCTCCCCAGCTTTCTCCTTCTCACTGGTGTTTTTCAGCATCTGTCTTGATTCCTGTCATGCCCGAGTTAGCATCGGTTTTTTCAGTTACCCTTAAATCATCTTTATCCTTTGATATCTTGCTTTTGCTCTTATTTTTCCCCCTTGGGTGCCAAAAAAAAACAAGGAAGATTGCATGCAACAGAAGCGTGAGCCTGCAGCCAACTACTGCGCAACAACGTAGCTCTGCTATTTCTCTGGACATGCTTTGAGAACAGAGGCACAGACGTTCATGTTTCGCTCAAGGGAACTTGTTTTCATTATCCTCTCTGTAAAGCAAGACGTTAATGCAAAGATTCTCTTCTGTGATATGCTGCCTATGAGAGTATGACAACATACATGGCCAGATGTGTTCAAGGACATCATTTAAGTCCAGAGACAGAGCTGAGGGGGGACCTCAGCTGTATTTAAACCTGACTTTAAAAAAATTAAATCAAGATGCATAAAATGTAATCTGTGTACCCTTCGTTCTTTGGTTATTTCGTTTCAAAACCAAATAAAAAAAATAGAAAGAACAAATTGTTTTTTTGTTGTTGTTTTTTTTTAATTTAAAACCAAAAACAGGAAATTGGAAAAACCAAAAACTAAACAAGCAGCGTTTTTCTGTTTTAAAATTAAATCTGGTGCTGTTTCTGTGATATTTGAATTGTTACGGGGAAACTATGACGACAGCTTCATGTTTTAATCTCACCACACAGAACGACCGACAGACGGACTTTTACTCTGCTGCGTTTGATAAAAATGATCTTGTATCATATTGTCCACCTCACACTGATGGCAGTGGCTTAATTTGTGTCAATGACGTTTCATTAAAGATCTATTGATGCTGGAGGTCCAAATCTGTGATTATCTGCCAACTTTACCGAACAGTGTTACGGTCCAAATAGTGTCCAGATAAACTGGTGACTGGGCAAACTTTTGCTCCCAGTCCGGACATAAAAAGAAGCAACGCATGATTCACATTACTGGTAAATTGAAACGTTACTAATACATAAATAAATCAAAACCAAAAAATGGATGTTATGTAAAAGAACCAGAGCTGGTGTCATGAATCTACTGGTGCTCCTCATTTCTTGTGATCACCTTCTGTGTGTGTTGACTGCTGCAACTAGCGGTAATTATAAAATAAACATTATTGCTGCCTTCAGTAAGTTGTAATTGTTTTTGAAAAAGTGTCAAATGGTAGAAGTTCTAACATCTATAATGCTCATCACACCAGCCTCACAGTTAATAGCCAGTCACCAGTTTATTTGGATACTATTTGGATCGTAACACCGCAAAACAAAGCATAAATGTGAGCAGCTTTATCCAAGCTAAAACATCTACAGACTGGATGAAAACAGGAGCAGGACCAGAAAACTGCTGAAATAAATCCTTAACAGTCCTATCGCATGAGGAGCCCTGGTTCAGGACCTGGGGAAGGAAACCAGGTGTAGTGTACTTCAATTCTTGCTCCAATTTCCCCCGTAAATATCACACAAACATCAACTGATCAATCAACTGCCAATTTGCCTTATTTTGATCCTTGCATATGAACCTTTTTTGCCAATCTTTTCTACCTCCGCAAAGGTTTTAAAGTCAGTCATAAAATCAGCCACTGTCTCCTTCTGCTGTGACACGACTGACAGGCCCCGCCCACCAGGTAATGTGTGCATGTGTGTGCGTCTGCTACACAGGGAAATTGCAATCCGTGCACCTCTAATAAAATTATATATTTAAGGTAAACTGTTTCAAAATAGATGTTTGAAACAAAAAGTATTGTTGTGTCTTCTATCCAGTTGAAGAGATACGTCTTGCCAGCTTTTACGCTTGAATAGATGCTGGGAAAGCAGTGGTATAAGAGGTGAGAGGCAACAGCAGTACATCACAGCCCTGACTAATGGAACACTGCATCCTGAAGGGTCATCAGCTCTGTCTCGTCCATCACAGTCCCTCGTCTCTCCTCAAAGGGTTCTGGGAAAATGGACAGTGCTGCAGCAGGAGTCCTCCTTGTGCTTGTGAAGTGCACAGCTTGATCCTGAATTGGTTTGAGATTGGACAGACATGAAAGGAAAGTGAAGGAAACCATTCCAACACCTTGGCCTAAATATTTCACCAGCTTTCTATTAAACTTATAGTCAAATGAGTCAAAAAACTACACTTTAAACTGACAGCTTTGCATTTTTCCACTGAAAGTTACATTTGAGTCCTCAAAGAAGCAACATTACCACAATGTATATCTTATTGTTTTGAGTTTTTAAAAGTGGGAAAATATTGGTTTTTGTATCAATGTAAGATATTATTTTTTTACATGTTCTTTTTTTTTTCTTTGTCTGCACATGCTGTCAAAGGTCTACACTACAAGAAGTGCAATCCTTTTAAGACAGCAATGCATTTTTTTTTACATGTTCTAATGTGGAAATAGCAATAAAAGGCTTGAATCCTCTATAAAAAAAAAATATATGAAGCGTAAACTATATTTTCTCATAGCCATATCATTCTGATGTTTAAATACAGTTATGTTCTGAATGATAATACAAGCAAAGTACTCAATTTTTACCATTTAATTAAAAAAATGTTCACAAATGTGGTTGCAGCAGCTATATTAGAGGTTTATTGTTCAAACCCACAGGTCTAAGGGATGATAAAAATGTTTAACCACTCATTTAAAAAAAAAAAAAAGGTCATTCATTTTCAGCATCAATGACACTCAGTAGTAATCTTTTTAAGAAGAATGAAATGAAAACAGATGGTTGCTTGTTGGTGGATAGAACTGAGCGGGTTACTTTTAAAAAGTAATCCGGTACAATTACGAGTTACCTGTTAAAAAGTATAACTATATTAAAGTAATGTAACTGATTACTTTTGGATTACTTTTGGTTTACTTCAACATTAAACATGCAAATAAAGACACAAAAGGATAGAATACGTGTAACCTGTTTGCTGTATTATTTTAGACAAACATAAAATCACCTCCCCGCGACCCTGATAAATGGGAATTAGCGGGTCTGAAGACGGATGGATGGATGGATTAAATCACCTTCTATAGTCACACTGTATTAAAAGAAATGTTTTAGTTTAACACAGACTGGGAGAAACCACAGTAGTTTAAATTAGTGATTCTCAACTGGTGGGTCGGGACCCAAAAGTGGGTCGCAGACCTATACTGGGTGGGTCGTGGACAGCTGGTCAAAAATGAACAAATACTTTGTCTCTCATGTTGGACTTGTCTTTTATTTTCAAAGAACCTTTTCTTTTGACAAGCATGCTGTAAAATGCACGTTGCAAGGAAAAATTATAAATGTATGTTTTTAAAAATATGTGTGTATGTTTTCAACAGCTATTTTTGAAAAACTAAATTTGGTTGGTTGAATTTAAAAAAACAAAACAAAAAAAGTGAGTCGTGATTTAATGACCATGGAAAAATGTGGGTCCCAGG
The DNA here is from genome assembly GCF_900634775.1 of Gouania willdenowi. NCBI lineage: Eukaryota > Metazoa > Chordata > Actinopteri > Blenniiformes > Gobiesocidae > Gouania > Gouania willdenowi. Next base: position 23,688,416 of record NC_041049.1, on the reverse strand, counting down.
GTGAGACCAGATGAGAACCTCTGGTTTAAATGAATAAGGTGTTAAGTGGTCTAGGTCAGTTAAATCATTGAACTAGACCACACACCATACAATAATGATTATTGTAGGGACAGTTTAGAGCAGTTGGACCAGAACTGACCAGGAGAGATTCTGTAATCACATATCAATATATAATAAATGTTATTGTTACAATTTTGTAATATATGTAATATAAAAAAGCAACACCTGAAAGTGGTATGTCAGGTTTCAACATGTTTTAGTTATAGCTATAAAGGTTACATACACAACATAGCAACAATTGTTATTATTATTAGAAAAAAGCACCACCTGAAGTAGGTGTTTCAGGTATTAACATGCTCCATAGTTATAAACTATAAGTCTTTTCCCTACATTGTTGTTCGCCTGTCTTTTACGTACAGTTGCTGACTTTAATTAAATGTGTGTCAAATACTATTTGCTGAAAATCCTGCAGCATTCTGGCAGAAATATTTATATTTCACTGAAACATGATTTGTTTTTATTTAAAACCTTCCTAAGAAGAGCTTTTAAAAGACTGGATGGTTGTAACGTACAACACATCCATCCATCCATCCATCCATTTTCTGACCCGCTAACTTACAACACAGTGTAGATAAAATAATACAGACTACAAGCAAAAATAAAAGACACAGCAAACACATACTGTATACAGCTGTTATGTTACTGCACACTATGATCTAAGTTAGCTGTTACCATAATACGTGTATATTGTAACAGCTCTGCTGTTTGTTGGATGTTTGTTGTAGATGTTCCTAATTCCTACAGTTCCGACAGTGACCAGATAATAACGACGCACTCTTGTGTTTACAAATCGGACCAGTTTCTTTACAAAGTCCCTACAGATGTTACGATATAAACTGGGTGATTACGTTTTTTGAGGACCAATCACCCCAATACTAGTTACATGGTACTGTTATGGTAGTAGTGAAAGTACTGACAGGTTAGCAAGCTAACAAAGCTTCACTTTATCTTACTGTATTTCTGTTTGTTTCTGCACATTTTACCTGGTTTCTTCAGATTGGATGTGAAATCCCTAGATGATGACAACATTTTAATAGCAGGCAGTATTTATTCGCATTGTACTGTGATATTGTTTCCCTTTTCGGATTTAAATGAAAAATGACGCAGGAGTTTTTAGGCAGTGAAAGCTCCAGGTTCCTGCTGATGCACAAACACAGCCAGGCTGGCAGCGCGTTGGTCTCATTTGTTATGGTGAAGTGTTGTGAAGTGTATGAATGCATGCACGCACTGTGTGTGTCTGCTGTACGGATGTATACTCAGCTTACTAATTAACTTAATGGTCTTTTGTGAGGTTTGATTTTTATTGTTTGGCTCGTATCTTAGGTTTTTCACCAACTTTCAGCCTCTCTCATCACTCTTTCATGTGGAAAAATGACCTTTCTGTCACGCTAAAAGTCACACTCACTGTCACTAGAATTTGTTCCTTTTATCTGTTGTTTTGTCTCTCCATAAATAGCCACTTTGCCTGTTTATTTACAATAATTTCATCCAATTTTCCCCAACTGGCTGCTCCACTATTCCTGTGTGCACTACAACATGGCATCGACCGTGCTGGGTCACTTCACTGACGGGGCTGTTGTCATGACTGCCAGCTTTTGATTATCCCCACTACATGATGAGGACATCTGCATGCTGTTCAGTAGAAGCCTGGAAGCCTGCATTGATTACCAATTGGTCGCTGTACTGTCATGGATATCCGATGGTGTTTGTTCACAGACTTGCCTCTGTTTGCTGTAATTGGCAGTTATAGGCAGAAAATTACAGCTTTATAGGGACACTGTTAGTCATTTAACATATTCAGGTAAAATGTTGTCTTGAGTGTCTGCTTCATTAATAAAATAATACTAATTAATTAGATACTTATGCCAATCAACTCATCGGGCCTTATTCTTAGTTAGTCAGACACAACAGTTCAAACGCTGAGCAGGGAAGATGCTTAAAGCTGATCACGTTTTCACAGAGCGCCACTGCGTTACACGAAAAACAGATGGAGCTTCACAGACACAGCAAAGTTAAATGGGCACTGGAGGCTCTGTATTTAGGAGTCAGTGATGATTTGCGTTGTTTTAGACCAGGGGTCTGCAACCTTTACTCTCAAAAGAGCCATTTTGTGTTATCTCACCTGGATTAAAGTCCTTCCAAAGCCGGAAAAAAAAAAAAAAAAAAAACTTTCTAATGAAAACAACATAGTGTATACATTTCTATACAGTTAAAATTATATCGAATAATGTTTTGAAAACAAATTTTTTTTTAGATAATGTATTTTAAGGGCTACAAAAAATAACTTGAATTTGACAACACATGTCAGTCAACACATGCTGATTATTAATTTCTTGCCACATATCAAGCGTGCATATTTAGCCGGCATGTTGGCAGTTAAATGAATCTGCCCCCACAGAATAAATAAAAAAGAAGTATAAACATAAATATAAAGAGTAGTTAGACTAATATGTGCAAACTAAATAAAAAACAAGATAATAATAATAATAATAATAATAATAATAATAATAATTAAAGCCGCGAGCGGCGTCATAGGTTCCGATGAAGCGGCCGGGGGCGGTAACCCACGGTCACGTATACCACTGTTGGGGATTTGGGAATTGGCCTGGAGTTGTAAGCGTTTTCGTATAACGGCGTACTTATCGCGAAAGATTTTCCTGTGTCATGATAGGCCCCTCCCACTTTTCACAGCCTGCTCTATTTGCCATAGCAATGTGCTTCCATCTAATAAGATTCATCCTACAGTGTTTTGAAGTCAACACGACATATCGTCTGTCCACTACAGCTGCTTGTGTAGGATGACCACAGAAGCGGCGCCCTCTGAGAACGCAAGGCATTGTGGGTAAATTGGTTATCGTTTGTTGTTTAGCTCTGGACAGTGATCGTGTGTATCAAATATGAAGCAGTTTGAACTTTGCACTCTAGAGTTATAAGCGTTTTCGTATAACGGCGTAGTTATGGCGAGGGATTTTCCTGTGTCATGATAGGCCCCTCCCACTTTTCACAGCCTGCTCTATTTGCCATAGCAATGTGCTTCCATTAAATAAGATTCATCCTACAGTGTTTTGAAGTCAACACGACATGTCGTCTTGCCGCTAGAGTTGCTGGCGTAGGACGGCCCAAGAAGCGGCGCCCTGTGAGAGCGCAAGGCATTGTGGGTGTTTTTGGTTATCGTTTGTTGTTTGGGGCTGTACGGTCATCATGTGTATCAAATATGAAGCACTTTGAACTTTGCATTCTGGAGTTGTAAGCGTTTTCGTAAAACGGCGTAGTTATGGCGAAGGATTTTCCTGTGTCATGATAGGCCCCTCCCACTGGCCATGATGGGTAATTTGGTCATCGAGCGTTGTTTATGGATGGACAATCATCGTGTGTATCAAATATGAAGCAGTTTGAACTTTGCATTGAAGCGTTATAAGCATTTTCCTATTATAGCGTGCTGATGGCGAAGGATTCTCCCGTGTCATTATAGGCCCCTCCCACTGATCACAGCCTGTTTTTTCTTCCATAGCAATTTGCTACCCTCTGTGTAGGTTCATCCTACAGTGTTTTGAAGTCAACACGACATATCGTCTCTCCGCTACAGCTGCTCGTGTAGGACGACCACAGAAGCGGCGCCCTCTGAGAACGCAAGGCATTATGGGTAAATTGGTTCTCGAGTTTTGTTTATGGCTGTACGGTCATCATGTGTATCAAATATGAAGCAGTTTGAACTTTGCATTCTAGAGTTATAAGCTTTTTCCTAGAACGGCGTCCTGTAAATGCTAACCGTGTACATGACCTTAAATGACACCGGTCGAAAACACAAGGCATGATGGGAAATGTTTCAAAGCAGTCATGACCAAGCTTGGGCACATGTCCTTTGTGTGAAATTTGAAGCTGATCGAAGTTTGTGTGTCAGAGTTATGGAGATTTGGAATTTTTTGCGTGCTAACGAAAATTAGCATTGCAGTTTTGTGGCAGCGCCACGACCAAACCGTGACAGATACAAAAGTTCTTTCGATAACTTTTCATCTTCAATGGGTCCTATGTGGTGTTGCCAAGTTTTAAGCGAATCGGATGAATCCCCTCAGACTAGATAGCGCAGATGCATTTCAAGGGCGAAACGCCATTTTTGACCTTTGACCCAAGATGCCTGACTTCCTGTTTGGTTTTGGGCGGGGTCACAATGTAACTTTTTGCTCATTCTGGGGCGAAGACTACATGTGGCGATTTTCGTGCAAATCGGTCAGACCTGGCGGTCGTGTGGTTCCATCGTTTGTTTTGGCGGCGAAAACGCACGCTATGCGTGCGTTTTATGTCCGTTTTTTTTCACGCCACCAAATTATCAAATTTTTCGCCAGGCCTGAGGTGCGTGCAAATTTCGGTGAGTTTTCGGGCATTTTTAGGGGGTCGAATTAGCGATCAAAGGCGGGCGGGGTATAATAATAATAGGAAATAAAAGCGAAAACAATAGGTTCCTCTGTCCCATTCTGGGACATCGGACCCTAATAATAATGAAATGAAATAAAAATACAATAATAATAAAAAGATAATTTTTTTTATTTATTTTTATTTATTCAGTTTATTTCCGACATGGTTACATTCACTTTTTTTTTTTTTTTTTTTTTTTTTTTTCTTTTTTGTACATGCCGTAAAAAGGAGACGAGAGAAGCAGTTTGCTTATCCGGGTCCCGTCCCCTGTTTTACCATCGCAAATTTACATGGGTTTACTAATAGTGCAGTAGTGCATTGATGAGTAGTGCAGGTGAACATTTAAATGAAAATATTATGTCCATGAACATTCTCAGTGACAGGTTAATATACATATGCTGTACATATACATATACATATACATATACATTCATGTATATGAATGACCACCGGCAGTAGACCATAGTTTAAGACTAGTTAGGTATTTTTTTCGCATTTTGAAAAGAACCATACGTAAACATAGATTTCTCAGAAACTCCGGATATCAGCTTTAAGGTAGCTTAATGAAGCCTTAATCATGTGTTCTCTGTTTGTTGGCTGACTGCTGAGGTTGAGAAAGTGCCTGATTAGATCTGCAGCAGAGTCACAATTTAAATGTAAAAATCACTGACGATCAGGCTAATTTAATCGTGGAGGCTAAAATTGTGTCTACGATTAAAATTTGATTAATTGTGCAGCCTTAATCTGAACCTTTGCGAAGTCCAGTTATGGGACTTCTGCACTAGTCGCAGTTGGGAGAACCTAGGTAGCAGATTGATGATGCCGTTTCATCTGGCCTGCAGCCGTATGTCCTCTGGTGAAGAACGGAGCAGAGCTGTCAACTGATCACCAACAGGTACTGAGTTGGGTGGGGTGGGAGGAGAAAACGCCACGCGGACCGAGCAGGACCAAACGTGTAGTGAAGGTCTGCTGGGGACGATGGCAGAAAAACCTGTCAGACTGACCTTTACCTCCCACCTCCAACATAACTTTTAACATCTCCCAAGGGTCAAACGGGATATTGGGCCCGAATGGGCTCAGTTCTACTCGGCCACTGTGGAGGCACTATTGGTAAGCTGTGGTCGTAAGGCTGCTAGTGCCAACCTTGCAGGTAAAGCCTCTGGTGGACACCGTCACTGTGCAGGCTGGTGGACACCAGAGGCATCAGGAAGTGAAAAGAGGCATACAGAACATGGATGGTCTGTGGGTCTTCGGAAGCTACTGACGGGTACCAGTGTGCAGCAGTCGCTGAAGAAAAAACCCGGGTGTGGGATATACTGAGGATATATTGGAAATAATTCCAATAGGGAGCTTGTCAAACCCACCAACATGTATTCCTTTGAAGAACCAGAGGGGAGTTGCCTAGGCAGAAATTGCTGAGGTAGTACAATGACTCCATGACGGTGGACTCTTTCTGGGTATTTTCAAACTCCAGATGCAAATAGAATCTGCAATGTGTTCAATTACAAACTTCTAAAACAGAACTGGATAAAGATTCAGTCATCCATCTTTGTACTGCGGTATTTCGTTGCAAAAATCTACATACAAACAATGCCTCAAGTTGTACTGGCTCCTACAAAAGGCTAAATTTGGCAAGCGACCCTTACAGTACCCTCCAGTATTATGCTATTTTTCACACATCTCCATTTGTTCTAAGAACCCCAACAACATAGTATTTGAGGATTATTTTCCCAAACTCACCTGTTTTCCAAAGTTTTAGTTCTCTGAAAAGTCAATTCCATAACGCTTCTAAGAACAGGCTGTTTTGGGGCCTTCTGTGGGCGTGTCTGTAGACGCAGAGTTGATGCCTCGCTCCAGGAGAGGGTGTTCACCATAGCGGTTTTCTTTTGCTATCCACACAGTCTTGTTATTGTTGTCAGCCAAAAAACTGCACATTACAGTAAAACACATGGCTATTTAAATGGCTATTGTGATTGTGGGTCCGACAAACGCTGCTTCAGGGTGTGTCTGCGGCAGCAGCAACAGCCGCGGAGTAAACCGGCATCAGAGTCAGCTGTTTCAAACACTCATCGGAATGTTAAGCTATTTACTGGATAATCTTTATACTGAACCTAAAAATGATAGCTGTGGATGAAGGGACTGGTTCGAATCGCCCTGGTCCATCACTGTGGGATGTTTATCAGTCCCTTATATTAACCCTAACTGCTCCCTGGGTCTTATACACACTGCTCCTCAGGGAGGGGTTAAATGCAGAGAACACATTTTGTGTATGTAGCTTTACATATATGACAATAAAGTATAATGTATATTCTATATTAAACTGCAGTGTTTGTTTTACCTGTGAGGTAGTTTGAGAGGAAGGAGCTCATATTCTTATAGGGTAGGAGCAGCCAGGATTGTCTGGAGGAGGAGTTTCTGCGTTGTGATGTCACAATGCGAGAAAAATCCAACTCGTCCATTTAGAGCTGACTTTTTACAAAATGTGGAATAACAAGGGAGGGAGGAATCACAACTTTTGCCCTCTGAATGAGGCTAAAGGAATGTATATCACTATAGAAAAACCATTATAAAGTACATTTTTCTTAATACTGCTCCTTTAAGGCTAGAGTGAGGCTGTTTGACAGGGTACCAGTCTATTTCAGGGCTAACACAAAGAGGGCCGCTAAATGTTGACACTATATGTCACTTGTTTATTCACAAAACTTCAAAATGGTTTGAATGTGCACTGCAGTGTGCACTACCATTATAGCTACACCAAAACATTCGTCACTTGCATGGTGGCAGATCCTGACTGCTCCAGGTCATGTTCGGGCAGACTGTAAAGCTTAACCGAGCACAAGTGCTACATTTTCTATCCAATGTGCTCTCACCTTTCTCTGATCTGCAAGTGACAGGTGAACAACGTTGCTCTCAGTCAACAGATTGCAGCAGCTGTGCTTAGCTGCGCATGGTTGAGCGTAAACCCCGGGGAGCAGAAGAGAGGTGCTGACAGAGGGCAGCAGGGCAAGCTTTGGTATTTCAGTTCCAACAAGTGTTGAATATGTGATATATAAGTGATAGATATTTTCCTCTAATTCTCAGCTACAACATCTGAGTCTTGCCTGATGGATAAGATTTAGTCTTTTGACATGGACAGCTGTCATTGCACCATCTGCTGATGGGGTCTTCTGTACAAAACCATTAGTGGACCTTGAGATGAAACGTTAAACTAGTCTCTCCAAGGCTTTTTATTTCAAGCCTTTCTCAGTCCACTCTTGCCTGCCAAAGCTGCTGTCCCTGTTTTCACTTTGTCTGCTCTACACTCACAGCTTCGCTACACAAACATCCACATATTTGTCCTTATTGCCTTGTCTGTATATTCTATTCAAATCCAGCTCCAGCTGGATTTGAATAGAATATATAGATCTCTGGTGAATATATAGATCTCTGGTGAATATATAGATCTCTGGTGAATATATAGATCTCTGGTGAATATATAGATCTCTGGTGAATATATAGATCTGGTTCTCTGGTTCTAATACAGTTAATTAGTCATAAACTACCTGCTCAGGAAGATTATTATGGTTTTATTTTGTTCCCTAATACATACTAAATACTTTTGGTTTAGTGAGGAACACTCTTAGGTTGGAAAAATGTAAGTTAGTATTTAAGCTTTTGCATTCACCCATTATATGAAAATTCACAGTTTTTATAGGTTTAAGTAATTCTATACTCAATTGGTTCATGTCCCAACTTACATACTCAGTCACAACTCATTGGTCAGTGCCTGGCCTTTTGGATCAACACTGTTCTTATAACAGGGTATGATTCACTACAGGAGTCCAGACACTCAATTTAAGTTGGAGAACATTGCTAACCATCTCTACGGAAGATTTGAACTCAACAGAAGCAATGCAGTGGTTTGGCTAAATCATCTGTTAGCTTTCTGCATCATTTGTTAGAGAAATGAAAATATGTTGTGGAATGCAAAAACAGGCAAATGAACCCTGAGAACCTAATCTTTCAAGTATACGGAGCCCCAGACATGACATGGTAAAAAGAATACTAGTTCGTGGCCACGAAATACTACGTTCCTGGTGGTTAGCGACTTGTTGCTGTAGCAACGGCACATGCAGTCAAAGAGGAGCAGGTGCTGAGCTGCCTTTGTGGATATACCGTGTTGCTTTTTTTTTAATGTTGTACAACCGTTAAAAGTGTTAATAAGTGAGTGTATGTAGCTCTGTGTGTACAGACGCATCACATGCACTGGACTTTTTGATGCAAAGTAAACTCACCGCGGTTGTTGTAAACAGGAAATTACGTGTTTTTGCATATCTGTGTGGCTTGGTCATATTTTATGATTCACAATCTGTACTATAATTTGATGAAACAATGAACACGTGTGTACAATATCTCATAAAAAAAAAAGAAGAAACACTTTAATTTGCTTCAACGGGGTGACAGGGTGCCACCCTCCACCAGGTAGTTGGAGTGTCTCAGCCCCTTTGTTATGTGTGAGTGCGTGTATTCAGGTGTATAGTCTGTATGTGTGGGTGTCATCCGTCTTCGTGCGCGTCACTGTCAGTGCCTGTGTGTGCACGTGTTCCTGCTGGTCTGTGAGCGTCTTGTGCTCTTTATGGGTCGTATGGGTGTGAGTGAACTGTAGATCAGAGGGTGATCGTGTGTTGTATGGATGTTTGAGTCCATCAGCAGTAGAAAAGGGAGGACCTGTTGGCGTGGCTAGAGGAGCGCTCGTTTTCCTTGGGGGACCAGGACGGTGGGCGTTCCAGCCTGTACGGGTCGGATGCCATGTTAGTGCGCTCGGGAGGCTCTGCTCTGGGAATCCTCTTCATACCAGTCAACCTACGAACTTTTGTTTGAGTAAAACCTTCATCAAACCTTCTGTGTCTGCCTGAGTTCCTGTGTCTGGGTCCTACACTGTCTGTTTAACCTGGTCTGGACACGGTACCGATCCATCCTCCGTGATTGAGAAAGAAAATGAAGCAACAACCACTACATTAACCACTCAGCCAATGGGGCGGTTGTAGAAATGTTTAAGATACAATAAAAACAGGGTTTACAACGGGCAGAAATGTGTAACTTCCTGTTTACAACAGCGGCTGTATTATTTCGTGGCAACAGATTACTACTTTGAGCGCACAAATTAGTATTTTGTGCACACATTATACTTATTTTGTGGCCACAAAATTTGTATTTCATGCGCACAAATTTGTATTTTGTAGCCACAAATTAGTATATTTTTTCATGTCTGGGGCTTCATACAATATATATATATATATTCTACACAGTTAAAATTGTTATTGTGATTATACTTGAATAGAGTCCAGCAGTCCCAACCACTAACTAATGATCAGGGTGAATGGGAGCAAAGCATCTATGGACGCTGCATCTTCTCATTTCTAATATTTCTCCTTATCGTTTTCATGCATGCATCATGCATGAGTCAAAGATGAAAAAGTGGTTGATCTCTTGATAGATTGAATATTGTTGCTGCTGCCAGAAAAAGCTGCATTTCCACTGGACTGTGTCTCACTTTAGTGCCAGATATTTCTTACCTTGGCACTTTCAGCTGTTTTGCATTGTAAATTTCCTCTGCTCAGTTTAGCACATAATGTTTATTTTTTCTCTCCATCTTTTTCTTTTTCATTTCTCTGCTGTTGTCTAGTCCATGTTGAATTCAAACTGTGCTGTTTGTTGGTCTCTTATTATTGAATTTTCATTCAAACATCAGAAGTTTTTCATTACGCCTCTTCCTTGCACTAAAATGTATTTCTCTTATCAAGGTAATGTGGCTTCCCTATTTTTTTTGTCTTTGTTGACCACTACGGTCCATGTTTGTGAACCACCTTAGGGCTGCAGAGACTGTTGATGTTTTGAAAAGCAGGCCTTCTTTGCAAGGCTTTGATCTAAGTTAGCTTTTTTCTTTCTTTAATGATTTTTTTCTTATACTGACTTTAATCTTTTCAGCACGCTGTTTATTAGCTTGACTTTTAATAAGTATCTTATTCTGCTTTCACTTTGTAAGCCCCAGTGTTTCTCCATCTGTGTTGTTAAAGATTTTTGTGGTTAGTTTTAAAAGATTCAAACGCACAACACTCTCTGCTGCACATGTTTTTCGAAAGACTTCTTTACAAAAACGTTTGGATAATTGAAAGGTGTAATAATATATTTCTGTAATTGTCACGTTTCGTCACACAGAGGTGGACCCAAAAGCGAGACGGAGACGGAGGAGTGAGATTGACAGAATGGAAATACCACTACAGAGTTATTCTGTACTTTTAGTAACGCACATGCCAAACTAGAAGGCACATGAAAGTAAAAGTTGAGGAGAAAGTGACTGTTTATGTCTAACGGCGGGTGCCGCCATTTTGCTAAAACGTCATTCCGACTTACTTGGGGTCGGGCTTGGATCCTGCCCGAGTTCACGAGTCGAGGTCCCGAGCTCAAGGGCCGTTTTATTGCACTTTTCCGATTCGTTCTGTCGGATTTATTTGGGTTCTGAGTGCAATCGAATGCAGCATTAATCCTGCTTCAGGTCATCAGCGCTGATTCCAGGCAAACTCCTTGCAGCCAGCAGCCCCACCCCAGATCCTCACAGTAATAGTAAAACATTGTTTGGTCTATCTTGACAAAATGTTAACATTGTTGACATTATCAGTTTTGATATGCTAGCAGGCTAGTACAAGAAGCAGTAACGTATGGAATCAGAACAGTATCATAATGAATGAACTCTTGCAGGGTTTTTCACGAATGCATGTGTTCAAACAAGAGTGCGAAACAAATATATATTTGTGAACAGTGACGTGCCGTCAGGGTAGGCAAGGTAGGCAGTGCCTACCCAAGGGTGAATTGATATTTTGATTATTTGTTTTAATTATAATTTTTTTATTTTTTTATTAAATAATTATAAAAAAAACTTTTTCATTTCCAATAGCCTACAGTACCTATAAGTTTGAAGGTGTCCACATTTTGTGCATTTCATAGCCCAAATTACTAAACAGGGCTATTTCCTGGAACAGCTGTCTTTTTTTTTTTTTTTTTCACTCCTCTGTAAGGCAGAGGGAGGCCACGCCCCCTCCCAAAGGCACGTTGCTCTTCTGCCTCCGTTCCCATTGCATGGTTTTACGTGTTTGCGCATGCGCAGTCAGGTCCCCAAGATGACAACCATTTATGTGAAAAGGCAGTGTAGAGAGCTGCCTTTGCACGTAACCGCGCTATGCTAAATGCTATACGTAAGTTCACAGTGCATTAGTGAATTGATTCCATGTGACCGCTGCTGCTACATTCTCTAGCGAGTGGGCGGGCTAACACTACAGTCATGATGACAGCGCTAGAGATGATAAAGAAACTTTGTTTTGAGGAAAAACGACAGCTTTCAAAAGATGGGAGACCAACACCTGAGTTACCAGACCTTCAGCAGAGGTAAGGTCAGAAAATGTTTCATACTTTTCACAGTGAATGGAGCAAAAGGAAGGATTGACTTTGTGGATGCTCCTCACTGAGGCTGTTCTAAGTTGTTGTTGTAATTTTCACCGTGTTTCCAACACAAACAATGGATGTGCTGCCATGTCATGAGATATATCTTGTTGGGAGAGTAAGGAGGCTATATAAAATAATTGTTTGTTTCTTTAATGGTGTTTATGATGTTGATTTTGTTAGATGGCTAAATACTTGTTCATGTGGATCTTGTTGGGTTTTTTCTTTCTTATTATGAATTTTATATTTTGATAAGCGCATTGAGATGACTTTGTTGGAAATTGCTTTATACAAATAAAATTGATTTGAATTGAATTAACACTTGCCAGCAGAAACATATGAAATTGTCATTGGTGGTCTCGATTTACAATGTGCCTACCCAGCCCTAGTGGTCACGGCACATCACTGTTTGTGAACCAGTGTGTGTGCATTTGTGAATCTGAAATAAAACTGTGAAACAAAGAATGTGCATTTGTGAAAAACCCTGCAAGCGATCAATCATTATGATACTGTTCTGATTCCATAGTAAGGAGTGTATTTATTGCTGTTTATTTTACTGTTTCAGGGTGGTGGTGGTCTGCCGGTGCCCATCTCTGGCTCATACTGGGCACATTCTGTCCTTGTGATTAAAACAGCATCTCCATAGGAACACTTAAAATGATTTTTACGAAAAATTTCAGGTTTTGTGTAAACCCTTTCAAGACGCAACTGTACACATCAATAACGTCAACAGCAAACCTGAAACGACAGCCTTTCAGTCCACAGTAGAAGCAGCAGTTTTCAACCCTACCAAATATTATCATAAAACAGGAGGAAAAACCTGCTCTTTAATGGTCTTTTTTAATGAAGAATTACTGAAATAAGTGGGACAATAGTCCTAAATGTGCAATAATTTTACAAACCTGGAAATTAAATTTCAGTCCGTACAAGCCAGGTGCTTTTCAATGGGAGGAAATGCCAGGATTCTGAGGGGAATAGCTTGCAACAACATATTATAAAAAAACCAAAAACTATTAACTAGCTCATTTTTGGAACTGAGAACTTAGTTCAACATTTTGAATTATGAACTACGAACTTAATCAGTCAATTTTTTCATTTTGTGAACTGAACTTTGAACTATTTTTTGGAGATTGGGATGTATGGAAAATCAGAGTAGACATTGAACGCATCACACACACTACACTGCAATGCAGCATGCAGAGAGGAGACATGAACAACATGTTCAATAAGAGATTGAGGAAAAGTTAGAGATGTTTAATTAAAGGAATCAGTTTCAAATAAACTGCTGTGAAGAGTGTGAATATCTGCTCTAGACTTTACAGAGACATGACAGCCCACTTACACATGCTGACAAAAAGTGGGGGAGTGATATGCTCACGGTCTGCAAATATGCCCTATAGCAGGGGTATTCAACTCCAGTGCCCGAGGGCCGGATTCCTGAGACTTTTAGATGTGTCCCTGCTCCAACACACCTGAATCAAATGAATGGCGCGTTATCATGCTTCTGCAGAGCTTGATGACAACATATTGGTTTCAACCAGGTGTGTTGGAGCAAGGACACATTTAAAAGTCTCAGGAATCCGGCCCTCGGGCACTAGAGTTGAATACCCCTGTCCTATAGTGTCTCAACAATATTGATTGGGGCAGATCGAGCCGGTGGTGGTGTAACGATTAAGGAAGCAGGCTTGTAACGTATTTTACGGCCTATTGAACGCACCGCTGTATTGGCTGTATTCCATGAATTTAGCAATTTTCCATGACAAATCCATGTAAAGGCCACTCCGTCACATAGGCTGCATTCTATTGGCTCATGATGGCCAGTCAGAATAGGCAGGTAGGGGGGCTGCTATACTCTTGTTCGGTTTAATGGAGATTTCCATGTATTTCCGTGTATTCTGATGAGTTTCAACTGATGAGTTTCCTTCTCCACATGAAGTTTCCTCACTGCCCCACATCTGCATATCAGTCAATTTACAGATTTTATGGTCCATTTTACTGGATCCAGACTTATACACCGTTCCATCGGTTCTTCTTACCGTGTGCTTTATCAGCTTAAGAGAGGAGCGATTGTCCCAGGACCAATCGTGTTCGCTCCAAGAACAAACCTAACATGGTAATTTGGAAACTTTATGTTGCCATTTGTTATTTCCTACTATTAAAAACTGACTGAGATATCTTACACTTAAAACCCTATTGTGCTTTTTATACAATCTTCCCATCGTAAATGCATATGAGCCAGCACTGCTACCCAGTCCAGAAACTTCAATTTATTACCTGTATTTGCTTTTTATTTAAACAAGCATCTTATTTTAGGCATAGAAAATAAAAAGAAATATTCAACAGATGTATGACTTTTGCAGTCACTCGCTCCCACGCATTTTTCTCCTCTCGGACGTAATCCTGTATACGAAGCATGATGCATCCTTCCTGTCATTAAAGCTGTGAGTGCTTTACCTTTTCCGACAATATCCTAAGGTAATTTTTGAACATTCGGTTCACCGTGATTTTCAATGGCTTTAACAGTTCAGTCATCCTGCTGCAGGGGACTGTCAGTAATATTCTGCCTCCAAACAGCTACTTTCACTGGACACACATGTGCTGATTGACTGAAAAAATACACACATAGAACGCTCCGCCGTATTGGCCTCACCCTCGACTTTAAATGAAAAGAATTGCATCCTATACTGCGTAAAATACGGTAATCGGAGGGTCACCAGTTCAAATCCAACTTGGGCCATCACTATGGGATGTTGAGCAAGTCCCTTAACACTAACTGCTCGTGTTGTACGTCGCTTTGAATAAAACTGTGTGCTTAATGAAATTGTAATTGTAATATAATATTGACAAGTCAAAGATGCCTAGCAACGGCAGGTGGGACTCTAGAAGAACAAACTTAATCCCAGATTTTGTCAGGTGACTTTTGTATCACAAGGAAGGGGTGGGGTTGACCTGATTATTATTTAGCAATGTCTCTTATGGTTCTCTACAGTGCTATGAGTAGCTACTAGTTGCTCATATCTTATCCAATAGCTTTGGAGCTGCTGTTGCCCGAAGCTTCTAAATAAAACAGCCCAAAGCAAGCATGGCTTCCTTTGGGCTTTATTGATACTTTTGAACTTTAACCTTTGCCATTTATAAACAATGAAGAGAATTTTTCAAGGCCTCTATCTATAAGGCAGTGTTTTCGCTTGTTACTGTTGGTGTTGCGCATAATAGTGTTATTGTTAAGTTACACTCCTTAGATGGCATTGTTATTGATAGCTGATGTCACTTTAATTTTTCACCGCCTTGTTTCTTCTTCAACACAATATTTTCTGCGCCTGTCCAAATTCATGAGCAGTCAGGGCTGTACTGATCAAAACCAGTGCCAACCAGTGCAATTATTTTCCCATTTCATGAAGGTTATTGATCGTTTCATGTGATACAGTCAAGCCAGGTCAAAACGGACCAGACAGCAGATAGTCTGGAGATTCAGAGAAAGGTTCATTGAAAATACATAAAGGTCAAATACATTTGTGGTTCCTTTTGAGGTTCTCTATTTGATCTTCCCACATCTCAGTGAAAGCGGAGTCCCTAAAATCATTTTGGATGACTATTCGCTTGAATACATCAGGGTCTCATAAATCTAATCAGCAGCACTTAGCTTTCAAACAACCCACGACTCAAAGCGAACCTTCAACATTAAAGCTGTTTCATTTGTTGCTTTTTAAGAACATAGACAAACATTTTGAAGAATTTCTCTGAACAGTTTGAAGAGCCATGAAAAGTAGTGAGTGGGACTGATCAGTGCTTTCCCAAAACAACACGAAAGTCAGAAAAGCAGTAAACACATGAATAAATACTTGATGTGCAGTCATTACCTGAAACAGTACAGTAATATTAAACATAACTTAAGCAGCTATTAAGGGGATTAAAATCTTTTTCATGCAGTGCTAATGCTATTACAGAAGAGCAGATGGGAAAACATAGCGTAGCATAATCCCCATATTTAAGGATGATAATGGTGTGTTTTTAATACAGAGGCTATACACTGTTCTAAAACACTGCGTAACTGCAGGTCGATTGACTCTATTGATTGAGATAATGTTGGATAACACTTTACTTAGGGTTGGGCAGTTTGACCAAAAATGTATATCACAATATTTTTCAAAATTCTAACAGTTTCACGGTATATGACGCTATTTTATTTTTTTTCATGCATAATCATGTGTTCACAGCATTTTCTACTGGATGAGAGAGGAATTGATTGACTTAGGATGGTCTTTTTACTTTCATGATGAGTGAATATTGTAGAATAATACCACACTAGTAGTAATACAAGTTTGCAACAGCAGCCCAATGGCTCCTTGCCGCGCTAGCTTAGATTTAGCATTAGCTTAATTTCTATCTTCAATGGGGATATATTATGGCTCAGTGTGGCTCAGGTGGTAGTGGGTCGTCTTCTGATCGAGAGGTTGGGGGGTTCGATCCCAGTACCTGACTATGTGTTGAAGTGTCCTTGGGCAAGACACTGAACCCTAAGTTGCTCCCAGTGGTCGACTAGCGCCTTGCATGGCAGTCCTGTCCCACTGGTGTGTGAATGTGAGAGTGATTGGGTGAATGAGCTAATATGTAAAGCGCTTTGAGACTGCTTCAGTGTGGTGATAAAGCGCTATATAAATCAAGTCCATTTACCATTTACCATTATGAAAAATCTTTTTTACTCACTTATGAGGTAACTTGAGTGTCCACCAGCACACAAAATATGAAAAAAAAAACATTCCGTCATTTGTTTGTTGTCTGTGTAAGTCTTACAACACACAGAAAATTGCTCCGTTTCAAATTTTCTACATTTGTGATGTCACAAGTAAAAGTGTTGCCAGATCATATCATCTTAGAACCTGCCCGTTCCAATGAAAACAGCCCAAACACGAACCACAAATCTGGCAACCCTGTGTTTGTGACACAATGCGACCACTGCGGCTGCACAAAAGAGTGAACTATTGAGTTAATAACAATAAAGCAACGTAGCAACTCCCGTCATTCATATCATAACGAAAATATATACCGGTATTCGGTTTGAACCGGTATACCGCCCAGCCCTAGCTTTACTTGAAGTTTTATACATAAGGCTGACATTACCCCATCATTAGTATGAATAAGGTGTCATGAAGGATGTCATTAAGTGACACCTTTGAATCTATGGGTTAGGTGGAGGGATCTACTGGGGTTAGGTAGGGTTAGGGTCATGTCACAATAATGACATTGCATTAATCCAGAAAAAAAGGGTGATGTCACTTTTCAGAGTTTTCAGATGTATGACAGTAGTAATGGTCTCATTACAGGGTAGGGTGCATCTATGAGAATTCACAGACTCAGGTCCACTGCCAAACTTTTAGCTGAGATGCAACATCATGAACCTCTGCTTTCATTTTTCATTTGTTTGAACCTTCTCTTCAAATACAGCAAAGACTGTTGACCAGCTTTAATATGATTACCTGGGGTCTGATTCACAAAAATCCCAAATAAAGAGAGCTAAATTGTGTGAACAAATAAGTGCAAGAGTCTCAAAACAGCCCTCTGTAAACATAGGTTTTTCACTTTATAGTGTTCAACATTGTTACAGCCGTTCACGCTGTGACACAAAGGTGGGAGGCGACACTGTCTTAAAGGTGTACAAAGCAAGATTTAATGCCCACAAAACCAGGCTTGAACATACAGAACCAAAACCAAGGCTAACAAAGACTCAAAATATACTTAAAGGTGCATAATAAGTGAGGATGCCGCTGAGGAGAGAGCCAGCAGCCACACCGCTGGACGGGATCCTTCGAACTGTAAAAAAGCCAATGGTGTGGACAGAAATAGTGGAGACCAGCAAGCGGGGCCAAAACACAGCCAATCAGCACCTGCAACGAGGAGAAACGAGGAGGAGCGGCCCCCAGAACAAGCAGACCCCCCACAGTATAGGCCAGGGCCGTGACAAACATGTAGAATGTAGGAGAGCACAGTGTAAGCGCAAGATTCTGGAGGTGTTTCAAAGAGGTGAATAAACTTTTTGAATTACAGCAAACAAACCTGAATATAAGCAGGAGAAAGGCAATATGGGAGTAAGAAAGTAAAAAAGTAATACCCTGCATAGCAGCTCTGTGTGGGTTTATGGAGTGTAGGATTGTTTGTGAGGGTGAAATGTGTATAACAGTAACTTTTAAGGAGGTGATACAGGTACAGCTGCAAGTACTAGTTTTCTCTTCAACCTGACAAAAAACATGTCGTACTATCAAAACAACTCAATGGATGTAGTGATGGTTCTCTATTTTTAAAATGTAGAGGAAATATATAGTAATTGTTCAAATAAATGGTTTATTTACTAACCCTCAGAAGACATGGGGATTCAAAAAAAATAAATGAATCATGCACCGAAGGACAAAAGCCAAAGAACAAAATTGAAAAATTGGATATTCCGACTTGGTGGAGCTATTTGAATTAGGTTATTGGCAAATTAATTACTTGGCATAATTAAAATTATTTAATGATCAAATATGATTTATTATTCAAACAGTATCTGTCTAATTTATATTGATGTTATAAACTATTAAAATAGTAAAGGGTACCTTAATGAACATGTATATAACATAAAATATGTATTCCTAAT
This sequence comes from Gouania willdenowi, assembly GCF_900634775.1. Taxonomy (NCBI): domain Eukaryota; kingdom Metazoa; phylum Chordata; class Actinopteri; order Blenniiformes; family Gobiesocidae; genus Gouania; species Gouania willdenowi. Next base: position 23,669,836 of record NC_041049.1, on the reverse strand, counting down.
AAAAACAAATATGTGCATGATTTGAATTCTTAGGTTAGAATACAATTTATGAGGGAAAAGCCAAGTTCGGCCAGATATGATGTAAAAGTCGTTGATTCCGGTGCAGTGTTTGTTTACATTAGGTCCCAACACATTTCCCTGAATGTCTTTTTGATTGAAGTTTAAGATTTTCTCCCCATTTTTATTAATATTGTTGCATTTATTACTACGGACAAAACAATGATGTTGTTGGAGCTCCTTCTGGCGTGTATGAAGCTGTTATTGTGAGCTCATGTTGCATATTATAGCAGTCACAGCCGGCAGTCAGCTACACTATTTACATACGAGATGCAACGAAGATTACGCTGCACTTGAGTTGTCACAATACCAAAATGACACCAGACAAAGTATCACAGTTCCTGGTAATATTGCGATACTGAAGCCTTTTTTTTATTATTATTATTATTATTTTTATTATCTGCAATGTATTTGTACAAGTTAGAAATACTTATTAATTACTTATATTATTGTTTCCTGCATGATAAGAGTACATGAATAAAAGCATATAAGCAATAAAAAAACTAGAAATTAAAAAAATAAACATGTGGACACTTTCAAACTTATAGGTACTGTAGGCTATTGGAAATGAAAAAAAAAAAAATGTATAATTAAAAAAAAAAAAAAAAAATCAGAATTAAATAATCAAAATATCAATTCACCCTTGGGTAGGCACTGCCTACCTTGCCTACCCTGACAGGACGTCACTGGGAAACAGCCTATCATATTTTCGGACGTCACCAGAAACAGGCAAACAGCCAATCATTCAGCAACTGTGGAGTTTGATTGCTTTGTTGGTTTGTTTTTAAGTGAATAGAGTGCAGTGAGCTTAGACTGTGCAGTGAGAAGCCGGGAGGAGAGTAGAGGCAGCCGCTATGTAGCGGAAACTGACACAGGTAGTATCGTAATCCACGGTAGAATTTCTAGTATAGACGGAATCATTACATTTTGGCACCGCAGGGTACCGTGGGTATCGTGCAACTATACGCTGCACGGCACCAGTTAATAGGACACAGACTGTACTTACTGGGGGATGAGTCTGGGTGAAAATTGATGCGGTTTACTAAAGGAAAATCCACCATTAATGTAACCCCCGGCAGCGCTAATGATACGTCATGACGTCACTCCAAACACTAAGTATAATGACGGACACCTTTTCACACAGATGAACATGTTTTTTCTCTTCCTGGCTGTTCTACAAGTACAGTAAAAGAAAAAAACTGTGAATGTGTTTGTAATGCGTATGCTGCAAATTTGTTCCTCCTGTGCGGGGCCAGTGACGTAGGCGGGCTTGGCAACTGCAATTTGCTGCCTTACCCTGGATTTCCACTGGATGCTTATCTGCTCCAAAACTGCTCCACTGCGTAAATGCAGCAAATTCTGCAATCCCCACCCCCTCCAGTTTTGCTGAATATCTGCTGCAGCAAGGACTCAGAAGATCCCCCTTATTCATGTGTAAGCGCACAAAAAGCCGAAACGCACAATTTTCGGGCCGAAAAAAAAGTGTTAATTTTGTCAAAAATGTAGTATCACTGGACAGGTTTTATTCCTCTTCGTCAGAATATGTGCTCGGTTTTCTGATAGAGTCCAAATTGTACCCGATGGAGGCCCCAGAAGGTCATTTTTTTCCTCTGTCAGTGTTAACCTTGGTCAATGGATGGAATTACGATCAGCAATGAATATTTCATTTTGAATATAATCTGGATATTTTATTCTGAGTCTATGCACTACTTCCTGTCCCGCGCTGACTTATTTTTGTTAAATTTCTGCAGCACAGCTCCGGCGTCTGGCAAATTAGAAGGTCTGCGTATTTGCTGCAGAGGGCTCCAGCATGACGGAGCAGATTCGGATGCGGTGGAAATTGACACATTGACTTGAATGGAAACCTATCAGCTGTGTTGCGGTTCTGGAGCAGTTACGTATGCGGTGGAAATTAGGGGTTATGGTCACGATGTGACTGTAGCTCCTCTGTGGTGATGGGATTGAAAGAGAGTGGTGATGGTTATATTACTGGTGGACGGCGACACCTTGTCAGGTCTCAGCAAATAGGAGCGGGCGTTGCAGTCGGAAGTTGTGGTGAATGGAAACCAGCAGCCATTTTGGTTGACATGTCTTTGTTTGTGGGCCATGTGGTTTGCTTAGGTTGCAGCTTCAGGCCCATCATATTCATATAGTGTTAGCTAAATGTCGCTTTTCTGTGATTGCATTTTTAGAATAAATTCTTATTACGCAGGTATCTGCTCTAATAACCTGATGTGTTTGTCAGTTGCAGACTACATGCAGAGCAGTTGTCCTCCTGTTTTAGCTTACACTGCACACTCTTTGTGCTAAACAGACTGTGTTGTCTCACTTAATCCTGCTTCCTCCTGAACAAATCTATGAAAGGTTGAGGCTTTAGGTTTTTAGTACGCCTGCATAATAGAAATCTAATTTACTCAGTCCAAGTCTTCCTCTCTGCCATTCTGCTCGACATGTATTGGGTGCTTTAGTAAGATGGTCTGTGGGGAACTTGTAGTTTAATAAATGGAAGTGTGTGTGTAGTTGGTAAGGATGGAAATAGGAAAGGACAGAATCATTACACTGCACTGCTATCACAATTCCAGCTGTGCACATCACCTAACACCTCAAGAACAAAATCAAGCGTGTAGCCAGTTCTGAAACCAGTGGTCTGTTGTTTTAGGGTACAGACTTAATGATGTTTGCTCCCTGAGCAGGAAAACAAAGTAATTTGCACAATCGATTGCAAAATGAGGGCATATTTGTTTGATGGGACAATGTTCATCAGTTAAAAACCTTTTCCAAATTTCATGTAGTCTTGAATGGGTTGCTTGTTACCATATTTTTAAACCTTTAAAAAGAAGTTGCTGTTTATGAAATGTTAGAGATAAGCTGTTATTCAACTATATAGTAGTCATTTTTTATTTTATTGACCAGAAAGTCAACATTGTTAGAAAAAATTGTAGGGTTTCTGTCCAATGTAAACAATGTCAAAAACCTGAAATTGTTTCATCCTCATAGAGATTGTGTAGGTATTAAAATATCACCAGTATAACTTCAGGGAGCTAATGTGATGCTTTGTGGTGAACAACTTCTGACACCTTAATTTTTTACTGCTTAGATCTTCTCGAAAAAACAGCAAACCAGCAGTGGGATTAGATTTTGATGGACACATAATTTCACAAATATTAGGACAGGCATGGATGATACTGTGCACAGTAGGTCTTTTGTTTTCCCCCTGACTCTCATGATTCTTGAACTCCAACTGGTTCCACCAAATGGTTTGTTAAGCACCATTGCCTTCTAAAGTCAGTCTTCCAAACATCTTATTGCTCTGTTACGTGATATGACGTCACTCTGCGAGACATTCAATTTCTTCCATATTCGGCTGCTTCTGTGGAATGCCGCTAAATCAACATCTGCCGTTGTTTTTGCAACTATCTAAAAAGCAAGGAACGTCTGTGTGTGTGCATGCCTGTGTGTGTGGAGCAAATATCTCCCTGACGCGGTGCAAGTTCGACCTGAAACTTGGTCAACGGGTTCCAAATACCCCGTGTGTGTATCTGTTATTTTGGAACAATTTTGTCATTTCAAAATGTTTATTTTAATTTTATTTCACTTCTGGACGGAAGCTTTTGACCTCAGAATGTGAGGGGGCGCTAGCGCACCATCTATATCTATTTCACTGCACAGCTCCTCACCCGAGCAAGAGTCACGTGTGCGGCCAGAGCCAATCGCTGCGCACAGCCATGCAGACAGACTGTAAACACAGAAGTGAGAGACAAGAAGATAGTTTAGACTGAAACACGGGAGCTCTCTGAATAGATTATTTGAAACAGTCAGCCACTGGTGAGTCTTTTGCAGACGCGTTTCCCATTGTTTAAACCATATAACTGTTGCTATATAACGCGCTGTTTCACTAGAGTCGGTATTGAACTCAACCCGTTCAATACTCCATCTGGAAAACTGTAGATTCTCTGTGGTGCCGTGCATGGAAGCTCAGCTCTGACCACTCGGTTTGAAGGTAAAAAAATGATTTTTGTTTTTAAAAAAAAAGGCAGCCGAATTGTAGATAACACTTTTTAATTTACTTACTCACTCATGTAGTTTGGAGCTTTACGTTTTGTTTTGTTTTTGTTACTTTTCTGATTGGCGCTACAATGTCTATGGAGTTTGGCTATCAGCGTCTCAAACATTTCACGGAACACACACACACGGTATTTATTTATTTAAATATACTAAATGAGTAAAATAAAACCCAAAAAATGCACAAAAAGACAATTGAAAGAATAAAAAATACACATGACTCCAAAAAACATACATTACAGAAAAATACAACAAAAATATGAAAATGACTCAAAATGCACAAAACTAAATATTTATATAAAAAATGCACAAAATGACAACAGAATCACACTAAAATGGCAACAAAACAACAATTATACAAAAAAATGCACAAAAACAAAAAAAACAAAAAAATATAAAAGTGATGATGAAGTCATGCACATGTCCCATAGAAATAAACCAGGAAAATTGCACCCACAAATATACCCCTTATGCTCCCACATGAATGCATACTTCCGACGGGCACTGTACTAGTAACTTTTAATCTGTGAAAACAGCAGAAATGTGTTAGGAAGTAGATTTGGACACCAGCATTGGTGGTGGGTGAGAACGACTTCTGGATGTAATACAGGTTCATATTTGAATGTTTTGGTGATTGCCGCCAGCAGCTTTCAAGCAAGGCTCAAAGGCGATGATTTTGGCCAGAACTCCGTCTTCTTCGAGCCTCTTGCAGATATCTGATAACCTGGCAAAAGATGACTGGAAAAACAAGCAAGAAAAAACCTTTGTCGATTGAAGAATGCAAATGTAAATTTGAAAAGGATTTATCACTAGATTAAATTTTGAAGAGAGAAGGTTTTGCTGGCCCTGATGGTCCACCACCGCTTCATGCGAGTTAAACCCTTGTTTTTATGTTGTTGCTGTAGGCTAATGAGAGTAACAATATTACGTGCTAACTAAAAGCTATGGGATTGTAACTTTTCTTTTCATTTGGACCATTCATGGCTATCCTGAAGGCAGAATGGGGGCCCTTTGCAAATATTGGACAGGACAGGAGCATTGTTCTTTCATACTGGGCATCTGTTTTCTCTCGTTAGCTGTTTTCATGCAAAAATTTCTGCACTTTTAAAACCATTTAGATGGACAAATGAGTCTTAAACAATGTGCCATTGGGTATTCTACATAATTGCTTTTCCTTGATGTTTGTTTCCACTGACCTCATTTCCCACTGAGTGTTCAGGGATTCCCTATTCAACAACCTGGCCTTCATATTATTATGTCCACGTCTCAACAGTTTATTTTAATCCCTTGCTATGTGTTTATGTGTTTGTCGAGTGGAGCGGTCTAAGGGTAATGTCCATTAAGACAAAGCCACCTGGGTAAGAGAAGACCTGATTGCAAGGCCGACAGGCATTAATGTGCTGGTTTAGGGATTAGGAGCTAAGGTGATATCACACTTTGTTCTAAAAAAGGAACTGAAAAACAAGTGCAAAGCCCTGTTTATATTTTCACTGAATATCTAATGAAATGCAATTGTTTAAACGTCAAAAAGTGTTTTAGAGTACAGCTAACACATGGTCCATGTTTTTAGTCAGTGATCAATATATCAGATGTGACATTTCTACAGCATCAATATGGATGCTAACATCCATTCATTTGCTCATGCGCAGGCAATTACACTTGATGCCATTTGTCAGAATGCTGGCGTGTGCGTTTTGCTGCAGCTGATTTGCACCCCTGTCTGCCTGAGTAATTAAACTGCACTGAGAGCCGAAGCACCCCATTGATTTAGTTTGAAACATTTTTGTGGACAATATGAAAAAAAAAACCTCTGCATCATGAAGAAGTATGTGTACAATTAGAGTATTAGTACATGTACTGGTAAAGCTTCAACTTCAACATTAGTTAAATAAATATTCAATTTGTGATGTTAACACTGTATGCTATAAACTACCTGAAAATGTCTGCGAAATTAATCACAGGTCTCTAACTGAGAGAAGCTGTTCTCCTCACTGCGTATGTTTCAGTATTTCACTTTGCAAACACATGTCCACTATTCTTTTAATGCCAAGGGAGCTTTTTGCTGAGTCTTCCTGGCTTTTTTTAGTTGATTTTTAAGCTGTACGAGACTGGTCACTGGGGAACCAATTACTTTCTAGAGATTGACTGGTTTAATCTATTTTTATGGGGGTATGGCATGAAGGGGTATCTTCATACTAAAGCTTCCCAATCTCATTCTCTTAAACCCTCTATTCAAGGGCAACCTTGATCTAAATGTGTTACAATGGAAAGAATCATTGGCAAACTGCCCAGCTTTCACAAATCTAAATAAGTACTATATGGATTAAGTAATCATCCTTCCTAAGCTGTTCACTTTTTCCTTCAATGTATGCGCCACAAAAAGCTTTTCTTTGGTTTTTGAAATGGAGATGTAACCAATATTATTTGTTAATTATCTACCAAAATTGTGCAATGTTGTTTTTTTTTGTTTTTTTTTTTTACCACAAAACAGCATTATTGTCCTGGACATCCTATGACTATGAAAACTAAAAGATTGTAATCCATCATCTGTGACTGACAAAAATCTTGAATCGGGATATCTAAAATAATAAAAGGCTTGTGGTTATGCTTCGTACATTTGTTTGTATAGATAACATGAACCCTGTCTACATTACTATAGAAATTATATATGGACAAAAGTAGAGTTGGGTGGTATCCTTGTCTCCTATATGAGTGCATTGCATTTTTTTTTTTTAAACGACAGTATTGAAACTGATACCGTTGCTATTTTTATGACCCCGCGGTATTAGCTATTACCGCCCAAGCCTAGACAAAAGTATTCGGCCAAATGACGATTCGACCAATATTCAACTATTTCAAACACATATACTTTAATATGGAGTTGGTTCCTATTTTGTAGCTTTAAAAGCTTTCAGTCTTCTTTGAGACTTTTTACAAGATGTTTAAATGGTTCGCTGAGAATTAGTGTCCATTCATTTTGCAAAGTATTCATGAGGTCAGGCAAGGATATGGGGTGAGAAAGCCTGACCTAGACACTCCCTTCCAGTACATCTCAACATTGCTCTGTAGGGTTGGAGATGTTCCCCAAAGTATTCCCTTAATGTTGGAAGCATATCATTGTTTAAAATGAGTTGGTATTCTGAAACATTAAGATTGTCCTTTGCTGTACGTAAGAGGTCTAGCCCAACCTCTGAATAACTGGTGTGGCCAAATACTTTTATCTGTTTAGTGTTTGTTTCTATATAGGACTTATATTATTAAGGCCAGAAGCAATAGTTCGAGTTCTCTTTTTGTTGGACTTGACCCTTTGTATGTGGTTAAAGAGAGTTCAGGGGTCTGTATAACCAGAGGACTAAAGAGTACTGATATATCGTACTCAAGTAGAATTACTGTTGCTTGATTGAAATTGTACAAGTAAGTCATACATCAAATACTCAAGTACAAGTAAAAAGTAGCTCAATTAAATTGTACTCAAAGTAAAAGCTAATAGTTACTTTCACCCCCCACATTTATTTTTGGTAATAAATTTTACCACGGTTCCCTTGCATACAGTAAACATTTTATGTATAAACTTAAAAAGGAATTATGTATAAACTTAAAAAGGAATTAGCTGATCTTGCACAATTGGAACTACATTTCATACTCAAGGCAACTCAATGTGCTTTACATGATAAAACATTCAATTGTTTAAAATCAATAAGAACATTTAAATCAATAAGAACAATTAAAATCATCAGTAAAATCAATTAAAATCATCAGTAAAATCATCATTACATCAACAACATGACAAAAAATCTCTCTCTCAATCATATGCAGTAGAGAAAAAAAGTGCCTTTAACTTTGATTTAAAAATGTTCACATTGGATGCTGACTTCAGCTCCGCTGGCAGTTTGTTCCACTTCTTTGCAGCATAACAACTAAAAGCAGCATCACCATGTTTACTGTGAACTCTGGGCTCCACTATCTGATCTGTGTCCATAGATCTGAGAGACCTGCTGGGTTCATACCTGACTAACATGTCACTGATGTATTCTGGACCAAACCCATTCACAGATTTATACACCAGCAGCAGAACTTTAAAGTCTATTCTGAGGCTGACTGGGAGCCAGTGTAAAGACTTTAAAACTGGAGTAATGTGCTCTGACCTCTTTGTTCTGGTTAAGACCCGAGCTGCAGCGTTCTGAACCAGCTGTAGCTGTTTGATGCTCTTTTGGGGGATTCCTGTCAGAAGACCATTACAATAGTCCAGTCTGCTGGAGATAAAAGCATGGACCAGTTTCTCCTGATCTTTCTGAGTCATTAAACCTTTCACTCTGGAGATGTTCTTTAGGTGGTAGAAGCTGTTTTTGTGATAGATTTGATCTGACTGCTGAATGTAAGATCTGAGTCAATCAGAACACCAAGGTTTTTGACTTGGTCTTTAGCTTTTAAAGATCGAGACTCAAGATAATTGCTGACAGCAGTCCTCTTTTCCTTGTTACCAAAGACAATCACCTCCGTCTTGTCATGGTTTAGTTGAAGGAAGTTTTCACTCATCCAGCAGTTTACTTTTTCTAAACAGTCACACAACACCTCAATGGGACCATGGTCATCTGGGTTCAGTGATAGATATAGTTGTGTGTCATCTGCATAGCTCTGATAATCAACCTTACAGTTCTGTAAAATTTGTCCTAAAGGAAGCATGTAAAGGTTAAACATAAGGGGTCCAAGAACAGATCCCTGAGGAACCCCACAGGACATTGGTAATCTGTAAGATTCAAAGTTTCCAATGCTTACAAAATAGCTTCGCTCCTCCAAGTATGACTTAAACCATTGCATTACTTTTCCATTTAGTCCAACCCATGTTTGCAATCTGTGCAACAAAATTGTATGATCTACAGTGTCAAATGCAGCACTTAGATCCAACAGAATGAGAACAGATACTTTTCCTGAATCAGTGTTCAACCTTATGTCATTGATCACTTTGATAAGAGCAGTTTCAGTGCTGTGATGAGAACGAAAACCTGACTGAAATTTATCAAATATTTTGTTGAATGTTAAGAATTGACTCAGTTGGTTGAAGACCACCTTCTCAATGATCTTGGCCATGAATGGAAGGTTGCTGATTGGTCTATAGTTAGCCAGTATAGAGGCATTCAGTGTTCTCTTTTTTAACAGCGGTTTCACAGCAGCTACTTTCAGGGATTTTGGTACGGTGCCTGATTGGAATGAGCAGTTAATTATCTGACACAAATCAGTGACAATTGACTTTACAACAGTTTTAAAGAAGTTTGAGGGTATTGTGTCAAGGCAACACGTTGATGGATTCAGCTGCTGAACAGTCTCCTCTATTGTTTTTGGGTTCACTGTAATAAACTCTAACATTGTAATTGACTCATCCCTCAGTGGTTGAAGCTGTTCAAGCTTTTTGTGATTTTGCTGGTTTGTTCTGATGTTTGACCTTATTGATTGTATTTTTTCATTGAAATATACAGCAAATTCATTGCATTTTCCAGCTGACAGTAATTCAGGGGCTATCTGATCTGGGGGGGTTGTGAGCTTTTCAATTACAGAAAACAACGTGCGAGAGTTGTTGACATTTTTGGCAATAATTTCAGAAAAGTATTGCTGCCTTGCTTTGAACAAGCCATCATTGAATTTTCGCAGACTTATTTTGTACAGTTCTAGATGAATTTGGAGTTTTGTTGATCTCCATTTACGCTCAGCTCTTCTACAGTCAGATTTCAAATTCTGCATTATCTCAGTCCTCCTCCAAGGTGTTTTCTGTGTGTTTGGTTTTCTCTTAGTTTTGATTGGAGCCACCACATCGATGTTTCTATTATACTCATCCAGAAGATCATCAACTGTCTCAGCACTCAATGTTGGTGTCATTGCTATGGCTTCCATAAACTGTGCACTTGTGTTCTCATTTATGTACCTTTTCTTTAAACACACATAACTAGGGGGAACAGATGTTACAGTCTCTAGGTCAAAAAAGACACAGAAATGATCAGATAGAGCTAAGTCTCTTACATCAACAGCAGAGATATCAACACCTTTAGAGATAACCAGATCCAAAGTGTGACCTTGAGTGTGTGTCGGACCATTCACATGTTGTGTAAGACCAAAAGTATCCATTAAAGTATACAGTTATTTGGCAGTATTGTCCATGTTATTGTCTACATGAATATTTAAGTCACCTGTTATTATTAAAAAGTTGTATTCAGTGCATACAACTGACAGCAGTTCAGCAAACTCATCCATGAATTCTCCAGAATATTTTGGGGGTCTATAAATGACTAAAAACAGAACTCTTGAATCACCCTTCAGTAAGAATGACATATATTCAAAGGAGATAAAATCACCAAATGTTATTTCTTTGCACTGAAATATTGATTTAAAAATGGCAGCAACTCCACCACCTTTCCTGCAAGTTCGACACTTATTTAAATAAATAAAGTCTTGTGGTGCACTTTCATTGAGAATAGTATTACTGATACCATCATTCAACCATGTTTCATTAAGAAATAAAAAGTCCAAGTGATGTGTCAAAATAAAATCATTAATTATTAATGACTTGTTAACAAGAGATCTAACATTAAGAAGAGCTCATTTTAAAGACTTTACTGGAGACACTGGTGGACTTTTTGGATGACATGTTATAGGAGTCAAATTTTTATCTCTATAAAGCTTTTTGCTTTTCTTTAATTTCACAATTTTACCTGTGTTACCTGTCACCACAGGAATTAAAGAAGCTGCATTAACTCCAACAAAAGGTTTTTAAAAATACACAATTCTATTTTAAACAAAATAACACCAATTAATTAAATTCTAAATAATAAAAAATCTAAATGTAGCTACACTTATGAACTCTAAAACTGAGAAAATAACCTCCATTCAATGCTGTTTTGGCACCGTGCATTACCTTTAATTTGATTGGTCGGCTATGATGTGATGCATTTTATTGTTGTCTGGTCATTTCATTTTTTGTAGTCTCACAATGTCCATTGATCACTTTAAAACAAAAATAACAATTTACTTAGTAATGATTGGGTATAGAAATGTAAGAAATTACTTTACTTCTTTTAAAATTTACCTAATTACAATTAATATGACTGATTTATAAAAATACTCAAAAAAAGTACAATGATCCATGAAAGCAACTCAATTACAGTAACGTGACGACTTGTAATCCGTTACTTTCACCTCTGTGTATAACCTACACAAGACAGTGCACCTACTGTAATTAATTATTAAAAGTAAGGGTTACGACTATGTCACATGGACGACATGCACGTGCAACATAGATTATCACTTTTTTGACACAAAGGCAGCTTCTTTTCTTAACAGCTAATGCCACCTTACTATTAGCTTAGCTCTGCAAACAAGCCATGTCTGATACTGACTAGGAAGGTGTCATAAAACACGTCAGCAAAATGTTAATGCTGTTGCTTATTACTGCTGTGCTGCTGATAATGGCTCATGAAGTAAACATCTCTGACTGTTTTTCCCCGTATTAAAGCTGAAGCATTATGTTGCAGAGCACAAAGGTTGGGGGTGTAATGGGGAGTCGGGCGTGGTGTTGAGTTATGGGAATGATCCTGGTGGTAGCACAGGTGTACTCAAGGTTCGTGTCCCACTGCTATATTTCAGGCTGTTTCATCACATCTCCACCGTGCGCGCCTCTGCCTCGTACATGTAAATCAGCGTTATGATGGAGAGGAGTGAGAGTGTCAGGAGGGACTTTGTGTGGAAGACGCCGGGGATGCTGGAAGAAGGCAATGAAATGGAAGGATTGTTTTTCATTAATCCTTATTTATTCCGGCAGCGTTGACTCTTTCCTCAGCAGCGTACTGTTTTGTATTCACATTTGCTCTTATTTCCACCTGGGAGCTGCCCACTTGTTTTAATGTTTGCCCATTTTGTAGCTCACTTGAGTTACTGGGGGTTAAGTGCTTTGCACAGGGACACCTTGACAACAGTAATTAAGGCAGCAAGGAGTTTATTATTCCCTTCTACCACCCATATTTTCCACTAATGTTTCCAACACAAACCAGTTTGCCTAAACTGCATTTTTTTTTTTTTATTCATTGTGCATTTCTAGGCTTTGATACTTGTGAGAGGCATGGCAACTGTACAAAAACATTTAACTAATTGAAGATGTAACAATCCACCACTATTTTTTTTCGCTCATTACTATTGAAAGAGAAGCACATCTCCTACAATCAAATATATCTTCATACAGACATCTCTCTCTACATATACAGACCCTTTCCAAAAAATTAGAATATCATGGAAAAGTTGTTTAATTTCCACAATTCTGTTCAAAAAGTTCAACTTTCATAGATGATAGATTCAGGGCCCACAGTTTAAACGAGTTCAAGTATTTATTTGTTTATTTTTACATAATTTGGGCTTCCAGCTCATAAAACCCACGTAAACAGGAATTCAAAAAATTAGAATACTGTAAAGAAATCACCATTTACTTCTCAGTTTTTGCAGAAAAAAGAGGAGAAGAAGGACTGTACTGTTGGCCAGTGGTTCATGCACATATATTTTTTCCACATTACTGTATGGAATATGTACCAAACCAACTTGTTTGCATATTTTACACCCATAATTTATATACCCAGGTTATAGGATCATGGCTCCTAATAGCCCTCACTGGCCTCAGGGGATCCCAGGAACATCTGAAGCCTCAGTACACAAGTGTGCAGCACTAGGAACAGCTAAGATACTCAAGAACCCTCACATATCCAGGCTGAAGAATGTCAAACATACTAGGCTGAAACGATAATATATTTTCCACATTCATGTTTTTGTTTATTTGAAAGGGACAATGCAAGTTGCATACAGCAGCATTTATAGTAAAGTGCAGATAATTTAGCAGCTTACATATAAAGTGCTTAGGAAGCAGAGACAAACAATGTAAATATACTTAGAACAATGTAATCCATTAGTAATGTGGTTTTTCCTGGCAGGTATTGTAAAGTGGTGCATTTTAATAGGACTTAGTCATTTAACAATAATTCTTACCCTAACCCTTAACCATAACCCAAACCCTGAAAGAAAGTGTACAAGTGCAGCATGAATGCACAACTTTTATTTTCATGACAAATAACTAAGGTTGTGAACGATAAACCGATGCGATCGGATATCCGTTTCAACAAGTGAGAGATATGGCTGCATTGGTAGCAGCCTCCTCAATAAGAATTAGCCATGAATTCCAAGATGAATTGGTAGTAGAGTCATGGATCGGGTATCACGGGCGCGCACTGTAGCTGTTCTCTCAACCTTCTTGAAACCAAAATACAGCGCTTACCGGCGCTTCCATCTTGCAAATTTGACGTCATTTGGAACCAAAGTCTGCGTAGTAGGGTCCGACGCAAGGAGTCCTGGTAGCAGGATTTAGCGTACTGCCCTGATGACTTACGCAGCCCAACTACGCCAAGAATTTAAGTATCTTTCTTACTGGAAATTCTACTAACTCCTTGTTCAGATGATCAGATCATAGCGGTCAGTACTAGTACTAGTAGCCCAAAAAAGAAGAAAAAACTTCATGACGTAACTGCTTATGCTATTCACAAAGAGCTACGCAAGATCCGTAACTGTCAATCATCGTCATACATGATGTCAAATCCCGTTTTTCAATCTCAAATAACTTATTTAAAAACAAACTTTACAGAAAAATGAGCACTTGAACACAATGTAAGGTGATAATAACTAATGATCACAGCAGAAATATGTGATGAGTATTTTAGGCATTGTTAAGATGAGAATGTGGTTGCTGCTTTGTCCTTCCACTCAAGCTCCCCATGCCTGAGGCCACATTTTGAGATGACCACCAGGGGTCATCATTAAAAGGTTATTGTTACATGGTTTGTTTATATGTGTGTAACTTGTTTACATTGAAATGTTGCGTCTTTGTTACCTACCTCTTGTGCACTATGCTCAGGCTGAAATGTTGCACTTTGTTGTTAGTATTCTGTGCTACTTTTACCTCTGGAGTTCCCATCTAATGAGTCAGCCTGACTTTTTTTTTTTTGGTCCATGTCTAAAAATAAATACATTGACTTGTGATTTTGTTGTTCTGTTTTTGTTTTGCCAGTGCCATAAAGCCACAATGCTTGGGGATATGTGGTCTTTTACATATTTGAAAAGAAAATATTGTACTGTCACTTTAGAATTGGCTTCTTTATTTTATCTATATTATCTATATATACATCTATATATTTATCTATATCTACAACAAATATTTACCATAGAAACATCGTACAGTTCCCACACTGTATTGAATTGAACCGATTCGTATCGAATCGATTTGTATCGGTCAGTAATAAAAGGATATTGTTTTTTAATCGAATCGTAACCTGTGTATCGAGATGCATATTGAATCGTTTATCACAAGGAGATGTGCAACCCTACAAATAATGTAACGTTTCTCCTTGAGATCGTGGTGGAAAGTAACAAGCATCTCCCAAATATAACACTCAAGTAAACTACAGATGCTCAAAAAAATTGTACATAAGGTCAAACAAAACACAAAAAAGATACAAAGAATGTACAGTATTTTCACTTTTAGTTTACATAAATCTATACCTACAAGCTTAAAATGGCTTATTAAGACAAAAACAAAAACTTGCTACACAATGTAACAATCGGTGCCCTTAGGCGACTATTATTGACTATACCGCAAGGCTGCAATAACGAGCATGCTGCTTAATGCAATTTGTAAACAGAGGTGCCGTCATCCACCCACCTCCAGCGCCACAGGAGCGACAGGGCAACAGCCTGTAATCCTCAAACCTTCAGCTCGACCCATGTCCTGCTCGTCCCCCAGGGCGAGGGGGACAAAGGGCTGACTCATTTTTGTTTATGTATTTGCCTCAAGTGATTCACTTAGTACAACCCAATATCAAAAAAGTAACACAGGAACTTAGTGTGTAGCAGCCAATATGTCAGCCTCTATTACATGCAGCAAAAAAGACATGTAATTCTTGTAGGTGTAGGTTTTGCAAATTGTGAAAATACATGTATTATTTTTTTCATTTTATGGTTTTGTTTGATGTTTAGTACAGTTCAAGTACTGTACATTTATGTTGGCACTGTCCACCACTATATATGGAATGGTAGATCACCAACTTATTGTACTAAACTTCACCAACTGATAAAATGCAATGACGTCTTTGTAGGGTAGGCAGTGCCTACCCAAGGGTGAATTGATATTTTAATTATAATATAATTATAAATTAGTTATTTTTCCATTTCCGATAGCCTACAGTACCTATTGGTTAAGTGTCAGCATTTTGTGCTTTTCATAGCCCAAATCGCTAAACATTGCTATTTCCTAACCGCTGTAAGGCAGGAGCAGGCCACACCCCTTCTCTAAGGCACGTTGCTGTTCTGCCTCTGTTCACATAGCGTGTTTTTATGTGTTTGCGCATGCGCAGTCAGTTTCCCAAGATGACAACCATTTACGTAAAAAGGCAGCTCTCTACGCTGCATTTGGATGTAACCGCGCTACGCTAAATGCTATACCTTAGTTCAGAGTGCTTTAGTGAATTGATATCACATGACCGCTGCTGCTACGTTCTCTAGCTAGTGGGCGGGATAACACTACAGCTAGAGACGATAAAGAAACTTTTAAAAGATGGGAGACCAACACCTGAGTTACCAGACCTTCAGCAAAGGTAAGGTCAGAAAATGGTTTTATATTTTCTACAGTGAATGGTACAAAAGGAAGGATTGGCTTTGTGGATGCTTCTCACTGAGGCTGTTCCGAGTTGTTGTTGTTGTTGTCATTTTCTCCATGTTTCTGTGTTTCCAACACAAACAACGGATGTGCTGCCGTGTTGGAAGAGTATGGAGGCTATAATAAACAATTGTTTATGTTTCTTTAATGGTGTTTTACAATGTTGATTTTGTTAGATGGCTAAGTGCTTGTTCATGTGGATCTTGTTGGGTTTTTTCTTTCTTATTATGAATTTTATATTTTGATAAGCGCACTGAGATGACTTTGTTGTAAATTGCGCTGTACAAATAAACTTTAATTGAATTGAATTGAATTAATACTTGCCAGCAGAAACATGAAATTGTCATTGGTGTTGACATTGGTGGTCTCGATTTGGAACGCCCTGCCTACCCTACCCTAGTCCTCATGGCACGTCACTGGACCCAAGTCATATAATGTTTGTTAATGTTGCATTAAACACATTAATATTAGAGATATAAAAAATACCTTTATTGGATAATGGGCTTGTGGCAGCCAGGCCTCTACCAATTCATGAAAAGAAATGGTCAATAAATCAGCAGATAAAGCAATAAACATAAGTATCTGTGCACTGGCTACAGGCTGTATTCCCTGTGCTTTAGTGGTAGTGTTATACATCTATCCACAGCTGGATCACAGCAGGAATGAGGGCGTGTGTATTACTGTATATGTGATGAGGAGGAGAGACATGGACAGTGCAGGGAAGGAGCGTCAGAGCTCAAGGTTGTGGTTCTGGATTACACAGGCGGAGCTGGAATTGGTTCAGAGTAATGCCCTGGACAAAGGTCACAGCACATGTCGGACCACTCTTAATGTAGCAAAGGTGCGTAATTGGAGTGTTAATGGAGAGGATAATGATCCAGTGCAACCTCTGTTGATACTGTAGTGCTCCAGCACGCCAACATTGGTACTGTTAGCAGACACAGAAAAGGAGACTATCATTACATGCAGAGTTAACAAGACTCCAAGCATATCATTACACTATGATTGGAGGGAGGTAGAACTGTTTGCAGAGTGCTGCTGACAGTGCCTCCTGCTTTGCCTGCAGACCACCAATTTACATTTTTGGTCAGCGCTGGCCATGCATTCCCACTGGAACTGTTCTCAATTCCATGCTCCGCTGCACATGGATATCCAAAGGGTTATTGACAAATCAAAGGATTTTCACCAAAATGCTACATATCCTTTTGAAAGGATTTGCTATCTTTGGAGAATGACATTCACAGAGGATAACATTTCTATGCACTTTTTTTCTCAAGGACATTGTGTAAATTGTCAAGTGACCTTTTAACCCATTCAACAGTCAGATCTGCAACCCTGGAGATGGAGATTCGCTTTTAAAATTACAATTCTTTACAATTTTTAATTTCCCACAAGTAAAATATTCAAATTTTCTGATTGGAAGGCACCAGTTTAAATGAACACTGGTTCAATTCAAACTCCAGCTTGTAATTATAACCATAACAATGTTGGAACGTGTTGGTCAAATGCTGTCAGTTAAACACAGATTTTGGAGTTTTCCTTGTCTTATCATTACCGTACTCATTTTTGCCCATGTAAGAAAAACACATCCAACCCTTGGGGCGCTAAGGGTGGGGGGAGCCATAACTGGTGCTGCTATGCAGTGGTACGGGGGCGGCACTGCTCCCTTAAATTTCCTTGCCAATTTCTCCAATTTTAAACGCACCTAAACACCACCACCCGTATGGAACGGACTCTGCCCTCTACTCTCAGGAGCTGATGCACCACATACACCCATATCCACGAGGTTTGGGTGGGAATCACCGCTCCCCCCATCCCCTTTCATTTAATTGCTTCTCATACATTTACTGACCACACACATACTGACTGAGAGCTTCAGGACCTCTTTTATCCCGACTGCCATAAGTTTGTACAATGGGTACTGCTAATGTGCACTTTTATTACCATTTTTTTTTTTTACTTTTTAACCTTTTATTTATTTATGTACAGTATGTATGTGTATGTGTGTGGAAAGTATGGTGAATTACCCCCTTCTGGGGATGAATAAAGTATCTATCTATCTATCTATCTATCTATCTATCTATCTATCTATCATAGGGGTTAAGGAAGTGCCTTTCCATTGAGGAATGGTACATAACAGGGTGGTGGGTGGGTTTACACATACTGTATAGGCCTGTCAAGTAGGAATCCTCTCTGGATAGTTAGGCCGCCGTGCCCTGGTGTCCTTCTATTGTTCCACCCTAACTCCCTCTTCCCTGTTCCTTTCCCCCCTAACCAAGGTGAAACACTGCCCTCTCTTTTTATATCTTACCTCTAATAAAGTTTTACCTTTGATAGCATGTGCACAGATGAGGTAAACAAAAAACAAACATCTGTGCTCCTGGCTTAGAAAAGCCAAAAAAATGTTAACAGTAATGCTCGTAATTAGAATAAAATAAATTAAATTATATATGGGATCAGTTTTGTGGTTAAGTTTTAAATGTCAGAAAAATGCTGATGTCTCCTGCAGGATTGTTTTCTGTTTAGTCTATTTTATACCCAAACATGTTCACCTTTGGTTTGTGTGTACAGTGACTTGATTCTCTGAGTGTTAAAACCTTTTTCTTTTTTCAATTCCACATAATTTAGAAAATATTTGTATTAAATATCGAATGTAATTGTAATGTATGTTGTTAAATTCATCTTTTTTCAAAGAAAAGGTGTAGCCGTATTCACAGAAGTGAACTGATGTTTGATGCAGCGGCGAGGCCAAAAGGAGGGCCAGGGGTGGTTACCGTCAGGACAGGAAGTGAGCGCAGGAGACAAAGTGTAAAGAGAGTTAATGAGAGTGTAGTTGACTTTCATGCACCTCACAGTGAACATGTTCTCTACAGACTCAATACTCTCGCACTGTGGTATGTTCACGTCTCTTAGAAAGTAGGATAACGGACATTAACAAAGAACTAAAATCACGTAAAGGTAAACCAATCTGATAAGGACAAACGTTTGAACTGTTAATGTTGTACTCACTAGTTAAATAAAATATCTAAACAGGCCAACAAACTGTTGCACTTTATTCAACATGGAATGGTTCATTTCCTAAAAAAAGGAAATGAATAAAACAGTCCCAGATGGGCTTATTAATGGTGTACTGTAGTTAGGTTTTTTTTTTATAAACAACTACTGACATAAACACAAATTTAAAATAAACAATAAATTTATGTTTTGCACAAACACACACACACAAAAACCAAACCACCACATTTGACCTTGGTCTGTTGTAGGGCAGCTCGATTATAGAAAAACTTATAATCACGATTGTTTTAGTCATAATTGAAATCACGATTATTCAAACGATTATTTGTCAACCAAAAAGTTATTCATTTTTTGTACAAAAAAACATAAAATATATTCTTTAAACATAAATAAAATCCTTCAAACACTAAAATCAGGTATGTTCACTTTTCCACATAACAAAACACTTCTTGCACGTGATGTGTCTTTGCTCTAGGTTTTTATCATCAAACCCAAAGTGTTCCCATATCAGAGAATTTGAGGTGTTTACCAGTGTTTTTGCTGCGTTTCTCCTGCCATGTTTCAACACCACTAGCAACAACTTTCCTTGTGTTGGTCTGCAGGCTAGCTTTGGCTTTGAGAGGGGTGGGGCATAGGGGAGGAGCTTGCATGTGCGTGGATTAAACAACTCAAAGTTAGTATTAATAACGTGTGTGTGCCAAGCATTATTATTTGTAGATGTCCGAAAGAGTGGGTTTGTTTTATTTAGCAAATAAAACATGTAAAAAAATATACAAATATATATTATTATTATTATTTTTAATAATATTTTTTAAATTATGTTATTTTTGTAATTATTGGGTGTAATAATCAAAATTGTAATCAAATTTTGATTAATTGAGCAGCCCAAGTCCGTTGCCACCACACAGTTGGCCACACTCTGACCCTCCGTGGCCACCCCAGTAAAACTGACCTGTGCAGATGATGAGCAGCTTTGACATTCTCCTGTCATTCAGAGTGATGTCACTCCTTACTGGGAGTACTGGCTCCTTGATACACAACCTGAAAGGCACAGACGGAGAGAAAGAGCGAGTGCAAAGCCACACACACATCACGAGTTCCCCTTCAGATCCTCCAGAGAGTTGCTTTGTATGACTGCATGCCACTATTTTTAAAACATGCCGTCATCGGAATCCTTCTTGAAGCACGCAAACCCCTTCCCTAATCCAATCGCAGCAAACCAAACACAGTGGGGAGTCTGACTCTGCTCGCGCTGGAAAACCAAGTTGTCATCAATATTGTAGAGGTTTTATTACCATGCAGCGTGCATGTTGCAGGCTTCGCCCTGATACTGCACCCTTCATTCAGCCTGTTAACACCAGACTGGCTGCTGGTGCTGGAAAATCTAACATAAGATTACACACAGCTGACAGGAAATGACTGACTGTTACATGTGTGACTCAAGTAGTCATGACCCATTGTTGTGTGATGTGAGAATGAATGGATGTAACACACAGGTGCAGGTGGAGTGATTCATCTTTTATGTGTAGAAGGGATTTTTTCTTTAATAAACATCATTTGCACAAAGTACACGGCCAAAAAGTATGTTGACCTCTGATTGTAAATGTAACAATACTTAGAGCTTTTCCTATTTGCTCGTTTTTGTGTAGAGGTCAGCTAATGCATTTAGAGTCAATGGGGATTTGAAGATTAATTAAAAAGAGATCCAAAATGCTAACAAAAAAACCCTCTGTGTGTATAATGTTTACCAATGGGCTTTAGCATGTAAATAAGCAGTCTGCATTGTTCGTTTTGCCTGGGTTAACAGATCTCCACTTCCACATCACTTTTGCAATTGTTGTGCTATCTTTGTTTTGAGCAGTGAAGTGAAAAGGTGAAGCTACTCAAATGTGTTCATTCATTCATTTATTGTACAGCAATGAATATCAAGGAGTGGTGTGTGGCCCACATCTTGTCCACAAGAGCTTCTATCCAGTAGAGTCCTGAGAGATCAAGAGTCTTGTTTGGAAAACTGGATTTTTTTCCTTCAATATTATATTTCAGGAAACTATTATTACAAGAACTAGTACAGTGCCCGTCAGAAGTATGTCTTCATATAGTGGGAGGAGCTTAAGTAGAGTTATCAGTTATGGCCAAATGAGTATGTGTTTGAAGGTTGGATGTACAAAGAGGTGTACATACTCTGTACTCTGTAGTGTTATAAAATATGTGCGATTTCCCTGGTTTAATTTTATGAGACATGCGCATGATAAATGTGTTTTTACTCATTTTTATATATTTTTTCATTTGGTGTATTTCTGTAATGTATGTTTTTTTGCAGTCATTATGTGTATATTTTGTATCTTTCTGTAGAGTAGTGTTTTGTGCATTTTTTGTATAATTATTGTTTTTTGTTGCCATTGTTGTGGGATTCTGGAGTCATTTTGTGTGTTTTTACATCTTTTTTTTTGGTGTAGTTTTGTGCATTTCTGCTTTTTTGGTTTAATATTTAGTTTTCTGTATTTTGACTCATTTTCATATTTTTGTTGTTGTTTGGTGTATTTTTCTGTAATGTATGTTTTTTGGAGTCTTTTTGTATATTTTTGTGCATTTCTGTTGTCGTTTTGTGTACTTTTTGCATAAATATTGTTTTGTTTTTGTTTTAATCATTTAGTATATTTTTATTATAAATACCGTATGTGTGGTGAGGGTGTGTTCTGAGATGTGTGTGTGTGTGTGTGTGTGTGACTCGCTACCTGTTGTCCTGGTTACCGTGTGGGACTCTCTCCATCTCCTCCATTTCTCTCTCACACACACGTTCGCGCATCAGTCACGTGCATGCACATACTCCGTCACAGGTTATTGAAATGTGTGCGTCTCAAACCTAATGTGTGAGACTTGAGAAGAAAAAAAAACGGAGGAGTCCAAAATAATGGATGCACTCACTCGGGAATGTGGATGTGAATGCTGTTAACAAAGACGCCGCGTCGGGGAGAAATTTACTCCACAAACTCACATGCTTGCACAGGCACGCAGAACTTTCGTCATTTATTAGCGAGATAATAATAACAATGAATTAACAATGAATTAAACTTGTGTAGTTATCGCAAGGAGATTGCACTTTTGTCCGTTCACCTTTGACGACTTATCCAGACATGGGGGGGGGGGGAATTGGACACTTTTACAATTAAAGAAAACAAAATATATATATACAGTCAGTGTCGGATAAGAAAGCAAACTATTTTGAATGCAAAAGAGCAAACAAGTAATTCCACCAGGAGCTGCTGTGTTTTATAGCTCAGGAGGAGCAGCCTTTGGATTGTCAATGAGGAACCCTCCAGCTAAACAGGTAGCTGCACAGCACTGATTGATTTTTGAGACGCATGCAAATAAAAACCCCACATGGTGTGTGAACATGCATTACATTGAAATTACACAAATGTCTTTTAAGCCTCAGGAAACTTCAGAAGAAGTGTAATTATCTTAATGCTCCAGATATAGGGAACATATATTTTCTTACTTTAATCAATATACAATCGACCTCCTTTTGTAGCATGAGCTTGGTTTTATTTCCTTTATAAGGCTCACAGTCATATGTGATGTAGTGCTTGGTCTGATTCCTTTGACTTCTCTGAAGCGTCAGCATCCATGACTTATCTAAAACCCGTTATGTTTTTAATGACCCAAAGTGTCTGACCTATTGCTATATTACGTTGATAGCACTCAATTTCTTCTATTTATTGTTAAAACATTTCAATCAGGCTTAGAAGAAGGAAACGGTTGGTCGACCAAGACTATGGCACATGTAGCGATTAGTCGACCAAAAAAAAAAGAAAACAGAATGAATGAGCAGGTGCAGACTAAGGGTGCAACAATTAGTTGACATTGTCGACAAAAATCGATAACAGAATTAGTCACCGACAACTGTATTTGTCGACAGTTGTCGGTTACGTCATCACCGTCTTCTTCAAGCTGCGGATGAAGCTGGACATTGTTTTTTCATGAGGAGTGGCTCATCTCACCGTCTATATGTCTGTGCTCAGAGCTGTATGCACGTTATGGACGTGATTAGAGGGAGATATGTCATCAAAATCATAGTGTATATTAGTATATTAGTGCATTGCATTTTTTTTTTAAACGGTATCGAAACTGATACCGTTGCTGGTTGACCAATGAAAATCTTGGTCGACACGACGGCATCGACCAATTAGCCGACTAAACGACCAAAGTTGGCAGCCCCAGATTACAGTATGTGACGACTGCTGTAAATAACTTTGTTTTCATTTATTGGTGATGCCACTTTCTGGCCTCCATCATCAGTCACAAGCACCTCTTCCTCATTCCATGTCACTTCTGCCATATCGTTGAATCCTATAAGTCAGCAGCATGTTTTGATACAAAAACCATTCATAAGCTCCTTTGCATTGACCATTTATGGCAGAATGTGGGTGTGCGTGCAAACTACCAGCTGGGCTGTGATTTATAAAGGGAAAAGCGTTTGCTCAGTGCGTTTTATCAATTGCAAAAAAAATGTAGTCCAACACATTTTCGACAAATGCACACTTTTCGTATGGATCATATACAACATTTTATAAATGAGGCCCCTGCTCTTGAGTATCTTTGTTTTTTTTTGTTTACCAGATTGGAGATGCTCATCAGAAGGCAGAATTAGAAACTTGCACATTTCTCTTTGACTCTAACGCAATCTTACTCCCCTCCTCTCCTGTTCATCCCCCCTCACCTTCTTTCTAACCCCCCTCCATCCCCCAGCATCAAAGCTTCTTACTCAGGGTGGCCTCGTGTAATTCAATTCAATACCAGCTCTGATCCTGTACATCAACAAGTTCACAGCTGAATGGCACCGGTTCATCTCCTGAAACGCTGCTTTTCTCCTTCCTTTACTCTAATGCTTTCCCGATGTTAAGAGGATTTGATCTCTATGTTGGAAAGCAGCCGCTTCTTGTTGGATATGGAAGTTGCCAGAAAAATTAGATTTAGAGTTCCGTGATCCGCGTATGTAAAGATGTGCAGCCAATAATACAGCATACGTATTAGTTTTAATCAAAGACAAAGCTGTGAAAATAAAGTGCCTTACGCTGCTTTTTCTTTAATCTCTTCGTACATAAACAGACTCCGAGGTGTTTGATCACCACATTGTGCTGTCTTTTTCTCCAATTGTCCCCATTAGCTTTGGTGCATCTGTTGTTGGTTTTGTCCACATTCACATGTTGTGTTGAAATGTATGACCATGCATGGCAATTTAATTAGATTTCACAAATTCACCCTCCGTTGGAACTTAATTTGCACTAAACACCCATGACTGAGTTGATTTTGTGTGACTGACACACTGACTTATGGCACATGAGGTGCCATAGTTTTAATTATCAGTACTTGGATTTTCTTCAACCAACGCTCCAGGAGAGTTTAAAAAAAAAAAAAAAAAGAAATGAAATCATTGGGTTTATACTGTAGCTGTTTTACTAAATCATGTTTTTGTGATCATTTGTTAGCTAGCTGCTGTTCTAGTTCTTTGTGTCTGCCTCATAAATGATAATAATAATTAAAAAAAAATCTGTGGCAGGACAAAAACATTAAAAAGCTTCCCAGTTAGGTTTACCTTCAAATAATTCAGGCTGATCGACTGGTCTCCCATGAGAGTTCACGATGTTTGGATGGGGAACATTGATTTTTCAATATAGGGTCCTGCTGGTTTATGAGGGGGGTTGATACCACATGGAAAACACAAGAGTTTGTCTCCCCTCGTGTCAGCAGCATGGGCTTTCTGACAGTTTGAATTAATGACTAAAAGATTTGCTCCCATGAAAACTTGCAGTCCCTCTTTAGAGCCAAGCTACTCCTCGAAAATGGGTTGTACCTGCACTACCAGAAGATGAGTCTGCAGATACTGTAAGAAAAATGTAGTGTTAACTGGTATTGTTGGTGGTTGACGCACCTCTCTTGTTCTTCTGGGATTTCTCTATTGTATTGTTGATTGCATCATATTGGACACAGACTTGTTCAGAGTTTTACTTGATGAGAAACAGGCTTTCTGATATGAAATTATCCTGTTTATCTCAATTTGAATATTTGAAAGAAATGTGTCATGGGAAATTAGGTGGGGAGATGTGAAGTCATTGCCTTAGAAATGACACATTTCCCTCATCCTGGCATCTATGAAACAAACAGTAATATTATCTTGTTGTTTAAGCAAAGTGCCAACTGTGATGAGGATCAACAGCAATGAAGGGCATTGTGGTCTGAAATACAAATGGATCAATTGCAGGAGATCAAAACAACACTATAGTGACTTAACTTTTACATCCTACAGTTGCTTTCATAGTGCTACAAAGGGATACCAACATGTATCAAATTTGACAGTTATTTTTCAGTCTGTGGTGAAGTGTTTTATTGTCCATTTTGAAAGAAAACTCTTTAGTTTCAGATTTTGACAAGCGCTGCATTAGCCTTTGTATTTATGGTGATGCAAATCATGTTGGGATTATGTAGGCTGGTAACAGTATCCGGTACTGACCCACGGTGTGATTGATGTCCCCAAATAAGCTTATTTTGCAATTACAGCTATCTCAACTAGTGCAACATAGACAATATGTTCAATAGATGACAAGAGATATTGATTGGGGATGGTTTTATGACCAGTGAGAGGATCTTACTGATTGCCAATACACTAGTGTAAAAGGAAAGCAGGCAGTAGAGAAATGTCTTTTGGAATAGCATTTCAATAAACACATGGGTGCAAAAGGCCACTTTGAAGCTGATATCTGGAATTTCTGAGAGGACGTCTCGATGTTCCGCCCTCAACAGCTCCACTTCCTCCCACTGCCTCTGCAATCTACCAGAAGCCACGCCTCTACTTTTCTGCATGCACATCGCAGAACATAACAAAGTCGCATCGGGTCACATTGATATAGGTCTATAGGTCAGGTAAGAGCCTAAATCATATTTACCTGTTTGCTGTTGTGTTGTGTAGCCTTGTTTCCGTGCACAGTTCCACATTCACTTTGATTGACGGTCTCAAAAACAGGAAGTCGAAGCCTATTGGCTGGGTGATCACGGCGCTCGTTTCTATTTGTATAGGGGTCTATAGGCCAAAGGAGGGACTTATGGACATTAATGTATATGAATGACCACTGGCAGTAGACCATAGTAAAAGACTAGTTAGGTATTTTTTCGCATTTCAAAAGAATCATACATAAACATAGATTTCTCAGAAACTCCTGATATCAGCTTTAACCTAACCCCCCGAAAAACAAAAACAACAATCTAATCAAAATACCAGATGTAAGATTATGCCCTTGATCTAAATCAGAAAAATTCACTCTGGGTTTGTGGCAATAAAATACAGATTAATAATGTATCTCGATGTAATAAAATGTTGTTTGTTCCTGCTATCTATGCACAAGGTGTAATTTAATGATACTGAAGCTTTTATTGGAAATCATACCTCATCACTAAATATGCATCAGGGAATTAAGGAACATCAAGAACAGATATCCATTTTGATCTCTTTTTAACATTTTTTTTTTCATCTATATATATATATATATATATATATATATATATATATATATATAAGGAATCTACCACTCTGATGCAGGGCACAATACACAGAGACCAAAGCTGGCCTTAACACACACACGTACTCTTATATCCAGTCATAGTACCCGGAGGAAAAACATGCCAACACGGAAAGGCATGTCCATTCAGGAGTGGAACCCTGGTTGTTCTTGATAAGTGGATTTTATACATGCATAGTTGAATAAAAGCATGTGTTAAAAACAGTATGATTTATACAAATGTAGACATATACTGTACAGTTAAACAATTAAAAAAATATATTAAAAAAGTTCTAGAAAAAACATATAACATTTATCATACTCATTTATAAACTCGTAAACTAGTTCGGAAAGAGATTTCTACAGGTGACACTGATGAACTGGGAAGTAAGGTTTTGTGGAAAAAATTCTAAGGTGTTCAAGATGTTTCCTATAAAAACCACCAAAGCTCAAACTCTCTTGATGTCGCTTTTATTGTTTGATCCCTTTGACTCTGAGGTAGCATGGCAATATGCTTTTGTGCTAATTAGCTCGCTAATTTGGACCTTTTTTTTCTCTCCATATTTTATGAGTAGACTAATTAGCTAGCAGTTTTAATCTGCTCTGTCATTAAAGACATGTTCCCTAATACATGACTTTGTTTGATCCTACAGGAAATGAGTTGAGTCCCTCCTTAGCGCTTATTGCATTCTGTTGTAAGCATGTAACTCAGCCCAGCTTTCATTACCAGTTTACTGTGGTAATGCTCTCCTTAACGCACTGGTGGTTTCCCCATTTTCCTCTTCATTAGGATATGGTTGGGTATAATTTAACATCTTTGCTACTGTTTGGAATCATTAAGAAAGGAATTACCGCAAATGACACTTTTTCGACTGCACACGCACACAAACACACATACTGTACACACACGTACATGGGCGCCTGTTAGACAGTGATGCATCAGGTTGCATGAAAGCCTTTGAATAGAAAAGGGACAGAATGCAGTGCACACACATCCTGTTAAAGGCCAATTCATCAATCCCTTAATATGTTATAGTCGCCCTCTTAACAACGCTGCATCCCCTCCCCCATAGACCACGCCCCCAATGCATTTTATCATGCTACTGTGTTGGAAACCATGAGTGAAGACACATTACCTCCATAGCTACTGCCATATTGCCTGCTAATCCTACTTCTTTGTCCCTTTTCATCCTTAATCTTAGTCACTCTTTCCTATCTTCTCCTTCAATCACCGAGTCTCGGTTGTATTGATTCTTGTACTTTTTCTTGCTTTCGGTGAAGTTTCATCTCGTCGCGCTCACTGTAAGCAAAGACTCCAATCTGAGCCGGTTTAATGTTTCTCATCTTGCTGTGAAACATTTTATTATTATCACCAAAGAAGCATCTAAAAAGAAATCATTACAGCTCTGTTGCCTAGCAGCTCTAGCTCACGCTGCATCCATAAACAGCCAATGGAAACCCTCTGTGTTGCTGCGCTGCCAGACAAAGGTGTAAACGCACATTAGGAGCCTTTTCAAAATAAGTTTCCCGAACTGTTTTACACTTAACAATAGGGGTGGGGGAAAAAAATCGATTCACATAAGAATGGCAATTCTAATCATCCACGATTCTGAATTGTATTCATAAAAAAATTATTTAAAATAATAATTATATATACAGTATATAAATTATTTTTTGCAACATACAAGACAAAATACAAGGACAAACAACAATGTGATAACCCAACAGTATACATTCAGAAAACAATGGGATGAACAGAGGAAAAACTGATATTAACAACAAAATAATAAAAATAATAATAATATATATTTTTTTAAAAATTCTAAATTAAGTCAGCCGGCAGCCCCAGTGCCCTAAGAGACTGAGGGGCTCAACCCAGCAGACACGAGGGGAAATGCTACATTTGGATGAAGATGGGATGTTTTTCCTCACATTTCCTTCCTGCCGTCACTTCTGATTTTTTCCTGTACAATCAGCCAAACCATATCCACCAGCTGGCAACAATTATCAGTGTTTGTACAACTTCCGATACTTTGGGCATGTGTGGATCTGCACTAAAGCCTTGTTTAGAAAAGAGCCTTCAAAGCGAGTAACAATTTCTGTTTGAACAGAGTTAAAACTCAAACATACTGAGGTAGACATCCATGGAGCAGGCTCCGCGAGGTGTCTGCCAGGCCAATTAGGGGCAAAGCTCAGATTTTAAGACCGTGCGGAGTCCGCTGTGTCACACAAAACACTGCCCGGCATAGATTTTCCACATCGACCCACATTAGATGTTTCACTGAGCTGCATTTCACCTGCCTGGTGAAACAGAGCAGGGGACAAGTTTTGAGGAGAGACTGGCAGACAAGCTACGAAAGTACCAACACGTCCTAGAAGGAGTACAAGGACTAAGGATTGTGGGAATTGTAGGATTTTACTAGAAACTACTATGTGGAGGTGCGCTCGAGTATGACATTTCGGAGGAGTGAGGACAGTCCATGCAGAGTCCGCTCCGCCTATGTATGTTTGAGTTTTTAGAATAAACCTTTGTCGTACCACAACATTTGACTTCACTGGGGAAGTCGCCAAAGTTGCATAAAGTCACTAGATAATAATAATTTGAATAATTGACCAATTACATGTAGCCACATGATGATCACTGTAGCAGAATGGAATAATGTTATAGGAGCTGGGATGTGGGAGAGACTACATAAATACATAAAAACACCCTACATATGTTTGCAACTACAAATATACTGTCTTCTATTTTTTAATGTCACATTTAAAATTCATCTGTGAATTGAATTGCCTGAATTAGGCAAAAAAAGATAATTGCTGTCACCTGAATGTCTCACCAAAGCCCGTTAAAAAATCTTAGAATGTATTCTAAGGTATACAATAGTGATCGATTGATTCATCGGCCGGCCGATTTAATCGACCGATGCGCGCTGCTGCGTTCGCCGATCAACTTTATAAACAGAGCGGCTGCTACAGGCTGCTCCTGTTACCGGAGACAGAGGCTGCAGAGCCCCTCCCCCCACTAGCAGAGCATGAAGCAAGCTCTTCAATCCCAGGCAGGTTTTAAACTTTCAAAGCATCTTTTAACTGTTTAACTCAGCATTTGTTGTTCCGTGGGTCCACGTGTTGTGTCGCAGTTATAGTTAACGAGCAGCTGGCTGGAGGTTTGGCGTGTGTTTGTTTCTTTCCCTCTTTCTCTTCTTCTCTCTCTGCTGCGCTGAGAAGTTTTTAACTTTGAGAAGCAGTTTACTACTTGTGTGAATATTTATTCTTGTTAAATGTTGATGCAATTTAGAACAGAAACTTGAACAGTTTGTTGCTTAATGCGCATCTGACATCACGTTATTTTTCTCTGTTAATTTATGTTCTGGGGTTGTGTTGGAATGGACTATTATTCATGGTTTCTTTTTGTGTTTAATACTATAATTATATGTATTTATACTCAATAATCCTGTTAAAGTATATCTTCAGTCAGGCCAACTTTTGTCAAAGCTATTTTCAGGACAAGGACAAACAGTTCTCTTTCATAATATTTCAT
This sequence comes from Gouania willdenowi, assembly GCF_900634775.1. NCBI lineage: Eukaryota > Metazoa > Chordata > Actinopteri > Blenniiformes > Gobiesocidae > Gouania > Gouania willdenowi. The sequence continues at coordinate 23,639,880 of NC_041049.1, read as the reverse complement.
GAGATGTCTCACTTTATTTTTTACTTGTTCTTGTTCTACATCCCCTGTTTTTATTATTTGTTAAATATGTTTTTACTTGGTGTCGTTCTACCTCACCTTTGTTAATTTCAATAAATGTTCCTTTTTAAAAAATTGAGACTCGTACCATTTGTTATCATCTTTGTGTAATTTTTATGATGTAAATTGAGAGAGAAAAAGTAGTATCGGCTCAAGATATCGGCTCAAGAAAATCGGCAGTCCGGCTAAGACTGATGGAAAAAAAATCGGTATTGCCATCTGCCCTAAAAAAACCCATATCTGTCCCTTGTATACAATCATGCAAAAAATGTGTTTGTGTGTTCTAAATAAATGTGCATGTATTTTGTTTGTTGTTATTACATGAAACAATTTTTATGTTCCATTGAATTGAAAAGCCCCATTGATACGGAGTATACTGTACTTGAACCAAAGCCTTGGACACAACGTCTCAACTTTCTAAAATAGTCAAACCTTGAGTTATTATGTGAAGAACTGCCTTGTTTGTCGTCAACACTGTCCTCTCTCAGAATGCTTGTCCTTGGATTGTAAGGAAACGTGTTCCACGTGCATGACCAAAAAAGTGATGATGAAAATCAATCGTCAGTAAGCAGATCACGTGTGAAATTTGAACAGGCATTAAATGATCCATCTACAACAGTGAGACAGCAAGGCTTTATTGTTTTATTTTTTAATTTTTTAATTTCCTGAATAACATGGTAGAACAAAATGAGATAAAAGTGCTTAACTTACATTAAGTGCATTTCTCAAAATAATTTGAACAAAGAGCAAAACATCAGCATTCACCTGCAAAAAGCCAGCTTCTTACTCAAAATCCTTACTTTATCTGGGTCAATGAACATGTCAGTCCTTGTTGTCATTGTTTATGGAAAAGACTGTCAAATTGCTCATGTGGTCAATACAACATGCACTCTAGAGGTCTGTTTTGATGTAAACCAATGGCTACAGTTTTGATGTAAATTCTAAGTTACAGGTGAGTGTATGCGGGGCATTGATTGCAAGAGAAGAGACTGCACAATATTCATATTTATAAGTTTACTGTAATTTGTTGACAGACCATGGCATTGCAATGAAGAAAGGAAAAGACATCGCTGCATGGCATGAGAAAAACAAAAAGTAGAAATGTGAACATATAAGGACAATCTCTTGAGGGTAAACTGTACATGCAGTGCTGTAGTTTGCTGTCAATCAAAAGTCTGAATGATTGAGGTCAAAGTTGTTGCACATACAGTATGTCTTCAGCCTTTTCTGCCTCCTTCTCTGTTATATACTGTATATTATATATGGTCAATCATTGGTTGATCACACTTTTACCTTCATTAGTAGAAAGTTAGCATTCACCTGGGAGCAATTTACCATTTAGGACAAATTGAGAAAATAAGTTTAATGGAAATGTATAGAAATATGTTTGACATATGTTCAACCATTTTGCATGTAAAGACTTATATGATGAACTAATGCCTACATTTTGTGGAGGGTGAGCCTGTTCTACAGAGATCTATACAATACATTTTGATCAACATGTCAAGGAATTGATAATATAGGAAACAGCAGATAACTGCATATAATAATTTGCATGGCTGTACTGAAGCATTTGCAACTTTTTGAAAAAAAGAAATGAGAAACTACTTTTTTATGTGCAAAAGTGACACAATGTTGTGAAGATTGAACACGTAGTTTGAGAATGCAATCCAATGTCCATCATGGGTCAGTTGTAACACTTTAGATTTTTCTTGATGTAAGCATAACTTTAGAAATGATGAGATCTAAATTTGTAGGTTTGATATTTGCCATCAAGATAGAAAAAGGTTCTCCTGGAAAGTGGCACACATGCTGATAGCAACCTTCATTTCAAACTTTTGATAACATAGACCAGTCTTTACACGTGTATCTACTTTCACCAGTTTACAGACAGATTTGGAACACGTTACAGTTGAGCTTTGGTGATGATTTAATGCAGTCATTGTTTTATTGATGAGGAAATACACTGGCCTCCTAAAGTAGTCCAACTAATATTGTCTACAATAGGAATTGTTTGGAGAAAATGGCTGAGTATCACACACATGCACACGCACACACACACGGCTCAAAGCAATTCATTTTCTATATGAGGTTTACTGTTACTCAAATCAACAGTCCTGATTTATTTACCACAGCCGCTCTATATTTTAATCAGTAAGCCTCTGAACAACCCTTAGCCCTTTACTCTTAGTGATAATGTGTGTAATCCATCGTCCCTAAGACGCTAATTTCATCACATGGCCCTGACCTCCACCTCAGCAAAGGCTCACTAGTGTCACCGAGATGGATCAGGAGAAAATGAGATGTAATGGCAACACATGGAGGAAGGGAGGGATGGGGATGCTGAGAGGAGTTGGAGGGTCATTCTTAATCCCACCCTTACGCTATCTCACACCACGTGCGTGTCATCAGGACGGTCACACTTTCATCATATATTCCATTTCTACATGATGAGAATATCAATGTTGTTCGTTAACGTTCACATCAACAGCCTTTCTTGTTGTGGTAAATCTTGCTCGAGTATACTAATTTTACCTATGAATTAATCAAAGGAGACAGAAAAATTAGGCTTTAGGAAATCAGGACAATGTTAGCAGTTTCTGTCTGTGTGTTCAGAGTAGCTGTCTGTCTCTCTGGATCTGATCACCAAAATAGTCTTTCGGGATCCTTGAGCTTGTCCGGTAACACCTGGAAGGATGGTGGGGAATGTTAATGATGGATAATAAACCGTACACCAGAGGTTAGTCATTTCCCAAGCATGCTCTCAACAGACAAACCCACAGATGACAACTGTAACTGGCATTCTGCACGTCACAACGAGGACGAAAGTTTATAATTTCATTTGGAATTTAATAAGCCATTATACACAGATCATTTAAACCTCAAGAACTTTTTAAAGACACATTTTCAAGTTTAAAGTCAGCCTCAGCTGTTTTCTCCAGATGGACCACTGTCCAAGCTTGTGTAGGGTGTATTAGGTTTGGAATACTGAATGACAGAAGAGCACACTCTGTCACCGCCATCATGTCTTTACGACATCTGTTTCACCCTTGGAACCAAACACTGACGTTAACCTGGCAATTGTTGGAGGATACAATGTGTCTTTAACAGCTTTCCAGCCCAGATGGGTGGTAATGGAAAGCTGTGATGGTGCCAGTGCCTGTTGTTACACTCTACTTTGTGTACAGTGTAACTAGATAGATAGATAGATAGTAAACACAAGCATTAGCATATCTTAAAAAATAATAATCTTGAGATGTTTTTGCTCTATAACTCAGGCCGAGGCAATTGGTTGCTAAGCACCAAAAAGTGGAGTAAAAATTGCCAATGCTGCATGTCGTCCAAAAGATCATGGATTCAATTTTTGGTACATTTGGTCATCATTCATCCGTACATTCATTTATTAATTATTTATTAAATATTGTTAACTCATTACTGATTCCGCCGCACAGTGGCTTAGTTGTTAGCACGTCTGCTTCACAGCAAGGTCCTGGGTTCAAGTCCTCCCACAATCCAAAAACATGATGATTGGAGTCTCTAAATTGCCCGTTGGAGTGAATGGTAGTTTTTTTTTTATTTTGAATGCGTATACAGTGTAAAATGACAAATAAATGAAATCTGTGTGTCTGTAAGTGTGTTGCCCTGCGATGGACTGGCTCACTGTTCAGGGTATACCCCCGCCTAACATTGAGTTAAAAGCAACCGAGTCCCTTGTTAGCGCTGTGAGCCACGATTTCGTAAACATCCCCATTGTTTCCTCCTTCCTGGTGTAACATTAGCACGAAGTGCTAACAGCTGATGTGTGTACACAATGAGTCCATGGCTCCAAGCAGTGACTCCCAACACGATCGGCAGCAGAAACAGTAGTGCAGTTTGCATTTACATATATGGCAATAAAGTATAATATATATTCTATATTAAACAGCAGTGTTTGTTATAGATGGAGAGGGAGGAGCTCATATTCTAGGAGGCGTGTTAGGTGACGTCACCTGCCAACGTGGGCGAAATCCAACTGTCCCGTTTGAAGCTGACTTTTTACAAAATGTGGAATAACAAGGGAGGAGGAAACAGAACTTTTTACACTTTGGCCCTCTGAATGAGGCTAAAGGGATGTTCAGTATATCACTGTAGCAAAACCATTATACATATTTTTTTTCATCATACCTCTCCTTTACTGCACTTTAGGTTTTTTTGGAATGCGTGTTTTGTTTTGTTTGAAGGCCTAATATAAATAAAAAAAAACTTTGTTGTGCTTTTTTTGAAAAGCAAAAGCTACTGGAATATTTAAAAAAAATGTCATAATATTCAATAAACATTTACTTTCTTTAAAAACATGTCTAAAAATGTATTCTAGGCTATTTATGCACTATTTAAAAAAATAGTGAAAAACAACCGCATTCGATATATGGTATTATTCGGCTTCGGCTTCAGCCACAAATTTTCATTTTGGTGCATCCCTAATTAAAATTCATTATTAACATATGACAGTGTACTGTAAAAATATTGTAAATCAATGCAGTTATTGACAACAAAGTACCTAAAATCCCAGTTATGTCACTCGGAATCAATGGATTCGAATTGCCCGCCAATAACTTCCGGGAACTATTTGAGTCTACTTCTGTTGTCACAACTTTCGTTCTAAATGGCTCTGAGAAAATGGATGGATGGATGAATTAAAACGACATGGACTTGGGCCTGTGTGGAGTTTTTAAACAAACACAATCAGAGCAGAAACTTGCAATGGTTTCTTTTGATGAGAGAAGCTTATCTTTGATTTGTCTGGTAGGTACCTGGCTTTAGCTCTTTGTAGGCTGGCACTGCCTCTTATAACCTCATGTTGTTATGAATCATATTTCAACCACGGTATCTCCTTCAGCCTTGTTGTAGCAAAGAACGAAAACTCAGTGAGAGCAAGCTGGGTGTAAAATGAATGGATGGCCCTCTTATTGGAATCCGTCCCAGGAAGTTCTTTCATTTAATTGGCCTCTTGTTTGTTTTGAGCTCCATCCACCCACTACTGTAGCTCATAAATGTGGTTGTATAAATCAAAACTGCAGCTGAGCATCGGGAACGGTATCAAACTGCTCTGCTGTTCCACAGGAAGGAAGCAACACATTTGACTCATCGTGGAGCACAAACCTCAGTTTACATTTTATACCAGTTCCAGTTGGACACTGTTCAGCTTCATTATGGCTTCTAAAGCAGGAATCCCAGAGATCGCCAAAAGCAATAATGAGTAAAATGTCACTTGCTGGAAAAGATGGCAATGTCGCTTTTTTTTTTTTTTGCTTTAATCAAACATGATACATAAACGGTGCTCTCTGTTCATCGTGGTTTCCAGTAGATTTTCAAGTTGCTTTTTTATTTTTTTTTAAGGGCCCATGTTGCGCTAAATCAACTTTTCTGTGCTTTAAACATCACAAAGTGCTATTAGGGCTTCATACACATGCCCAAAGATGAATATTTATAAGTAGGCCACAAATCAGCCTGTTTGAGGAGATTTGCTCAGAAAATGACTTTTCAGTTTGGGAAAATAAACCTCAAATACTATGTTTTTGGGGTTCTTAGAGCAAATGGAGATGGGTGAAAAATAGCATGATATGGGACCTTTGAGTCAAACAATCAACTTTTCTATTTGGTCCTGAACCTTCGGAAATGATGATAACGGTGACCTTTTCAGTTCAGCTAGTTGTTCAATCAATTGAAATACTTACTTTGAATGGGGTTTAAATGTTTTTATTTATAACAAGTTGACTTTGGTACATGTATGTCTTAGCTATGGTAACTGTACCTATTGTTTACAGTTGGACAAAATCTCCAGAGACAACCCTTAGCTCTTAAAAAGCAGCTCTCTGTGTCTCGGGAGATTTAAAAATGTTGTATGTTCTCATCAAATGGTTCCGTCACTGATCTGCCAACACTGCTACTCAAAGTAACCCCATGATATTCCTCCATCATGGCCCCAGGATAGAGGACGAATCAGGTGTGACATGTGATGAACAATCCACATCTCCACATATCTATAGGGTATTTCAAGTCATCTCCCACTGGTATTCCTCGTCATTTTTGACAAACATCAAACATCACCTTTGGTGCTCAATCCTTGATACAATTTGATTTTTTTTGGAAATCTAAGTTGCATCATCTTTGTAGGGACTGAGAGAGTTCACTCAGAGTTTGTTGCCTATTTTTAAGAATCTCATCCAGTTTACAGCGCTTTAAATTGCATCAGGTAAACTTTCCGTCAAGCTGTGTTGCATTTGTGCTGGGATTTCATTGGAGGTGAAAGGGGTACTGCTGAGAACTGCAGGAGGCAGCAGGCTATTCAAAAGGGAATGTAGCTGAACAAATCACTCCCAGGATCTGCAGTACGAGATTTCTCAAGCAATCCATCCATTAGAAGATCAAAAGAGTTGTTTTTCTTTAGAAATACGGCAGTTTCTTTTCTTTATCCACACACCAGACACATTTTCAGCTTGTATTTGAACTGCCTAAATTATAACACATTTTTTTGTTTCTCTAAATTTCTCCCAAGAAAATGGGAAATGTGTTGTGTAGTTAAATTAAAAATCAAACTCTACTTGAATAACGTGCAACATCTTGACCCGTCTCCTGATTCAATGCAGGCTGGTCCTTGGTTCTGATGGTCTTTAATGTTGTGCACATTGTGATTCTAAATAAAATAAGTGGATCGATCAGTCATGCTATCTACCAATCATATCAATTACTGCTGCTTTACAAAGTCAAAGGTTATCTTTTGGAAAACTTAGCTTAGCTACAGCAGTGCTTCTCAACTTGTGGATCAGGAATCAAATGTGGGTTAATGGGTTCCTGGCAATTGTCTGGGCCCAAAACATGAAATATTGTTCTTTTATTTTATTCTCGCAGCAGTTTGTTTGTTTTAATTTGTGGATGAAAACAACCTATTTTGTGGTTCTAAGATTAGGTTAATTTAGAACTGAGATGGGATATTTTTATCATAGTGGGGGCCATAAAAATGTGATTGTCTGCTTCGAGGGCCACAATATCAACATTTATGTCTTCTTTTAGAATAATGACCAATCTGACCAACACTAATACAGAAAAGATCAAAGGCATTAGTTGTTTTTGTATTTCTTTTTTTGTGTTGTTTTTTTGTTCTTGTTATATGTGATTTTGGAGTTATTTTGTGTATTTTTGTTGTTGTTTTGTATATTTTTCTGTATTTTTTATGTCATTTTATGTGTTGTGAGTAATTTTGTTGTCCTTTTGTGTTTTTTTGTCTAATTTTGCATGTTTATTTTGGGAGTCTAATGTGGCCCCCGTGCGGCCAGCAAGGAAAATATATGTAAAAATGTTAAATCTATTACTTGCTAGACATATCCTTCTTTTTTGAAATGTTGCCTTCAGTGATATTCGGGCTCAATGAATCCATCTGATTAGGTTTAGGTACTATACTATATTTAAGGTATCAAACAACCCTGAAAAGGTCCAGTTTACAAACCAATTGTGTTTTGGGTTTTTTGGTCAACTGTAGAAAAGACAACTTTAAGCAGCTATTTCTGATCAGCACCCCTTCACAGCCCATTAAAAAAACCTCTTCAAAAAGTCTATACACACCAACTGCAAATGATCTAATCTGATGAAGATGTGTAAAACTGAAGTACAACACCCACCATTATCCCGCCTTTTCACTATCAAATTGGAATATTTATCTGCATTTTTTGTTTTTTTGCATCTAAAGTACATCTTAATGCAGTTGCCAAATTGAACAATGAAAGCTTTACAATGTATTTACTCTTCGCGATTGAACTTTGATCACTTATCTGCAATAACATGATAACATCAGATGGTGATGTACATATTTATTCAAACAATGTGCACTCAAAGATGCCCTCAACATCTGGATGTACCTTCACAAACTGTATTTATGTTGATGAATTACGCACTGACTACATGTAGTCTATTATCAGTTAGATGTGTGTTACACTCAGCATCACTCCATTCTACTCCATCTCCCTCCAAACCACTATTTGGTAGTAGTTATTGTTTGAAAAAAAGCGTGTTCTCCGGCACACTTCAGAGATGTTCCTTCTCATCATGGAGTTCCTCTGGTGCCTCCACATGCTGTCTGCAGCTCTTTGTTCCACACCGTAGGGGTGTGAGCTTATGTGTGTGTGTGTGTGGATGAGAATCAGAGAATCTTCAATGCTTCAATGAGAGCCTTTTGAGGATGAGCTGAAAATACCCCCCCCCCCCCCCCACACACACACACACATCCCATCTTCCTTTTGCAGTGGGGGAATGTGTGTGTGTTGGAAGCTGTTTTTGAAGTTCCTGAATGTAAGACCTGCCTGTCTTATACATGACTGTGTGTATCTATATGACATGAAAACAAATGGAGGATCCAAAATGTGTGTGTCTGTGTGTGTGTGTATGTGCATGTTGGGTGGGGTGGGGTGGGGGGATGTGAGAGTGTAAAAAATAAAGAATATAGAGAACACACCTTCAGCATGTATGCCTGTATGCTACACACAACTCCAGGGACGAGCATGTTCATTATTCTTCCTAAAAGAAGCATTAAAATTTCATCAGTGCAATGCAATCTGTAGCAGGGCGGGGGGTGGGAGTGTGTAGGAGAGACACAGAGGAGTGTGAGGGGAGGGCTCTCTCATCTTCCACTCATTCACCGTTCCCTTCCTTCATGCCTCTCTCTCTCCTCCTGCTCCTCCTCATCATCCTCCTCTCCGCCGGCTCGATATCGTAGAGCAAGCCGACACGCAGATTACGACTTCCCTCATGATGTGAGCCACCAGCGAACCTCCCCTCATCCTCTCTCCCACCCATCCCACCTCATTCTGCTGCTCCGCTCCCATTCAGCCAACCTGAGGAGGCTGCACATGAAAGGGGGGAGGAAGTAAGGTTAACTAGGTGTTGTCGGATTCTCACAGAGGAATTTGAGGTGTCGTGGCTGCGTGCTGTCTTCTTTGGATATGTGATAGATGGAGCTGGAGTGTCTTTTTAGGGGGAACTCGCTTGTAAAGTGGCTTTAAAAGGTGAGAATTCTGTTTGAATCTTATTTATTGATAATATGAAACTTGTTGATTAGTATTGTTTGAAACATTATGGATTATGATTCCATACAACTCTTTAAACTTTGATTCACTGAGCTTTAAATCTACTTTTTCTGCCGGTTGAAATGTTGAATCTGTAATGGACTGAGACTCATTAGTGCAGCCGCTCCATCCCATGCATGGCTTGGTTTTAACTCCACGTGTGCGAGGTGCTACAGTGTCAGGTGGATTTGACCCCCCACCCCCACTGAGCCGTTCAGGTGTTTTTTATTCTGAGCTGCTTAAAGGCGGTAATGTAAGTTTGTGGGACAAAGTGAGCACATTAGTGTGCATGTCTGAGTAAGTTCTAAAGCTGAGCTCTGGTGTGAGAGCACGCGTCTGGAACAGCCGGTGAGCAGCGAGTGAGTCGCTCTCCTGCCTTTTTTTTTTGGCAAATTTTTGCCTCAGTATGTTTGTTATTTGAAAGCCCATGTGTGGAGGTCTTGTGTGATGGATGGTGACTGACGGAGGGTGTGAGGTGTGTGAAGTAAGCGGAGGAGGAGGAAGATGAAGAGGAGAGGGAATGGGATGGGGGAGGGTTTCAGAAGGAGGCAGAGAGACTGGTTCGTGTGTGTGTGTGTTTGTGTGTAAAAGAGAAACAGTCTAGTTGGTGGAGCTGTACATCAAACACTGGCTAATGGAATTCTGGAGATTTGAAGGGTCCTCTCTGGCTTCAGCTTCTTCACCACAGTTCTCCGCCCTTCCCTCTCCTCCCTGTGCAGTCTCTGAAACACCAGTGGCTTCTCTGGAGGAACTAATTTGATATATACTCTCATGTGCTTCTCATGTTGCTGTTGCTGCAGGTGATCATTTCATATGTAAGATTTGAACCCTTGTGGATAACGTGTAACCTCTGTGACTACAGCTTGACTCACATTTCACTTTAGCCAGAGGGTGGAAAGGAACGTAGAATGCATTAGTTATATGGGAAGTTGTAGAATTCACAATATCTAGCATATAAAAGTCAAGTTTGCCCTGAGACAGATGTGGGCATAGGTTGATGGTTAAATTAATATCTGGCTAAATGTTCTGCAGGCTAAAATAAAGAGCAGAGGATGTAAATAAGGAACTCCTGATGGCAATTTGGATCAGGGCTTTACCCCGAAACATAGTGTGCTGGACAGACGTATTGAGCATGAATAGGCTTGTCTACACTTGGTGAATTATGTAGACAAAGGTCTTGAGATGCAGGTGTTAGCTAGAAATCAATATATCCAAGAAAATTCAATGTGAGGCACCATGGGAAAGGAACGCTGGAAATAAGCTGATAATCATTAGTTTTGAGCAAAGCAAAAGCCATCATTATTTGTGCTACTTCAGTAGTTCAGAACACAGGGTGTACCTACTTTTTCATTTATTCAAGTTGCAGACAGGTTTGCCCTCCCTATAGGTCAGGCATTGTACCTTTACCCCCATTTTATTCAGCTGGATCAAATATTGTCATTGTTCAGGGGCGTGGCTCAGTGAAATAAACCTGCTTGATGGGAGAGGCGGAAAGTGAGGTGGCGGTGAGCCTCAGTAAAAAGCTAACTCAGCTTTCTCTCAAGCACAACCACTATGGCCCCAAGTGCTCCTGATACAAAGCTGCACACCTGCCAAAAACAGATCAATTCAATTACAAGTCGCTACTATTTCTTTGAATGTCTAAAAGGTAAACCAGTTAGTGACTGAGAATAAATATTAGGGACACGCCTACAACCTTCAAAGATGTTTCCTTTGCCTTGGAGATTGTGCGGGGAGCTTTGACATTTGAGAAGATTTCAGAGTAAAGAGGAGCCAATAATAACAATCATGTATAGCACTTCATCAAAAAACACTTTCAATTTTAAAGCTGATATCTGGAGTTTCTGAGGCTTGTGGGTTAGAATCCCGTTCTATCCGAGTCATTGTCGTTGTTTCCTTGGGCAAAGCACTTTACTCACATTGCCTCGTATGAATGGGTATGAACTGTGCATGAACGTTAGTGGTGGTCAGTAGGTGCGAAATGACAACCAGGCTTCTGTCAGTCTGCCCCTGTGGCTACAGTGTAGCTTACCACCATGTGACTGGTGTGAATAAATAATGGTTTCTGTAACGCACTTTGAGTCTCCTTGAAAAAAGCGCAATATAAATCCAAGCCATTATTATTATTATGTATGATTCTTTAGAAATGCAAAAAAAAATACCTAACTAGTCTTTTACTATGGTCTACTGCCGGTGGTCATTCATATACATTAATGAACATAAGTCCCTCCTTCATCCTATAGACCCCTATACAAATGGAATCGATTGCCGATTGCACACAGCCAATGGGCTTCGACTTCCTGTTTTTGAGACTGTCAATCAAAGTGAAAGCAGAACTGTGCACAGAAACAAGGCTAAACATGAAACAGGTAAATATGATTTTGGCTCTTACCTGACTCGTAGACCTATCAATGTGACCTGATGCGACCTTGTTATGTTCCACGATGCACATGCAGAAATGTAGAGGCGTGGCTTCTGGTAGGTTGGGTGAGGCAGTGGGAGGAAGTGGAGCTGTTTAGGGCGGGACATCGAGACGTTTCTCAGAAACTCCGGATAGCAGCTTTAATGTGGTCTTTATGCATTTAAAAGTAGCTTGCTGTTGTATACGATAGATTTCAAAATATTGTGTTCATTAGAAATAAACCAAGTCACAAACTATGTTCTTTAGAATTGCCAAAATGTTGATTATTAATTATATTTTACATTGATAATCACTAGTCATCAGTGCATTTCTTCAATTTTCCTACATCTACATTTGTAAAACCTCTGAACTTTCCAAACTTCTCTTTAATTACAGCTACCAACAGCATTTATTTTAGGCCTTCACCTAAATAAGTCACTTCAGTTAATCTTCTTTTGTTCTTATTGCATTGTTGCCATCTGCTCTTTAAAATCCATTAAAATACGTGTCTTGCTGTGATTTTTATTGCCTCTCTTTGAGGCTGCCTCAATTTGTTTTAGTTACTAGTTTGTTTGTCAAAACTTTTAGTCGACCAAATGCCCTGTGGAGTGTTAGGACTGAAAGGATGATCAGTCCTACACTTCAAACTATTTCCCTCATCGCCATCTCAGCGCATCCCTTCGAATGTGTCCTTTCCTTACAAACACCCCCTCTCTTTACCCTGTGGTGGCTATAAACTGATGATGCATCTGAAAATCAATGCTTGTATCACAGTTGTGCTGTTACCCCTCATTTCTGCCGGGGCCCTGCTGTGATTTATTGGGGCTCCTGCTGCGCAATAACCAGCGTGGTGCTCTGCTGGGGGAAGTGTCTGAGGTCTTTGAATGTATGTTTGTTTTCCAACAGTGCATGTTTTCGTGTGGGCTCATTGCACTTTCTACCTTGACCAATCCTAATAATTTTTCGAAGCATGTATGGAAATGTGACTTTTATCCTTTAGCGTTTTTCACCCTGACAGTCTGCGTAATAACACTTTACCCTTCCATTGCCTTCCTCTTTACAGCGCTTGGATTGAGGTGATCTTTTAAACATTGTAAAATTGAGCTGTGTCCCAGTGAAGCCTGTATATCACTTAAGCAATTACAACCTTCGCAGATCTATTGGTGATAAAAAAAAAAGAGGTTTATGAAGCGCAAGGATGCCAGACTGAGAGGCAAATGCCTGCACAGAATTGGTATTTGGTGTGGAGGAGGAAGGCGTGGCAAGGAGGAGGAGGAGGACGAGGATTCAGTTGTTTGATTTGTGGTGTGTTTTACCGCATAGCACAGCGACACATTTCACTTTGACCTCGTAACCTCTGTTGGGTTTGTCTCAGTTAAATGGGTGCGTTCGACAGCCCCACCTGGAAAATTAGCTCCACAGACTCTTGGTTCTAATAAATCAGCCTCCACGAGGCTATTGTGTGTAATTGAGATTTCACAGCTCTGATGCCATCTTTTATGAACGGCTTTAAAAATTCTCCCACACAAAAATCCCTCCCCTCCTCTTCCACTGTACTATTCTCCATCCTTCATTTCCTCTCCATTCTCCACAGGCATAATGAGATTTGATGGTAATCCGAACAAAATAACACAAGGATACTCACCCAGCACAATGCTCCGTGTCGCCAATCTCCTACAACGGAGAATAGGTTTTGGCAAGAAAGGACGTGTCTTGGCAGGCCGAAAGCACATTAATGTAATCTACGTGTAATTGGCTGGTAATGCAGCTTGTATGTGAATGAATGTAGAAGTGGGGAGGCCTTTTTTTTTTTTTTTTTTTATCCTTTTCTGCATGTTCTTTTCCCTGCCTGCTGTCAGACAAATCTGGGAAGCAAAAAGGAGTAATGCCAAGAGATACTACGGAGGTGTATCAACTACACAGAAGCACAGCCTGATTTGGATGAGTTCAAGGGGATTGCCTGAAGAGTTTGGAGGGTGAGAGGAAGACAGATCACACCAAAGTAGTGTGAGATTCTAGCAGCAGTTACGCAGAGGGTGATTAATGAATGGGAGCAGTTTGTAAATTCCATAGTTTAGTTTAGATTTATTTTTTGCACCTGCTTCTCCATGTAGTTCAGGCTGCTGCTTTCTTCATCGTACACACGTCCTGCAGACAAAGCACATTTTGGTTTGAAGAGCAGTTGCCGAAGTGATGATGAGGCATTTAAAATCAAATAATGACTCTTTATAAAGAATCAGATAATTGTTAAGGATAGTGAAAGAAAACAGATAATAACCCTAATATTATTCCATGTTTTTGACACATTAAAAAAAAAAGACTGAGCGCATTAACATATAGGATTTGAGAAAATATTCTAGTGGCTATATTGCTTAATGCTAATATTAGCACTACTATAACGGGTTTGGTAAACAGCCTTGCAAGCTGTTATGGTACATTTAGCATTTTCAAAAAAGAAATGATTGCAAATATTTTCTGTTAGCTAAAATGTATACAATGTTATGCCAAAGCCCTTTTTACTATACATATTTTCCCTGTCTGAGAAATTGTTAATATGTGGTTTGTAAAGAATCACGTCAACCAATATTGACAGGATGAGCAAAGTGGCAGAAAAATGTCAGAATCTGGTAAATGCGGAGAAACAAAACAAATGGCATAGAGTTGTCACGGCAGCATAAATTCCTCAAGCTAATGAGCTGTCGCTACACGTGTCAGCTATCACAGTCACTAGAGAGCTTACCTACGCACAAATAAAGGCATTGCTGTCAGGCCTGATAGAAGAATGATTACTAATGTATCACAAGTTCATTGTTTAATGTTTGTTTTTTAATGACCTGTTTTTTGCACAACCGATGTTTTTGTTTAGTTACACCTTTTCTCACCTGCCCTCATTGCTCTTCCTTGCCTCATTTACCCGTTTCTTCTTTTACGTATTATTCTATCGCCTTATAACACAATCAATAAGGAATCATGGCTTTGTTTAAAGAGATTTAGTGCATGTTATTCCCAATTTCACACAAAACACACATGAATTATTGACAGGGTTGAATCAAACTTCAGGAATATTAATTTTGAACAAATGTGTAATTTGTATTTTTAATCTATAGTGATTTGCTTCTGCACTATGCCTCATGTATCATTTTACTTGCTGTACACATGCCTCTCCTCGTTTGGTAATGCATCATTAATATTTGCTGTGGCATCTGGATTCTGTGTTCTCCCATTTGTTTCCACTTGATACATTGCATTGTAAATATACTGCACTGCAGTTAGTGATACTTTATAAAGCTACCAATTATTTTATGATTCATTTGTACGAAAACACAGATTATTTTTGAATAGTTAATGTCCACCTTTTGTGTATTTGGTTTTGTTTATTCCATCACACCATAGTTGTTGTTAACCAGCCTTTAATCGGAATTTCTAAGTCATGTTAAACATATGTTTTCTCAACAGCAGAGGGTAAAGAAGAGGGGTGCAGCATTAATAGATTAATCACTGCTATTTTCTACAAGTGAAATGCAGAATGCGTAGTGAATTCCCTAAAGTGCCATAATGTGTGCAATGGATCCTTATTTCATTTGTTAGATTTATACGGAATCTATAAATCTAGTAATGGCCCATTTTAGAGCTTAGTAAACTATGCAATGGTTATAATGTCCTAATAAACACGAGTATTCCCATTTTAATGTCTATGCACTCAAGATAACTTCTAAAGAGATTAAAGAGAAACCATTTCTGTTAGCCCACTACTACTTCAGCCCCACATTTACTTCACTTGGCAATAAAAGTACCTTCAAGCTTTAACTTTGACAACAGGAAATGCAGCGTGAAGTAACAAATTAGTCGTATGCAAACGAGTTCACTCGATCACAAACACTGACACAATTAGTACAGCCCCTACAATCACAAAATAACTTCTATTAATATTGTCCCACGTAATACCAATCTGTGAGCTCTCTAGGAACAGCTGCCATCATTCCTTAGAGTGGGTTTGAACACTGTAAGGCTGCACTTCATCTGTTTCATCTCAAAGAAATGAACAATGGATTTCTCATTGGTTTAAGTAATGCTATGCCCACACATGAACAGAAAGCATACTAATGGATTTATAAGGGGTATTTTACTGTCAACAAGGCTGGAACTGGCCACAGTTTTTACAAATCTATGCCAAATTCCTCTTTTGGTCATGTAATCTATTTAAGCAATCACTTAAATCATTTAATCCAACAAAAATGGCATGTGGAGTTCCCCAGGGCTATATTTTGGGCCCCCTACTGTTCATCATTTACATGCTCTAATCGACTTAAATACTAAAAAACAACAAAATATGCTACCAGACGACACGTACATTTGCATAACTGTATCCCCAGGAGAATATAGACCACTAAAAACTGATAAATTGCATTGATCAAATGAATAATTAGTCATTTTCTTCAGTTAGACGAAGAGAAAAACCAAAATAGTAGTTTTTGGAGCCAAAGAAGAAAGACTAAAAATGAATGCATAAAAACACAAACCAAACTAGAAATCATCGTGGACTCACAGCTAAACTTCAACAGCCACATAAAGACAGTTACTAAATCGGTGTATTACCACCTAAAGTACATATCAAGGATAAAAGGACTAATGTCACAGCAGGACCTGGAAAAATGTATTCATGCATTTATCTTTAGCAGACTGGACTACTGTAACACTGTCCTCACAGGTCCCCCGAAAAAATCAATAAAAAAGCTACAGTTAATTCAGAAGCTGCTGCCCGTGTTCTCACAAATACAAAGAAAGTGGATCACATAACTGCAGTTCTCAAATCCAGTCAGTCAGAGAATTGACTATAAAATACTGTTACTGGCTTATAAAGCACTAAATGGTAGAGCACCAAAATACACCTTAGGCCTTCTACTCCGTTATGAACCACCCAGAGGTCTCAGGTCGTCTGGGACAAACCTGCTTCGTGTTCTTAAAACAAAAACCAAATATGGCAAAGCAGCGTTCAGTTTCTGTGCTCCTCATCTACGGAACAGGCACATTATTTAATTTGACATTATCCTGTTTTATTGATTGCTATTGTTCTCATTTTTAAGTGCTATACAAGTAAACTTGACTTGACTTTCCATTAAAGGTAGTTAATACAATATTTATTACTTTCCACTTACTTTTGCAATGCTCCTTGGCTTGTTTGGTTGAAGTACTCATTTCAGTGGTATTTAATAATGTTTATTGTTAAGCAGATATTTATACTGGCAATATTTCAACCCAGCATGTCGCATGGTATACATAATTAGACAGATGGTTGCACTGTGTGATCCCCAACATTTGAATTTATATCCTATAACTTATCTAGTAACAGGATTCTGTCCACATCGCCATCACTAAAATAAAGTGGTGGGTGTATGCTACAAAAACAAAACATTGTATTTTTAATGGCTGCATCAGCTTTATTTGACTGGCTATGGGCCACACCTTTGCTGATGAAACTAGGTCAATGTTGAAGGAATTCTATTTGGACTTTATCGTTTTTTAATGTGATGTTGGGGGCAGGAATTTTAAGGGGGGAATCGGACCCTTTGGGAGGAGAATTTACGATATTTTCAGCCCCTCACTGTCCCTGAGGAAATCAGACTGATCCATGGCTATCATTTACATCTCCTTGAATTAAAGCAGCACTGTGTAGTTATGGCCCTAGGCCTCATGAATCACACTTTATTGACCACTTGGAGAGTTACAGACACCCGTTGAATAGCAAGTGCTGGTGAAAGGTCACTGGGTTAGGATGGTGGAGGGTGGGGTAGTGGTTAGTCTGGTTGGTGAATAGATTAAAGGTGGGATTACGAGGAAGACACGCCAGGCGGCGATCAAACTGCACAGCTACTGGCTAATTAATATGGAGATTTATCTGTTGGATTTATTGCCAATGTAAAGGTTTCACAGTGTGTTTTCTAACTTTTAAGTCGTGTATCCGTGTAATCAGTAGCAAATGAAATAAAATGGAGTGATTTAAGATGTTTCTATATTTATATGAATTAAGTGTTCAGTAAATCTTAGTTATGATTGAAGTACAGTGCGTTACTTTTATCTTAACTAAAATATATATATATATATATTTTTTTTTTTAATCAAAATAGCAGCTGATATCCCGAGTTTAGAAATGCGAAAAAAATATCTAACTAGTCTTTTACTATGGTCTACTGCTGGTGGTCATTCATATACATTAATGTATATAAGTTCCTCCTATAGACCCCTATACAATTGGAAATGATTGTTGAGTGCGTCCACCCAATAGGCTTCGACTTCCTGTTCTTGAGACTGTCAATCAAAGTGAAACGCGTCACAACAGCAAACAAGTAAATATGATTTAGGCTCTTACCTGACCTATAGACCTATATCAATGTGACCCGATGCGACCTTGTCATGTTCCGCGATGCGCATGCAGAAAAGTAGAGGCGTGGCTTCTGATAGATTGGCAGAGGAAGTGGAGCTGTTGAGGGTGGGACATCGAGACGTTTCTCAGAAACTCTGGATATCAGCTTTAAGTGAAAGTAGTGCAGAATAAAAGTTTAAAATACTTAAGTATTGAAAGTAATTAAAAAATCTCAAACATAATTTTTATCAACACAAGGGCATTTAATAAAAAAAAAAAACACTGATGGATTCTGTTACATGTTTATTAATACAATAATGGAACAATTAAATACCCAATAGTAATACAACTAAATAGCACAGTGTGATCTTTCCTTAATCACCATAATATTTAGGTTTGTGTGTAGAATATTAGAAATAAAAATAACATGAATATTAAGATTTTTTTTTTTTATGGCTAGCTTAATTATGCATGCACACACACACACACACACACACACACACACACACACACACACACACACACACACACACACACACACACACACACACACACACACACACACACACACACACACACACACACACACAAGTGTACATGTTTGCAAGTTCCTTCCTATTTTAATACCAGGCTAACTGGTAACAGTGATATTAACTGTGCAGACTTATCTAAGCCAAACTAATTCCCTTAACACATACAGACATGAAAAAGCAATATCATAGACGTATACTGTAGATGTAAAGCTTCTACCTGCATGTTTTTTTTTAAAATACTTAATGGCAGATGTCCTGTAAGAATTACTTCTCTGGGGTTAAAAAAAAAAAAAATCAGGCGACAAACTCACTAAACTTCTTTAACTCACGCCGAACATTTCACAAACAAACTCAGTGTTATTTTTTAATACAAAACATCATTCGTAAACAAATGCATTTTGTTCTTGCAAATAGAAAACGTACCTATGAGTTCCATGAGCAGTATTCTTATATTTGATTTGTTTCCCCAGTTTAGGAGTTGATATTTAGGGTTAATTTGGATCTAATTATTTTTTAGCACCTGACTAACACTGTACTTTATTCCCCAAACCAATATCCAGAAGTTGAGCTTGATGTTGTTTGTGACACATTTAGGAAGCTTTCTCAGGCTGAACACAGCTCTGCTTCCTCTGCTGCATGTGAACAACATTTTAGTTGTGCACGTTTTTTCCTCATAACCAAACTAAGCTGGATAGACTTTTAACTTGAAACACCAGCTTCTACTGAATCAGATAAAAAGGTTCAGGGAATGAAGTGTGACTATGTCTATGAGTTAAGAGTGTTGTGTGCAGGTTCAAAAACTTTTTATACACCGTAATTTCCATCTTTATATCTTTTTCTTTCCAAACAAATTGCTTTTGTATACAATCTTTATATTTTATTGTTCACCAGAGAAATTTGACTGAATATACATGTTTTATACAAATAAATGAAGTGTACTTCCTGCTATTGACAACACAATTAGTCAAGCATTGATTGAAAAGTATTTGTAAACCATGTTTGCTTCAAATAATTTATTGGAACTTTTAAATTGTAAATTTTTAATAAATTTTATAATTTTAGCATATGTTCAGGTTTCATGGTGCATTCAGGTCCTCCTCTGAAAATCTTAATATTTCTTCTTTTCTGTACTCAGGTGTTCCACTGTAATACTTTTTAACTTGCAAATATAGACGTATATTTTTAATATAATAATTTTCAAGTGACTATTTGTTATTTGGTAAGAATCTTAAAAAAGGTACAGTTGAAATGCAGTGCAATGCAAAAAAAAAAAAAAAAAAAATCGAAAAGCTAAAAAGAATTGACATTACACTGTACTGACATTTTTGGGATGATTTTTTGGGCAATACAATTAGTTTGTTCAAAGCTGAAAGAAGAGTTCCAACCCTCCCTGAATGCAGCACAAGGCTTAAATGATTATTTCTAACAGCTGTGTGACTAACATCCAGCTTTAGCTCATTGTCACAAAAAAGCAATGTTGGCTACACAAATAAACAGCTTCTTCTTAGAATATATTTGCTTGCATGCACTGTGTAAATACGGCTGTATGTAACAAAAGAAGATTAATTTATTATTTTGATGGTAAGTTTGACTTTACTTTGTGCTTAGGCTATGGCAAGAAAATTAACTGTTTTTTTAATGAAAGAACGTCGTAAACACTCCGCACACCCCAAGACGGTAGCAACCGATCACTGCAAAATCCTAATACAACAGTGACACTAAGGGTGCTTTCACACATATAGAGATAAGTAAAATAAATGAATGATGTGGGAGTAATACGGAAGGGAGTGTGTAAATGTGTGTGATGTGTTTGTTTGTGTGCTGACAAAGCGGCTCTGAAAATAAATAGATTGATGGAAGGATATTCGTGTGTGTGCTGCCTGATGGAGCACTGGGTGGCGAGTGTGTGTGTGCGTGCCTGTTGCCGCGATGACAGTGTGTGTGATTGTTGTGTGTTGCTGCTGAGCTGTCACTGCATGGAGTTGCTCCATTCCTCAGACAAAAATCTTCTCTGCCTTTTTTTGCTGGCTCCTCCATGATATAAGTTTGAGAAAAGTGAATTTGTAGAAAACCGTGTGCAGCCACGGGGCTGGTCATAATCTAGCATTAGTTTGTATTGGGCTGTCGTATAGCAGTACGTCTTGCCACCGAGTCGGAGGCAAGACGTACTGCAAGACGGAGGAAAGTTGCAAGTGCGGTTTTCTGGCCAGAGACAGCAGGGAGAGATGAAAGACCCCTCAGTCACCCCATAAACACTTGTATTACCCTCACAGGGACTACGAGAAGGATTTATTAAGGTGAAAAAGTTACTTGGTTCTGCTTTTACGCATAGGCAGGAGGCATGTGTTCTGAAAGTCCCCAATATGATTCCCCTGCTCAGGGAAACAGGGAAGTCATGCTGCAGTGCAGGTCTTTGGGTGGAGTTGTATTCTTCTCATACAATTAGTGTGTTTATTGACTTAATTTACTCTTGCCCTTATCGCAGTGGGCATTTCCTTTGAATCGCATTGTTGGCTAAGGCTGGTTGATAAAGTCATAGACCACCAGCACTCCCAAAGGAAGCCTTTCACAGCCTCCTCCCCTTTGCAGTATATACTTTCTGGGTTTTACTACAAAACCTTATTGGGTTCTAGTGCTCATTTCACAGTGTCCCTGAAGTACTCATTTGGAGCTTGTGGCACACGACATGATTGGTTTTTCCTAACTAACAGGGTTGCGGTGTGGGACAACTCTCTGCTGGTGGGCAGAAGTTAAGATCAGGCTGTTCTTAAAAAAAGAAATGAAAGCAAACACACACCTCATTCCTTGGGACCCTGTAGGCGTTGGGCCGTGAAGCAGGTTTCTGTGACACCACGTCTCACAGTGCATTACCTTGAGGGATTATTGGAGTGCTTGATTAGGTGGCTTCAGACGATGGATGGAGGCTGGGTTGGAGTGTAGAGTATTGATTTTTAGTGACAGTTACAGTTGTAGGGGAAACTATACAGTGGTTTTGCCTTCAGAACAAATCACTATATCTAATCAAAGTCTAATTAATCTGATCTTAAAATCTCAAACACTGGAGTAGACCTTTTATTTCATGAAATGCATCTATATAATATATAGTTACAGCTTTTAGATGATGACAGAAATAAGAAAATAAAAGTTAGCAAATAGTGGTTCACATTGCACCTTGATGCTGGTTATATCAGCTGCTTCACACTGTTTGTATAATTATGGCATTTACTTGCAAAACTGTGATAATCAAGAGAAATGATTTAAGAAAATTCCTGTGTCTGAAAATATAGATTGAAAGTTGACGGATTTTGATGTTAGAATTAGGGATGTAACGATTCACTCAACTCCCGATACGATTCGATTCACGATACTGGGTTCACGATATGATTCTCTCACGATTTATTTTACAAAATGGGAATGTAGACAAATTTTTTTTTTTGGGAAAAAAACTAGAAAATACTGCATTATTTTCCTTTTATATTTCATTGTCAAAAGAATCCCTTGATAAACTATTCAAAACAATGCAATTTAACTAAAAATAAATCTTGAATGAAATAAATAAAGGAATAATAGAAATGAAAATGAAGCCTATTAATTTAAATTCTGGTTCTATAATAAACAATGCAAAACTGCATAATAGTTCTTTTTCTTTTTAAAAGTGCAACTGAAAATGTATTTTGTGCCTTAACAATTGGACTTTAAAAAAAAAAAACCGTGATTACACTGATTTACGTCATATTTGTTTGGACCAGCAGAGGGCGCTGGTAACACAGTGGTCGGTTGGCATGCAGAAATTCTTGCCGTGAAGAAGAGAAGCTATGCTAGCAGACAGAGCTAATAGAAAAACGTGACTTTTACAGATATTCAAGAAATATTACAGATATTCTTTCGGTGCTAAAGGGGTAATGAATCATTTATTAACATATTTAAGAGTAGAAGGCAGCCAGAAAGAAAGTATTAGCAGACTCTGCCCGCCGCCTACACTTGTGGATGCGCCCTCTGCTGGTTAAAAAAAGTACTGCGATTCAATTTTCAGAAAATCGATATCAACCGTGATACCTATGAATTGATTTTTAACTGCCTTACGATTAATCGTTACATCCCTAGTTAGAATGCTATGGTAACACTAAGGGTGTCTCTATTATAGATATTGTATCTTAGTTTGATGTTAGGAAAAAACAGTATTGGATTATATTGGTCTGCATCTAATATGGCTGATATAAGCACTCAAAACAAAATTTGTTATTGGATTTATTAGGGTCATTTTTGGGGGGTTAGGGTTATATTCTTACTTTTAAGGTTAAACAATTTAAGGGTAACCCATTGGCAGGTCTGGCCCTAGCCTTTTTTGGTACTTTTGGCAAAATTACTTAAAAAAAAAAAAAAAATGTTTTCAAGTAATAATTGCTTAACTGGAACAGCTTAACAACAGGAGTTGGTTTTAGGTCATTCGGTGCCCCCTCACAATGAATGAATAAAAATAGATAACATTTTTTTTCTTTCAAATCTATACACAGTGTGTACGTATTATTTATTTTAAATATCAAGACAAAACAATGTGATTCTGCAACACAACAAACCATTGAAAAAAAGTACAACCTATTTTAAAATTTAGAATAATACAATACAAATCCTACAGGTATTGAGGGAACAAAAATGGTGCAAAATCTAAAAGCAATGCAAAACGGTGCAATCAAACTTTAAAATTAGATGTAAAAGTTTCAGTACAAGTTAGTTTCTACTTTCCTGTTTGGTTTTACTAGTCAATAACACAAATCTTAAAACCATAGAACACAATGTGCAAACAACACAATAGAATTACATTGAACAAGAATTAAGATAAAATAAATGTTAATATGGGCAGAAGATTAGCAGGTATAGTTACATACTTTTAATATTATACCTTTTTAAATTAATATTAAGGAAAAATAAATAAAAATTAGGGGGGTGCAATATGGCACCCCTCCAGCAGATGGCGCCCTAGGCGGCCACCTGTGTTGCCTGTCTGGAACGCCGGCCCTGCCCATTGGTTAATAATAAATCTGTCAGTTTTTTTCCTAATACCTACTGTTGCTGACTATTGTTCTCTGTTTAAGTAACTTAATCAATGCATTTATTATGAGTAGGAAGAAGCCTATTTCTTTAACAATGATGAAAACTACTGGTAAAAATAGTTGTTAAGACTTAAAGACAGGTTGTGCGAAATACATTGTCTATTCAGTATCAGAGAATACCATTAGTGGCTTTTCTGTTTTGCCACATAACAGTTATTTATACAAAGGCTACCATTAAAAAATAAATAAAAATAAAAGTTGCCATTGCGTGCGGTCTGTCCAGCACAAATCAACTAAACTTGAATCTGAGTGCATGCAGTCCACACACACTGATCATGTGGTTATCAATCTATGCTTGGATCCATCCCAAGGTCAGCGTGACTCAGTCCCTCCACTGCAGCGTTTTAGTTGATCATAGGTTGAGAAACGAAGGCAGCAATCAAAAACAATCAGTCATTGAAGTCATGCTCTCTTCTGTCTTACTCTCAGAGCACCATGGCAACATCACTTTGAAATGCAGATACTTTGTTTCTACCGTGCACCACCAAGGGGAATATTGACTTTTTGGAGCAGCAACAGCGAGCCTTTGCATTAATTCTGAGGCTAAAATTATGCTTTTGTGATTTGTAAATGTGTTTCACACATTTCTTTTATCTCTTCTTCTCCCAGAAGTGAAGAACCGTCAAAGTGCTGGTGTCAGGGTTTGCCCTGAAGAAGAAGCAAG
Source organism: Gouania willdenowi (assembly GCF_900634775.1). Taxonomy (NCBI): domain Eukaryota; kingdom Metazoa; phylum Chordata; class Actinopteri; order Blenniiformes; family Gobiesocidae; genus Gouania; species Gouania willdenowi. The sequence goes on along the minus strand of NC_041049.1, from coordinate 23,615,658 downwards.
GATAAAACATTTGAACCCTGCAAACTGAAAGGTTCAACTTTGGAGGCTATTACTTTAGTTTTTATAAGAACACCATCACTGTAGAACTGTGTGACTTCTGAAGGCTGCCTTAAAACAATCAGTAACACAAAAATAACCCCCTGCAATGGATTCCTTGCAGACGGGGGATGGCGAAAGCTGGACACATGCCGGTTTTGGCAAACTGTAACCACCTGGATTCTGTTTAACTTCATACTTGTGATTTTTCCACTGGAATTACTCATCACCTGAACCGGTATGGATGTACCACAAGCTGGCAAACAGGGCAAGAAGTCAACAAGTCAAAAGCTAGAGGACCAGAAAAAGGTAGGCCAACATCTTTCCTCTTTCTGCGATGAAATCCTTGTTTCTCCAACACCTCCTGCTGTCACTTCATGAAAAGAAGGAAATGCATCTCTGCTATTCGCTGCATCATAGTTGTGTGTGCGCAGAGACAAAAGGATGAAAGTGTGTTTATCTCTTGGTTTGTTGTTCTCAGAAGACAGAATGTGTAGGTCCAAATGCTGCAGTTGTCGGAATTCCCACTTGCTCCTTTGCTCCATATATCCTATTAGCTATTTATAAAGACAATGGGGGGGCCAGGGGGGAGTGGTGCTTAGTCTGTGCGCCTCCAGTCTTTCATCTCTCTCGTGTGGTGCGGCGGTGGGCAGGGCCACCCCTAGCCCTCCTGGGAATACATATTTACTCTGTTTGAGATGCTTATTGCGGTCTCTCCTCTGGGAATAGGAAGGAAATAATAACCATAAAAATGAGACAAATCGTTTTTTTCTGTAAAGTATATCATCGAGATGTAATATTCTCTCACACCGTTGTAAATGACAACGCTGTGGCACATAATGGGAAGATTAGGGAAGACACGTTTTGAGTCGGATTGTAAACGCCAAACTGTGATGGCAATGAGGTGGAATGCATCTGCGAAAGGGAGTTCCTGCTGTCTGTACAATGCTTATTTGATATTTGTGGAATTACATAGTCAAGCATGCTCTCAAGTCAATAACATGCTATTCTACGTTTCATTATTAGCCAGAGACACCCTTCTGTCTCTAGTTGTTGTTTATATTAAGTAAGTGATGTTAGTTAATGCATTGCCCTCTTTATCAAATTCAATGATTGTCAAGTGCTAATTTCCAGCACAAGCAGAAACTATTAACACCATACAAACAGGATTTACTCATGTTGTTGGAGACTCTATTAGAATGTGCATATTAATCACATACACCAATACATGCATACACCATGCACATTTGATTCATTCCAGAACAAACATTGAGCTGAAAAATCTGTAAATGTTACAGAAATATGATTAGCAAAAAATATCATCAATTTTCTCTATGAAAGCTAACCATGTGTCTTGAAGTCTAAACCTAAAATGGGATTTTCTGTTTCAAGTCTTCCCCAGTTCCATTGCTTTAAATGTTATGACAGGCTATTAAACTTCCCAAAATTGTGCCAAACATACTTAATAAGGTTCTTTAAGTCATTTCAGCCCAGTTTCACGCAGTTCGTGGCAATGACACAAAATGGACTTTGATTTATTTTGTGTAGCTGACAAAAGTAAGAAAAAAATATGAAAGTGTGGGTAGCAAGCATGTAAAGCCTGTGAGATCATGTCAATCATTATTAATTTTATATTTTATGCCATCATGTGAGATTTGATATGTTCTTCCATTTGCTACTCTTGCTAGACATTAAGCCACCTGTTTTAGAGAGAAAATAATATGGACATGATATTGTCGTAAATACAGTATGTAGTTGAGTGTTTAGTCTGTGTTGTATTGGTATTTCCATTTAAGTAGGTGAATATTAGCATTCCTCAAAAATTTGTATCGTACAATTTCAACATAGTCTCTTTGCTATGCATTGAAAGCAGAACTAAGTAACTTGCGCTTAGTGCTCCTCCTAAAGGTCCCTTTTGGTTATGTCACTGTCGTAAACATTCCGCACCCAGGAGGCAGCAGCTCCTCCCTCCCGCTTCAGTGAGACGAGCAGCGGGAGGCTTCCTAAACTAGGGATGTAACGATTCACTCAACTCTCGATACGATTCGATTCACGATACTGGGTTCACGATACGATTCTCTCACGATTTATTTTACAAAATGAGACTGTAAACAAACGATGATTGAAAAATATTCCTTTATTTTTTTTGGGGGAAAAAACTGTACTATTTTACTTTTATTTTTCATTGTCAAAATAATCCCTTAATAAACTATTCAAAATAATGCAATTTAACTAAAAATAAATCTTGAATTAAATAAATAAAGGGATAACACAAATGAAGAAGAAGCTTATTAATTTAAATTCTGGTTCTATAATAAACAATGCAAAACTGCATAATAGTTCTTTTTCTTTTTAAAAGTGCAACTGAAAATGTATTTTGTGCCTTAACAATTGGACTTAAAAAAAAAAAAAAAACGTCATTGCCCTGTATTTACGTCAGATATTTGTTTGGACCAGCAGAGGGCGCTGGTAACCCAGTGGTCGGTTGGCATGCAGCTAATCGAGCAGTGAAGAAGAGATGCTATGCTAGCAGACAGAGCTAATAGAATAACGTGACTTTTACAGATATTAATGTAATATTGCAGATATTCTTTTGGTGCTGAAGGGGTAAAGAATCATTTATTAACATATTTAAGAGTAGAAGGCAGCCAGAAAGAAAGTATTAGCAGACTCCGCCCGCCGCCTACACTTCTGGATAGCGCCCCCTGCTGGTTAAAAAAAGTACTGCGATTCAATTTTCAGAAGATCGATATCAATCGTGATACCTATGAATCGATTTCTAACTGCCTTACGATTATTCGTTACATCCCTATCCTAAACGTATCGGGGCAAAATTAAAGCTTGAATAAGCCTATATTCTAAGTGAACTCATCATTTATTAACTCAGTAAGTTGACCATTTATAAGTGAAGTGATCAGCCAGCTGTCTCCACTGTCACCCTGCTGCGCACACACACGTTCCCTGGTAATGACGTCCTGGAGCGATGAAGTGACCAAAAAGCACCACCGTGTTCAAGCGACTCATCACGGGCGATTGAAGTGACTGCAGTCGCTATTGCGTTCTGTGTGAATTGTGAACCCACCTTTAGTGTGTATTGGGCTGTCTTAAAGCAGTACGTGTTGTTGCAAAAACGAGAACAGAGCTACGAGACTGACACCGGGTCGGGGGCAGTAAAGTTGCAAGTGCTGTTTTCTGGCCAGAGACAGCAGGTGAGGATGGAAGACCCCCAATCACCCCATAAACACTTGAGAAGGATTTATTAAGGTGAAAAAGTTATTAGTTCTGCTTTAACCACCTGTTCATGTGGGAAAATATCATGCAAATGCATATTATTGTCCCAATTCATGCTTGTGAAGGTATATCCTTTGTCATGTTGCCTTTTCTGCCTGGTTTTGTCTAGATACATTTAAAGATTCTATTTCACAAAGTGAATTTCTTGACTACTGTTTTCCATGATCATGGGACCTGAATTGAAAGAAAGCACACACTAAAACACACAAACCATAGAGAGGCTATAGGAGCGCACACACATTCTTCACCGCTCTCTGCCTCCGACCTGATTCCTCTAATGAAGGGCTTTTGGTAAACACAATGATTATCCAGGTGAAAATTCAAGTTCTGCCATTGTGCTGTTAAATATCTCTGTCATTTCTTCTGCTGGGAAGAATTCATAAAACAAAATTAAATATTTTTTCCTTTAAGAACTAAGTGCCTTTTTGGAGTGCTTTTTGGTACTTTTTTAGAGCTATTTGGAGACAAGTATGCAACAACATTTTATTACCCTTGTTATGTAAATTTAAGACCAAGTGTGTTTTTCAGTTTTTTGATTTGTTTGTAATGTGGATGAAATTAAGACTCTGCCAGGCAAAACCTTTTACACTTAATGAGATAGACACCAAACAAAATATCTATTCACTCCTTTGAATTTGCTTACATTCTGAGAAAAAAGACAATAAAACACTGCTGGAGACATGAATCATTAAACAGAGTTGTGAATTCAGAAGCCTTTTTCCTCTATACTGTACAGTCAACAGGCTAATTCTGTATACCATATGACCATATGTGAACCAAAACCAAACTTCTCATTCTGTTTTAGACCATTACCACTTAGGCCAGGAATGTTGTTGTGAAGTGTCTTGAAGAGTAGTCCAACCTTTACCGGCAACGTTTTTGTGGTTAGACCTCAATGTCTGCTGTTATTCCTGAACTTGGTTGGTTACATGTTCTCATCTGGACTCTGCTTGTGCTTGGTTGCTCAACCTTGTAGATATCCTGTAGTTAACCACCACCAGAAGAACCACCAGACACCAAACCAACTTCTTTCCTGTTGCTGTAAAACTCAAACATATATCTTCCCCCTTGAGTTCTGTATATAGTGTTATTAAATAAAATAGAATGGAATGAACCTTTATTGATCCCCATAATGGGAATTCACATGTTGCAGCAACACCATAGAAATAGCAAAAGTATAAACAAAAATAAATACCAACATAGGATAATAGTTCAAATATACAACTGTGGGACGGGCATGAATGAGAAAAAGATAAAAATAAGATAAATTAAAATACAATTTAAAACAAAACAACAACAACAAAGGCATAAAAAATACAACAATGTGCAAATGACAAATTAAGGAATAGGGTTGGGGGGTTGATTATGTATATGATATTGTGTAGTGATAGCACACATACATCTCGCCGATGAATGAAATTGCATCGGCGAGATGTATTCTGGAGAGCGTTTACTCATTAAGCAGACGTAGCGGAGACATCAGCGTTTGGATGATGGATTAAAGATGCTCAGCGCGGCCTCTCTGCAGCTTATATTAACCTTTGTTTAGCTCGGATCATTCAATTAGTATAAATATCTTCATATCCATCGTCGAGTATTTACTTAAAGGTGCAGTCCGCGACTCTCAGATCCCTCCCTCCCCGCTGCTCTCTTGCCCTGCCTCCAAACGTTCCAAAGTCCCTCCCTCAGAGGAGCTAACAAGCTAACCTTAATCCGACAGCAACATCACAGTAATATAACTTGCACTGTTAAAAGCATATTACTGCATTGCTTCTCTCTCTCAGTGTGCCACACCTCAGCAGCAGCAGCAACAACACAGTGTCACTAACAGCAGCCATTCGGAGGCTGCTGCGTGACATGAACAACACATGCACTACAGAGTTCTATTACATTACAAATCAAATATAATGTAAATCAAGCAGCAGTAATTACCTTTCAAACAGAAAAGTCACCAATTCCATCTTCTACTCCTCCAGACCATACACTGTAAAAAAGATGTCGTTCTAGCTCCGGGAAAGGGGCGGGGAATGTGAGCAACAGCTGTCAGACAGCCCATCAAACACAATCCTGGCTCCAATTGGTTCGTTTTGCTCGGTCGCGGTGCATTCTGGCAATCTGCCAAAGGCTACAGGAGCAGCAGGGGGGGCTCAATGAGTCTGTTTTTTTCACACAAACAACTAGTTTGATGTAAAGCTGTCCTTATATAGTGACAGCATTAGCAAATATGACAAAAAGTTATTTTTATAAGAGTTGCAGACTGCACCTTTAAATCTGATTGTAATATGGCATTGTCACAACAACAACAAAAAAAAACAATATACTACCACTAAATAGCTTATTATGTGTAGACCAAATAAAGAGAAACACAGTTCATGATCATAAATGTATTTTCAGCAGCAAAACCAAAAGAGACCCAGCACAAAACAGCTTCATGAAAGTGACATTTTATAGTTTTACAATTTTATAAGTGGTATAACCGATTTGGGGGGAAAACACACACACAAAATGACTCATTAGGAGTAGAATGCTGACGCACAATCTGAAGCCGACATCGGTGAGACGCATGCGTGCTATCTGGGTTGTATGTGTCAACATACTGTACACGTTAGCAAGCATTCAGAATGTGAGATATTTAATTGTTCACCCAAAAACTTGAGTTTTAATTTGATCAACATGGATAATTTTTTCAGTTATTATGTTTCAGTTCTTCCCCTCCTAAATTCTGCTCTTGATCTTCTCTGTCCTCCCCTTCTCATTCCCATATGGATGTTGGCTATCTTCTTCACGGTCATCTTTCCTTATTATGGAAGCAGTAATTGATCTGGCTGCTTACCAGTACCTTGTTGCTGATACTAATTGCTAGGTTGCTAGAGAATCTTATTTCACCAGCCAATCACCTGTAAGCGTTTCCTAATTTTAAGAACTTGTGTTCTAAAGAACTGTTGTTTCCATACTCATCTTTGTCATGCTTTTTTTTTTTAGATACATCAGGACTGTCAGAATGACCAATGTCACCCCCCAAGGGCATTTTAGCTTTGCTGACAATGTTCCTGCTATGCAGAGCTTTCATGTGAAATTTCAGTCAATAATTGAATAGCCTTAATTTGCAATGCTGGGATTTTGCCCTACGATGAACTGGTGCCCTGTTCATGGTGTACCCCTACCTAGATTCTGAAGTAAGCTGGTGAAAAAGGAGCAAGTGAGCCAGAAAATGGCTGAATGGATTATATTCATGACTTTATATCATTGTGCTAAGGTCAGAAGAGAGAATGTAATACATTTTTTTAAGGCACATATGCCGAATGACCTAATAATTAATGTTGCCTATGTAGTTCTTGTATTCCATAACATTTAGAAATAAACAATTGGGAGGCAGCAGCTGTGCAGATTTAAGAAGAAGTGACCATTCTTAAGATTTGATGATATATTGTTTCCAAGCAATAATCAGAATTAGCCGAATCTGGATAAAAACTCTTCTTATAGTTATCTTTAATTTGGTGAAAATAATCAAACCTGTTGAAGCAGACCATCTCCTTTTTTCTATTTGTCAGAAGGCAGTGTAATGCCACTATTAACAGAACCAGGAAGCAATCAGACCTGATCAGAACAACCACTTCATAATTCTCCAAAGGGAGTTTTTTTCTTAAAGATCACAACATTAAATGTAACCCTACTTTATTCTTACTTACTTTTATAAATCTCTAACTCTAGGAGGAGTCAGCGGGTTAAAGCCGTTGATACATACATCCACATTTAGTTTTCTAGCTGTTACTACTATAATGTCTTTGTGATATAAATAGTTAGGAGTAATGAACTACAGAACACGAAGAAGGTGGTTCCTCCAAAGAGATTCGTTTTTGGAGTTAAAGACATAGAGACATAAGTGCAGATAGTTGTAGTTTCATGTGAAAGTCCAGTATAACAAATGCATCCAAGTAGAATTAGCAAAACTAAATGGAAAAGCATCACATTGTCAAAAAAAAAACAAAACAGGATACAAGGTGCTGGAATAGAATCCCATTATCCCAGCTTCTGGCTGCTGCAGTGAGCTGTAGAAATGATATTCTTTTGAAGACTTGACATCTGTTCCGTATGTATGGGCTAAATGTGAACGAAAACCCTGGATAGAAATAGTGTCATTGTGCTTTTAAAAATACAAGGACAATCTGGCAATTTATGCAGAAAAACCCCAACATGAACAGTCTGGATGCTGGGTATTTAAAATCATGATGGTAGGATGTCAGATGTCACATATTGTGACTTGTGCTGTAAATGGATCTTTTACAGATTGGAGCTCAAGGACTATAGAAAAAATTTCGATAGCACAGTGAATAACTATGCAATGTGTTCTACTTTGGTATGCACATTGTTAAGTCATGGCATGCATATGTTGATGCAGATTTGTCATACATTATTCATGTGCAGTTCACCGCCGTACGCTATCCCTTGGTGCTAGTTCTCATGAAGGACTGAGCTGTTAATAGCAGAAATGCTTGTCTGAGCACACCTGTGTACAAAGGAGTTCTGAATGGTAGCCCAGATGGATTGTTCAGATATAGCGGTGAGAGCATTAGCCCCTTGCACCAGCGTGTCGGCATCAACATTCAGCCTGCCTGACTCCCCTACTCCCCCTAAATTGCAGATAACTGGATTACCAGCAGAGTTAGATTTAAAAGCAGGCCAGGCCAACTTTGCCTAAAGGGAGGTGTTGAGACTCGTGCGTTCTCATGACTGATGCAGGCTTGTGCCAGCACAGAATGGAACACGGCTATTGCATTTATCCAGCATTTATCAGTGCATTAAATTGTGCATGCTTTTTCCACTGCGTACTACTTGTAAACAATAAGGTTCAGGAATAAACTTACCAGAGTCATGTACTATATGAGGATAACAACAAGCATTTGTGTTCAATGCATTAGATGTTTGGTTGTATTCATGATGCATCTAGTTTATGTGGTTTTGAAACAAAGAGCACAGGAAAGCAAGAAAGTCCTGGTTTAGGCCTTTCTGTGTGGAATTTGCTTGTTCTCCCCCTACTTCTGTGGAAATTCTCCAGGGGCCATGGTTTCCTCCCACCATCCAAAAACTTGATTGACCCTCAATGTATCTCCTCAGCCGTGAATACAAGTAAGCAAATCACACTGAAAAGAAACATTGTAATCAATGTGATGAGTTTCCAAGCAATTTACTATCCCCCGCCGCAGAGTTTGAAAATGAGAAGTGTGCAATTATTTTTTCCGGAGTTATGACCCTTGTTCTGTTTTTTTTTTTTTTTAACTCTGTTCGAGGAATCTTCAAAGGGGACAACTTTTCTTAGAAACTGTTTAAGATAGGAAAACCAAATTTGGTGTGTAGCTTCAGGGGATCAATACCTTGATGGAGTTTGAAAATGAGCAGTGCACAATTATGTTTTCCGGAGTAATTACCCTTGTTCCGTTTTTTTTTACTCTAGTTGAGGTGTCTTTAAAGGGGACAGCTTTTTTTAGAAACCGTTTAAGATAGGATAACTTTGGTGTGTGGCTTCAGGGTATCAATACATTGATGGAGTTCGAAAATGAGAAGCATGCAATTATTTTTTCCGGAGAAATTGCCCTTGTACCGTTTTTTTTACTTTGTTCGAGGTATCTTCAAAGGGGATAGCTTTTCTTTGAAAACGTTAAAGATACTGCTGTTAGTAATTTTATATTCTGATGTGATTTTATTATTTTATGTATAGATCTAAGTTTGATTTAGGACATTTAGGAAAAGGTTGTGAGTTATAACTAATCTGGCGGTGGATGTTGATGACTGTCTTCATGTTAAGTAATGAATATCAAACATTTTGACAGTAAGCATTCCTACATGCCAGCAGGACAGGCAGTAGCTACATTATAATCAATGTGGTCAACAGCAACACTAAACAATGCCAACTCACTATATCGCAGGTATCAACATAAACGTTATTCAAATAATGATTATATATCTATACAAGAAGTCCTCAAATAGCCGGGTTATCTTCTTTATACATATATCTTCTCTGCCTTTAGATCATTACACGCTGCATTATATCGTTAATTATCAAGTTATATCCCCCTGGGATCATTAAAACATTTCTGATTCTGAATTCTGTTAACAAACAATGATGACATGCTAATATTAGCTTGCTGATCATCAGGGGAAGCATGCAGTCTCACTAAAGACGTGAATATTTTGCAGTTTGACCTGAAAAGTCCCAAGGAATTAATCCAAAACACTAGGGATGTAACGATTCACTCAACTCCCGATACGATTCGATTCACGATACTGGGTTCACGATACGATTCTCTCACGATTCATTTTACAAAATGGGACTGTACTTAAATATTACCATATTTTTTTGGGGGAAAAAAACTAGAAAATACTGTACTATTTTCCTTTTATTTTTCATGGTCAAAAGAATCCCTTGATGAACTATTCAAACAATGCAATTTAACTAAAAATAAATCTTGAATGAAATAAAGGAATAATACAAATGAAGAAGCCTATTAATTTAAATTCTGGTTCCATAGTAAACAATACAAAACTGCATAATAGTTTGTTTTTTTGCAACTGAAAATGTATTTTGTGCCTTAACAATTGGACCTTTAAAAAAAAAAAAAAAAAAAAAACAGTCTGCACTGTATTTGCGTCAGATATTTGTTTGAACCAGCAGAGGGCGATGGTAACCCAGTGGTCGGTTGGCATGCAGCTAAGTGCAGTGAAGAAGAGATGCTATGCGAGCAGACAGGGTTAATAGAAAAACATAACTTTTACAGATATTCACTTAATATTACAGATATTCTTTTGGTGCTAAAGGGGTAATGAATCATTTATGAATATGTTTAAGAGTAGAAGGCGGCCAGAAAGAAAGTATTAAAAGATTTCGCCCGCCGCCATGATTTCTGGATAGCGCCCTCTGCTGGTTAAAAAAAAGTACCGCGATTCAATCTTCACAGCATCGATGTGAACCTTGATACCTATGAATCGATTTTTAACTGCCTTACGATTAATCATTACATCCCTACAAAACACCAAATGAATTAGTCACAACAGTCTTAAAATGAAACATATTTCAAACATTTTATTCCAACTTATATGTAGGACAAATTTCAATAACATATGCCATTAAAACCTGATTTCAAAATGTCTAACTCTGCTTTAATATGGCCCAACCAGTTTGGCTTGCTTAAGGCATTGCTAATTAGAATGCAAATTCTAAATTAATAATACAACTGAATTTTGCACCTTATTAACATTACAGTAAAGTCTGAACATTAGCTCTGGTAGAACTGTCTTAAATGTGATAATGGGAAGGCAGAGTACAAAAGGCTGGAAATACAACGAAAATCTTTATTTTCAAAGATTGCATTGAACAACCCAATGCTATCACCTGTTTATACCCTCTGATGGGCTGTACACACACACACACACACACACACACACACACACACTGGACGTCTTCACACGTATAACGCCATACGTAAGTGTTCTGTCTTACCCTGCATATCATAAACAATTTCAATTTCAACTGTGTATATCAATTCCAGCTAGTATCAGTATCGATCCAATTAGAACACCCCTAAATAATGTCTACACATCTGTTGCCTGATGTGTTGTGTTTTGTAATAGCACCATATATAATATGTGTAGTTTTATATGACAAAATGACTTATTCAGGAGTGATTCTGACATTTATTTTGAACATATACTGTACATCTTCATATTTTATAATCAAGGTGGATATTTTAGAAATATTTACTTACTGAAGAATATTTATCTGAAATCCCACTACTGACTAGTTGGTTAAGTAAGTAGTAAGTAAGTAAGTAATATTTATTTATATAGCACCTTTTACAGACAGGAGTCACAAAGTGCTTCACAATACATACAGTGCATACAATACAATACAAATTACAGTTACAGTCACAAAAATATGATGGTCATAAAACAACCCTTTATCACTGGAATTTTAAAATGCTTTCTGAAACAAATAGGTTTTAGCCATGCTGTATTTTGCATGGCTAGCCTGTCTAAGTCATGTAACTTTCCCTGTGATGGACCCAGATAGCATGAAATGAATCAATAAATAGCAAAAGTCTGGCCTTTGTCATACGTTTAGAATTCCTCGCTTGTCAAAATGTTGAAATCCGACAGCTCCTTTTCCTCCCTCTCTGTGGCTTGTTACCCTGTCTTTTCCCTGTCATCTGTTTGGACGTATATTTTAACTATGCATCCATATTTTGAAGAATTGTATTGAAAACAAGGTATGATGGTCAAGAAATAAATCCTCTTCGTGCGACACCCTGAAGAATGGCTGAAACTGGGATTCTTCCAGCTCCTGATGAGAATCAAATACAGCAAAATGTTCATCACACAGCATGAATGCTGCTCTTCATGAACAATCTGCTGCAGACTAAAGGATTAACACTATTCTTGGGGCTTCTGTATCCTTCAAAACTGCATTTATTTCTAAATAAATATGTTGCTATCTGGAGAAATAGTTGGATTTATTTCTAAAAGCACATTTATTGCCACCTCACACAGGATGATGAAGGTATTGTTTGCTTTCCACGCCTTGATTGATTGTGTCGGTGTTATGGATTAGAGTCCATAGAGGTCCTGCCAAAATGGATTTCTTTTTTTTTATTTGTAATAAAATGCAACTGGCTCATTATCTGATTAACTAATATTGTATAATCTCTTTAACAGTGATCAGTATCTGCTTCCTGCTTTTGCTGCAGCAACAATGTTGATTTTGGCATGAATTATGGATTTTAATTATTTTTATTTTAAAAAAAATATTTATCAATGCTTCTATAAACAGGCTGTTTTGGGGCCTACTTGCATACATGCATATTCATGAGTGGGCGTGTCTATAGTCACAGACTTCATGCGCAGCCTCGCTCTTGCGAGGGAGATCAGTGATCACCAAAGTGATTATCTTTTGCTATCTGCACACCGAAAAAAATCTGCACATTACAGTAAAACATGGTTATTTAAGCAGCTATTTTGATTGAGTCAGTCTCAGCGCTTCAGGCTGTGTTTTTATGGCAGCAGCAGACTCATTCAGCTGCTTCCAACACTGTGGAGTGTTAAGCTGCTAAGTCACTTTCTTCTCCTCCTCATCTCTATTAACTACAGTACCAATGTGTCGCATTGTGTCACAAACTCGTCAGATCAAGTCAAAGGTGATACGAGGCGATATAACGGATACTTAAAATGGAACTGCTCCCTGGGTTCTACACCGTTGCTGCCCACTGCTCCTCAGGGAGCGGTTAAATGCAGAGAACACATGTTGTGTATATAGTTTTACATATATGAGAATAAAGTAGGGATGTGAATCTTTGGGTGTCTCATGATTCGATTGGATTCCGATTCTTAGGGTCATCGTTCGATTCAAAATCAATTCTCGGTTCAACAGATTCTCGATTCAAAATTGATACAATGCATAGTGTGTTTGTTATGGTAAATTATGGTATCACAACAATACAGTTTGTATAACATTTTTTACAAGATTTCATATAAACTGATTCCAATGACTTACTACTACTTACTGTACAAGAAATGACTTGCAAAATCAAAATTTACAAAATAAAAGCTCAGGCCCCTTAAATCGATTTTTTTTATCAAGTTTATCAATCGATTCAGAATTGTGGATGATTAGAATTGTGTTTCTTTTGTGAATCGATTATTTTTCCCTCACCCCTACAATAAAGTATAGTGAGAGGGAGGAGCTTACATTCTTATATAAGGTAGGAGGAGCCAGGATTGGCACGAGGAGGAGTTTCTGCTCGCTGACTAGGCGGGGAAAATCAAACTCGCTCGTTTGGAGCTGACTTTTTACAAAATGTAGAATAAAAAGGGAGCATAATGGTTATGCTATAGTGATATACATTCCTTTAAAGTGATTTTTTCATAACACTGCCCCTTTAAGTGAAGCCCATTAACAGAAATGTCATAGATTTAGGCTTTGGGCACATGCACACACGTTTGTTAACCTAGTATCAAAAGTTTATCTGCTAAAACATTTTGCTTTTTTATGGGTAATAATGTATAAAGAAAGCAAGTGTCTTTACAGCAAGAATAGCTAATCTAAGATACCCTGTATGCTGTTTCAGAAGAGACATAGAGGAGGCCAGAGAAACAGGGGTATTGAAGTACGTGTCATAAGGGTTACATGTATTTAATTAGAAGAATAAAGAAAACACAGTCTAACAGTGTCCTGAATTTGTTTCCTGAGAGAAGCTCCTGTGGTCAGCTCTGTTCTTTCACAAAACCCAATCCCACAAAGGATCGTCAAGGTCACAACAAACAAGGCCAGCACACAACCACAAGTGTTTTCTCTGCACCATGGTCATTTGATCACATAGACCATAGTGTGGCCTTGAATAAACCCATGTTTTTTCTGCACCCTCAGTAAAACATTTTTTAGTCTGTAAAAAAAAACTCTATTTCCAAAGATAATAAACTTCCATTCATTTAATTTATTTCATTTCATTGTGTGTTATTCAATTCATATTTCTTTGTTCATTTCATTTCGTACATTAAAACTCTCAAAAGCCATAGAGTGGAAGTAATTAGACACAGCATAACAAATGGGAATTATTTGGGGGAGAAATCTTCAAATTGTTTAAATCAAACTTTTTTCGGTACAGTATGGAACAAAATGCAAAACATAAAGTTTAGTAAACCAACAATGTATTTAACATTATACAGAATATGAAAATAAATTAAAAAACACTACTATTGTAAAGAGATACCTGGTAATAATAATCGCAAACAAAAAATACATTAAATATTATAGAAATAAGCTTGTTAAAAGCTTTTAACAGACAAATTGTACAGTTCCAGCATGTAGTTCTTGGTTTAGACCTTCATATTTTTGGCCAGAAAAATGTACTTGTCCACATTGTCTACAGTAAGTGCAGATCTGCTGACAGTTACAAATGCAAATCATAAATGTGCTTGTTCATTCAAATCTTTAGTAAACCAACAATGTATTTAACATTATACAGAATATGAAAATAAAATGAAAACAAAGAAAGAAAAAAAATACGATACTGTTGTAAAGTGCTGCCTGGTAATAATAATATTCTCAAACAAAAAATGCATCAAATATTATTTTTAAAAAAAAACGCTCCTCACAGCTTGTTAACAGCTTTTATCTGCTGCTATAAAGACTCCGATGGCTGTTGTTATAGCTTTGGCCAGATCTGAATTGCTAGACAGGCTGCTTGAATGCTGAAGCCAGCTGCATTTGTTTTCTTTCTTGTCGCAGTGATATTCACACTCGGGTGGTGCCGTTTCAAGTGAGTTAGCATGTTCCCGGAAACGTACCCGATTTCAGCTGAACAATGTCGGCACACTGCCCTCGTTTTATCCACTGGTCTTTCTCTATTGCAGTATTTCACCCGGAAGCCAAAGTGTTACCAAGCAGGAGACTTTAGCGACAGGGGAGGGTCCTCCAGCTCTGGTTTCTCGTTAGCGTTAGTTATGACGCACATGGGCTGCAGACGTAGCTACAGGCGGAAGTAAACACACGCAACTTCCATTCCGTTCCGGGAATGCACCCGTGCACAACCCTGTACCCGAACCGAACGTCCTGTACCAAAACGGTTCATTACAAATACATGTATTGTTACGCCCTTAATTAGTACTGTACTTGTTTGAGACTCAACAGCATTGATAGCCTTTGTTAAAATATGGCTTAGACAGTACGTGTGGCCACACCTGCCTGTCATTCTCATGTTAGAACCTTTCATACGTAGTTCAGGCTAGGCGAGGTTAGGTTAGGGGATAGAGTTATGGTTAACTAGGTGAGACTGGGCTGATTAACTACGTTCCTCATGATTATCAGAGGCAGAAGTATCCAAAGCCATTTCTGAAGGACTTCAAATCCAGCAGGTTTTAGATGTCCCTCTGCTTCAACACAACTTATAGGCATACTGCTAAGGTGCATGATCACACTTCATCTGAAGTGTTGCATCTGAGAGACAACTAAAATCTGCCGAAACAGGCCTTCCAGGACAGAGCTTGGTCACCCCTGAACTAAGAGAACCAATGGCTTATTTGGAAGTGTTACTTTGTCTTTATTTTCCAATTTATTTGTCTTACTGACACTCAGCGTCACATCTTTAACATGGGTAATCTGTGAATCAGCCCTATCGTCTTAATATCACTTAATGAGGTGCTTGATCATTGTCAGGTCTATGCGTAATTAAGGTATGTTGATCAAGGTTTAAATCACATTGTGTACCTGTGGCAAGAGACGTCATATTGTAGAATTACATTTGGTGAATATGTTCTCCTATTTACTGCTTTATCATGGGATGAGAGTATTTACACTGGGCACTATGGACAAATACATGGTTCTCTAGCTATCCTCGTCTCTCGACCATTTTCAAGTTCTGTGTCCTGAAAGCTGAAGTGAGAGGTCCTTATCTACAATATATCTAATTTAACCTATAGTCTGAAGCAACAGATGTGTGCATGGCAACTGATGTGAGTATTGAAAGTCTCAGCAATGGAATCACAAGTGCTCAACTCAAGTATGCACTGAAGTATGTAAGACGCAAGGCAACTGAAAAAGTTGGAGTACATTTCTGTAGGAAACCAGTTATAATATGAAGTAAATAATGATCTTTAAATGTCAGCAGAGCATTGACTTTTCAAAACTTTTCAAAAGATGTTGAAGATTAGGCCACCTGGGAGGTACATTTTGAAAACATTATTAACTGGAGTCAGTTCTTTGTAGAATCAGAGAGGAAAGTAGGTGTTACTGAAGAAAAAATTCACTAATAATAAGTTACTCATAACATAATTGTTCAAAAAGCACTGTGGCCATTACTTCCACTGCTTATGATTTGTAGAGGAACAATAAGTAGTGTCTACCTACCTTTACCCTGCATGTCACAAACTGTGGCTGGAGAGCTTTTTCGAGAAGCGGTAAGAACTCATTTCCTGTAACTGCTCTGTGGTGACATAAAGGTTGGTTACCTATAGTTTCAATTCATTCTGACGGCTATGAAAAAAATACCAAAAGTGAAGTCCTATGCCATGCATTGAAACTTAGTAGAGGTAACTCTTTGCCTGTACGCCAACATTGCAGATATGGTCTAGTGATTTCTTATTTGGAGGCTGTTTTAGGAAGAAATCAAGAAAGTTATAGCTAAGGGCACAAATATATTACATCAAACAGTAGTGCAACAGTGATTTACACAAAGGGCTACTGGGAAATGCTTATTGCTATTGATTTACCAGCTCCTTGTTCTGAGCCATCAATTTGTCCCAACCCGATGACTCTGTCACTTCTAATCTGGCTTTCTGTGGCTAAAGCCGTCCTTAAAGCACACAGGGGTTACATTGATTCTGGGACTTGGGTTTCTCATCTTGGAAATTGCAGTGATTGTTTCCAATAAAGTTTATTTGTCTTGATTCATTTAGATTCTATTGGCTTTAGTGGGGTAGCATAATATGGCCGAACTTTTCTCATGATTTTTCTGTAACATGTAAAACTACAATAGGGGTTTAAGGAGAGAATGCAAACCCTGACACTGTCACTTTCCCCAACACGTAATGATGTAGACAGAGCTGAAAGAGACAGCCGGCGTGGCGGTAATCCCCTTCTTATCATGCTCTCCTGTAGTGGGTGACAGACTTGCAGTCAGCTGGGAGAATGAATTGGCCAAACCCTCTGTCAGTGTCTGTGGTGACTGACACATGCCATGTCCAGTATCAGTCTTTTCTTTCTTCTCATTATCTTTTATAGAAATGCTTTGTCTAATGATAAGACCTTTTTATTTTTTGTGTTATATTTTTAATTTCTATTTAAGAGACATGTTGGGTCTGTCAGTTGCATGCTGTGACTTCATTTACTGTCTCCCTAGGTTGTCAGTGAGAACTGTTTTTCTAATCTTCAGCCCTTCAATCACACAAATAGATAATAGAAAAACTCACAAATTAACAACAAAAATCACCTGTTCACAAAAGCATTCAACTCATCATCACCTCCACTCTTGCTGCTTCCTGTTGAGCTACTTTGAGTTTTTTATTTTTATTTTTAAAGTGCTATTTAAAACTGAGTTATTATTATTACTCCAAAAACTAAAAATGACAACTAAATTACACAAATTGACTCCTGAAACACACCAGGGGCCTGTACTACAAAGCCTGATGAATAAATCTGGGATATCTCTCTGTTAGTGGGCTTCACTTAACCAAACATACACAATCACAGAGTAGCTTTACTACAAAGCTGGTTAACAATATGTTAACTTAAAGCAGCATTTGTCAGGCTGGCCACGTGTGTGAACGATTGGAGATAGCAACGTCTGACCAATAACAAACATGGAGAAACCATGCAGAGCAATTTACGTCACCATGAGGAACAATTAAAAGCCATAATTAATGCCAAAAACAACACTGTTGCTGCAGCAAAAACAGGAAGGAAGGAATGCTGGCAGAAAATGGATGAGATTACACAATATTAAAGTCCCTGTAAAGCAAAAATAAATTTTTGTTATGAGTTTGTCACACCACAGAAACAAGCACTTATCTCTGCTTTGAGACGCTGGGGGCGTGTCAGGCGCTGGAACCACGCGCGGGAAGGGCGCCGCCTCCGTTCAACGTCGATAGTGGTTCCAAAAATACTCGGATCAAGTCAAACGAGGAATCAGCGGGAAGGTCTGCTCCACCCGAGTTTGAATATGTGCATTCATTCCGCTAGAGGCAAAAAACAAAATCGCGGCGTATAAAAGTGCTCATTTTAATGGGAGAAGTATTGTGGATCTCTATGGAAATGTATCAACTCACTCACATGGAGAGAATTTGTTTGGAAATGCTCCGTTAACAGAAATCATTCTCAGGATCAGACTCAAAATGTTGGTGACAGTGTGGGAGTCAGGATGCCAATCATCACATTTTTTGAAAAAAGATGGAGAGCATATTTAATATGAAGATACCTTTCAATTTTCAAACATTTCTCTTTGGAAAGGTGGACTCCTATTCAGGGCACTTCAACAAGTTCTTGTTTAACATTTTTATAACAGCAGGTAAAAAGACTATAACCAGACACTGGCGACATCCTGACTCCCCCACAGTTGAAGAGTGGGAAAACATAGTGAATGACATTTATATCATGGAAAAAAATCCCATTTTCCCTCAGATTACAAACAGAAAGGTTTACCCAGCTTTGGTCAAACTGGAAGTAGGCTATCTTAAATTTAAATGTGTAAACAATTTGTTGCTGAAATGTCTCAGTATCTATTTGTATGTTATGTGTGCACACGCGTCAATTGTAAATAGTTATTAAAGTAAAAGACTCAAAAATAGGAAAATCAAGGGAAAAGGGTAAATGGAGAGAAAAGTGTTTGAAGTAAGTCATGTCAGAGACATTTTTCCTTTTTATTACTGTTTTTTTAATATATGTAAACATGACTGTTAATGTGTAAAACGCCCTCGAACCTTTCATAAATAAAGAATTATTATTTTTAAAAAGTGCTAATTTCATGGAAAATGACGTGTTTTATTCCCCTGAGTTCAAATATGTGGTTTGTTTTTGGCTAGAGGGCGAATTGCGCCCGTTGGATGCCGCGGAAGTTTGATGTGCTTCAGCAGAAGGGGCGGGTTTATGCTAATGATGGCTCCGTTACTTAACGCAGCTATGAATTTTGACCCGCCCATTAAACCCTGAACACCGAAATTTGAAATTTGAGCCTAGCTCCACAATGACAATCTAAACGGTTGAATGGCTTTGTACATGTTTTAAGGAATACATTTATGACCTATTTAATGTGTTTAGAAGAAAATGGCAGAATTTGCTTTACAGGGACTTTAATTCATCGGAGAATAAACGGACACTCTGGTCAGTTTCACTTGACTACGGCACAGGCGTGTTTCTATTCACATAACGGCCTCAGTTTGTCTGTAGCTCTGACGCTGCATTAATACAGCTCAGCTTATATCAAAAGGTGGACAATATTTAGTATTTTTATACAGCCTGTATTATCTTACAGAACTGAGGCTCTCAGCGTCGCCGACAGCATGAATATTTTAATGAACAAATGAATGTGTGAGGCTCCGTTAGCTGACAAGTGTTGCAGTGTATCAGATGCAAATCTAAATCTTTCCTATCAGATGTCATTGGTTAAATGAAAGGATTGCATCAAGCCATAAATATCCTTTCTTTCTCTCCTGTCTGCTGTAAGAACCAATCCACACAGTAATGTGTACAGGGAATCCTCCGCCCATATGTGGGCAGGTCACTTTCCAAGAGAACTGATTGGTTAGGAGGCGGTGCTTGTGTTCACGCTGAAATCTTAGCCAGGACTTAACCTGCTCCCGACCAGGTGAGTCGTTCGGCATCAGTTACCATGGTGATTTACCCCAGTAAGAATTTAACCAGTGTACAACAAGAGTACAGCACACACAAAATAAATCTTGGAAGTTCGCAAGATACGGGGAATAGTACAGTCCCAAGACGACTACAAATATACACACAAATAAAATGAAAGCACAGAAAATTACTCCAAAAACAAAAAAACCCACACTATTGCTTAGATTATTCTGAATGCTAATACTAATGTTAACAATGTGGCACTCAGATGTGCCACATTGTTAAAGGGGGGGTATTGTGCTTTTTTCAATCCCATAGTACCATTCTATAGAACACTACAATGATGATGCAACCTTACGTTGGTCTGTAAATACAGTGAATTAAAATAAATGCCTTGAATAAATTTGCTCTTGCATCATGGCTGTATCAAACGACTTGAAATAGGCCTCTGTCTCTTTAAGAAGCTCCTACCCGTTCTGACTTCAGCACGCTGTCTGTAGCATCATCACAACACTACTGTATCTCCTCCACACGCATTGAAACAACTATCAATCTTTGGTGCACTTTAATTTGACTATTGGAAAGAAGCTACACTGTATCACTTTGTGAACAATGGCCACGCATCCAAATTTGATCCTGTGTCTGACCCGGAAAGTGACTTTGAAGACGAACCTGAGAAAGTCCAGAGGCTCTTACAAGATGTGTCTGCTTGGTAATATTCAACCTTCTTGTCATAAATTGGGGGGTGACGAAAGGTCAGAGGCGTTTCCAAGAGGTGGGGGCGTTCCTAGGAGGACTCAGGCAAAACTACACCCAAAATGGATGCCGTCAGTTTTTAACGATTACTCAAACATACGTGAATGAACCAAGGCAGCACTCCAGGCCTGTTTTTAATGAGGGAATAACATAGTAACATGATATAAATCTTGAAAAAGTTGATTTCACGTAATACCCCCCCGCCCCCCCTCCCCCCTAATATCAGCACTTCCAACATTAATATTGGAAGTGCTGTTTCAATCTCTGCTATTAATCATGATGTGGCATGCTTGATGCAGTGACTAGTTACTGTATGCTAACACTAGTCCGGAAACACAAAAACTTCATAATTATGAAATGTAAGGTTTCAAGTCCCTGCAGCTCTTTAAGGTGTTAGTAGTTTGAGTTTCTGCTGTATTACCTGTCTAACCTATGGACAGGCAGCTCAGCTCATTAGCTCTTTTCTCCAGGTGTTCACTCTGTCACCAGGACTTTGGCACAGTTACTTCTCCAAGGACTAACACCACAGAGTGACGCTAACAGGGAAATTACATGCCTGTGTGTGATGGGATACATGCTTTTTGTGTGGAGAGAATTTTGTCTTTCGTTTTATAATTGTTATTTAAAAAAATAAAATAAAATCAATGAATAAAGGATGGAATATAATTGTGCATACTAATGACTAAACAGAACACTTTTATTGTTGTTCAGGCCCTGTGGGTAGAACACAACAAAATAAAGTGCTCATGATGCACATTAGGGTAAAAAATAGCTGTCGGTAATAAAAGATTTTTGCTGAGGGGAAAATCCATAAACAAGCCAGCGAAATTCTACAACAGTCTAAATTAAGAATATTCTGTCAATGGAGTAAACTGTGTAAACCACTGCAGAAATCAAAGACAAAATTATCCATTTATACAATTATGGATGGTTTTCTTCACAAATTTACACACACTGTCTCTCTGTCTGTGATATTCTCACTCAATTACTTTTACTTTCTTTCTTTACAAACTGACTTTTAACACTTTGGTTATGCACTATTTAATTTAAATCTAATTTATTAGGTGTTTGACTACAACTGAATTTTAATTTTAATTAATTGATTCTCAAAGAAGATTAAACACACAGTACTCATCATCTAGACCAGGGGTCACCAACCTTTCTGAAACTGTGAGTTACTTCATAGGTTCTGTGTAGTCCAAAGGGCTACCAGTTAGAAAAACACTTCTTAAATACTAAATGTTCACGGTCTTACTTTAATCAGAGGGTAAGATAATAAGGAAGGCTAGTAGTAACTTAAAAAGGTTGGAACTTACAATGCTTTATTTCTCCTAATTTATGCAATTGTTTCATTTTCATTACATTTCATAGAAATTCATCATCTTCCTATTTTACTAGCTACTAACAAACAACTTTTAACTGATCATATAACATGTAACATTTGTAAAAGGCAACAATTACGTCATATTTTATGAAAATCCAACTTGCGTTTTTAAAAATGTATTTTATATATATCATATCTATAACATACTACTGACCATACACCAAATCTGCAATACTTGAAAACATTGGTCACAATTTATCTTGATGAGTTTGAATCCTGGAAAGTAAATCAAATTTTAGATGGAGCTCATTGGTCCTGAGGGCCCCTCATATGGTCCATGCGGGCTACTTGGGGCCCGCGGGCACCATGTTGGTGACCCCTGATCTAGATCTTGAAGATTTGGCATAATCTTCTCAGTTTTTTGGTATGAAATTGAGGTTCTGACTAAACAATCGCAGAGGAATGTCATCATCAGTCAAGACCTGTTAACACCAGTTTCGGTACTGGAAGTGAGTCATTTGCCCCAGGCTCAAAAGAAGAGACAATTAAAACCAGGATTAAGATACCTTAAACCCTGAACTAATCCCTCTTAAAATGTGTATACAGCTTGCCACATTGTTTTTTGATATGCTCTGAGAACTCAGAATCTTTCCCAAATGCGCTATATATCCACTAGTTAGTTATAATCTATCAATGAGCTGTCTATAGTAACACAAAGGAAGGACTGTAGTACAGTGTAATTATAACTACATGGATATGGTGGATCCAAAAATGACACTATAAATCCCCAAACTAAAGGCTCAAACATACTCGGGCAGACACCCACAAAACAGAGTCCGCCAGGCCAATTAAATGTAAAGCTCAGATTTTACAACTGCGCTGACTCCTCCGCGTAGTTGGTGTCACACAAAACACTGCTCGGCATTGTATCGACCTGCATTAAATGTGTTGCCGACCTGTATTTCACCTGCCTGGTGAAACTGAGCAGGAGAGATGAACACGAGCTTAGAGGAGAGACTGGCAGATGAGCATTGACAGTAGCGACATCTTTAAAACACGTTCCAGGAGTACACAGACTACAGAGAAGCATTAAGAATCATAGAACATATAGAATTTTAATGGAAACTACTACGTGGCGGTGCGCCCACGTATGTAAGCTCTGAGGAGTGCGGACAATCTGTTGTGCGCTGGGTCCACCCAAGCATCTTTGAGTCTTAACCCTTGGGTTACAAATGAAAAGCAGATTCTTGTAAACAATCAACCTGAGACAATGAAAGGGAACATAGAAAAATGAGCCCACGTGTCTTCACCGGAACAAAAAAAATGCCAAAGGATTTAACATGTAGAGCTGCTGTATCAGCATATTTCACCATGGTTTTAGGTTTTGGCCTTGGTTTCAAGGCTTAGCAGGAAAAAGCTGCTGAGAGATGCAGTGTTACTTTGTCATCAAGATTCATTGATTTCATTACATCAAACATGTATTTATTTAACAGAAAGTAGCTTTCTTTTCCTTTCCACTCCGACTCCTCCATAGCAGGTTGCATAAACATACTGTATATTATGATGCTTCTGAAGAGCTGTTTTATTAATAGTCCAGACTTAAAATGAAATGTTACTTATTTCAAAGGACTTTGACAATCTGAACAGGTGAAAGAAGACGACTAAATGGGTGAACAAGCAACAATGTTCATCCAACAAATATAACTAAACTAAAAATACACCTTTAAAGGTGCAGTCCGCAACTCTCAGATCCCTCTCTCCCAATCCCTCCCCACTGCTCTCATGCCCTGGCTCCAAACTTTCCAAAGTCCCTCCCTCAGAGGAGCTAACAAGCTAACGTTAGTCCGACAGCAACATCAAAATAATATAACGCTCTGTTAAAAGCATGTTACTGCAGTGCTTCTCTCTTTATGTGCACACACCTCAGCAAAAGCAGCAACAACACACTGTCACTTACAGCAGCCACACAGAGGCTGCTGCGCGCACATGAACAACACATGCACTACAGAGTTCTAGTGTAACAATTACAAATCAAACATAATGTAAATCAAGCAGCAGTAATTACCTGAAAAGTTGCTAATTCTAATCTTCTACTTCTACACACCTTACACTGTAAAAAAGATGGCGCTTCAGCCCCGGGAAGGGGGCGGGGACAGTGAGCAACAGCTGTCAGACAGTCCATCAAACACAATCTTGGCTCTGATTGGTTCTTTTTGCTCAGTCGCGGTGCATTCTGGCAATCTGCCAAAGGCTGCAGGGGCAGCAGGGGGGCTCAATGGGCCTGTTTTTTCACACAAACTATTAGTTTGATGTAAAGCTGCCCTTACATAGTGACAGCTTTAGCAAATATGAGAAAAAGTCACTTTTATAAGAGTTGCAGCCTGCACCTTTAACAATGTAAAAGTAAACACATGTCAACTGATTCCTGAAATAAAGTATTTTACACCTATTAAATAACTCCAGTCTCTCTTTCACAGGAATTATTCAGCATCTAATTTATTCGCCACAGTGTGACATAATCGCTTTAGATTGAAGTATGTGTTATTACGCCACAGAAGTAGAGATTAAATTTGCCAGTAGAGGCTTTGTGTTGTTTGACAAAGATTACTAACTGAGTCTGTAGTGTTAATGGATGCTTTGGTTTGTTCTTTTATTAGATGTAAATTTGTTTTTGTCTTGTGTGCAAACCAGATGCTGTTACACTTGCTGAAGCCATATGGCATCAAAAAGTCACGTGTTGGAATTAAGGCAGCCTGTGCGAGACAACTGTTGAGCAGCGTAAAGCATTACTCACTATGATGCTGACTCAGCACTTTTGTAATTAAAAACAAGTTACTTGAAGAAAGGAGAGAACACATTTCACATGTTGTGAGTGAATCACTTTCTTATTTTCATTTTGATTGAGCTTTTTAATAATGAGCGCTACTATTCTCTATCTTTGGGTGGAAAAAGGCCTCCCTGACCAGTGTTCTTTTCCCATTTGTAATCTCTATATACAGTATGCATGTAGGAAAGGATTATGGCTTTAAAATGATTTCCCACTGAAGAGCAATGGTAGGAGGTGAACTGTAACAATGCACAGTCCAGAATAGATTTAATATGCAAACTTGAATAATAAAAAGATAATAGTAAAAATCGAGTTGGAAAAAATAAGAATATCCACCTCTCCTCTAGTCATTCCGTTGTTTAAGCTTTACACAACAGCACAAATATATTGGTCAAATCCAAAATGTTCCTGCTGATTTTATTGCACAAAAGCCGTAGGAATCTGTAATTTGAACAAATGGCATGTGTTGCAAAAATTTGTTTCAGTGGATTAATGTTTTAAAGTATTAATACTGGCATTATTACAATAGAACAAAGACATGCTAATGCATTAATTTTAACTCTGTCGACTAGTTTTAATGTGATTTTTATCACTTGGTGGTGCTATGAAAACTGGTGTAAATATTGTTTTGTAAGTTTTGCTGGATTGACTCCAGGAAGAGTAGCTGTACTTGTTACAGCTACTGGAGATCAAAATAAATACAATACATTCTAGTTTTGAAAAAGTACCATAAGTTATGTCCATACGGAGGAATGCCTTCACATGATGATTAAATCAGACTGTCCTGGGATCAGTTGTACATTAAATGCTTCTTTTTTATTTGTATGCTATCAGCATTACACAGCCCCCACAATTATTTTAACATAAAATGGCTTCATTGTTACAAGTTTGATGAGCAAAAACATGAAACTGAAAGGCACAGTACCATACATGTTACTGTATATCACACAGTGGAGATCCAGTAATCTGAAAAAGAGATTTAGAAGAAAATCCCTAAATGTGCATTTATTTCATTTAAATACAAATACACTTCCCCACATCCCCTACTTATGTTTCACAATTCTCTTTGATTAATTGTATTAGTCAAGCGTCTTACACTGCAGAATTCACGTTTCTTTGTACTTCATACAGATAGGAGAAGAACACTTAATTTTACATGACAAATAAATTACCTGCTTTGTTAGCCACTCATTATTGATTAATGAACAAAATTATCAAACTGAATGTGTAATAAGAAGCTTTGTTCGGGCAGATATTGTCCATTAGTGGTACGGCAGCACTTTGAGTTTGTGAATTGTATAAAAAGATCAAGTGTGAGAGCTTTGATTATGAAGCTCATTTATCGCTCTTATTTTTCCAAACTTATACGTACAAAATGTACAACACTGTGATGCTTAATAAAGGCAATGTCCCAACCTGGGACAGGACAAGATGAAAGTGTGTTAGTGAAGTAGTGAGGACACTCCTAAATAGGGGTGTGTATTGCCTGTCATCTGGCGATACGATTCGTATCCCGATACATAGGTCACGATACAATACGATATGTCTTGCTATTAAAGTATAAGGCGATTTATTTGAATTTTTTTTATATATGACTTAAGAAACAATTAATCTGTAAATGTGTACACCTTCATGAGAACATTATATATGAAATATATTTTATTAAATGCAATAAATGCAGAAAGTTAGTACTTTCTTTTTAGATTTTATTGAAGAAACACAAGCTGGTCAACATGCTCAGGTTTCAGTGCACGTCTTTGTGCAGTTACAATGTCTCCTGCAGTGGAAAAGACTTTCCTGGTTAAATAAAGGTAAAAATAAATAAATAAATTTTTTTTTTTTTTTTTTAATTAAAAAAAAAATGATATGGATGCATTTAGAATCAATCCGAGAATCGCGCGACATAATATTGCGACATATCGCTGAATTGATTTTTTTCAACACCTCTACTCCCAAACCTCTGACAGGCTGGGATGTGAATGGGCAGAGAAGGTGTCCGTCAGGCTTTCTCCTTTAGCTCTAAAGTTAAGCCTCACTTATCCTCCATCTCTGTTACAATTACGCTTGACACTGTTCAGTCCTATTACCATCTACGACATCACCTCGCTTCCTCATGTCTGGCTTTGCATCACCCTCTCCCCTGTAGATTTCTGCCGTATTATTCCCACTACAAACATGTGCCTGTCCTACAATCTGTGATCATTATTTAAATACTGGAAAACCTCATTTATACCCCGTTGGGAAGGATTGATTCATATGTATATGCCACTTTGTTTGAGTGAAACAAACAAACACTAAAAATACATTATCACACTGGCCCTCATTTATCAACCATTCGTACGTTTAGATAGGAGCGTATGACGTGTATTCAACCAAATTCACGTAAGCATAGGTATTTATCAGTTCTGACGTTAGCGTACGCTATGATCAGATCTCACTTCACAACATTACTTCCGCATTGTTCTTGCGTGCAGGAAACCACTTTTAAAATCTTGCGTTTCGATTGGGAAGTTATTTCAGGCACATTAAATCTTATTAGAACATTTTATTCAGGGTTTGGGTTTTTGGTTAGAATAAGTTCTTATGGCTAAGGTGACATTGCTTTGCAATGTTTCCCAGCAGCTCCACACAGATGTTTGCCGCGCAGTACGCAAATATTTGTTGCCAATCAGCATGGAAAAAAGTTGTACTAAAGGAGCTGTTACTGACTATAGTTTGGGTTTATTATATTAGTTTGTATGTTAAAATGTATGTAAATGTCTGCTTTTGTTTTACTATTACAAAGGCAATTAATCATAAGTTAAAGCTGATATCCGGAGTTTCTGAGAAACGTCTCGATGTCCCGCCCTAAACAGCCTCAGTTCCTCCCACTGCCTCTGCCAATCTTCCAGAAGCCACGCCTCTACTTTTCTGCACGCACATCGCGGAACATATCAAGGTAGCATCGGGTCACATTGACATAGGTCTATAGGTCAGCTAAGAGCCTAAATCATATTAACCCGTTTGCTGTTGTGACGCGCAGCCTTGTTTCTTTGCACAGTTCCACATTCACTTTGATTGACAGTCTCAAAAACAGGAAGTCGAAGCCTATTGGCTGGACGATCACGGCGCTCGTTTCTATTTGTATAGGGGTCTATGGGACGAAGGCGGGACTTATATACATTAATGTATATGAATGACCACCGGCAGTAGACCATAGTAAAAGACTAGTTAGATATTTTTTATTGCATTTCAAAAGAATCATACATAAACATAGATTTCTCAGAAACTCCTGATATCAGCTTTAAGCTGAAAATGTTAACTACTGCCCTACACTATTTTCTATATTGTTATCGGATTAAATGCTTTCCCTGTTTAGGGCAACAAAATTACATTCTGTTTGTGCTCTTATAATATCCTTAAGCATTAAGGGCCTACTCTGCAATGGGCTGATGCCAGCTAGAGATAGGTGCCAGCAGACTCCCTGTGACCCTGAAAAGGAGCAAGTGGGTTGGAAAATGGATGGATGGACGAAAGCTTTATAACACAGAAATGCTGTTAGTGTTTAGGTCCACCTCTAAGTATCTTTTGTGCCCTCCGAAACAGTTCCCGTGAAGCAATGGTTTGAAAATGAGTGGGACTAATGCACACGTTCCCTGTTTATCTTTCTCCACCACTTCAGGCTGATATCCACATCGCTGAAAAATACTTGTAGCTTTGCTTAATCATTAGCATTCACAACCTATTCATGAATACATGAAATGAAATGCCCTTTTTTATTTTGATCATTTCTTTTAGTGGAGGATGGAGAGTAGTGTGCATGGAATTTCAAGCAAGATTTAGAAAGTTTATAGTTGAGCTATTCATTGTTGTGAATGAAGTGGAAATGATAATGCATTTCTGCTCTGGTTGTGTAGCCTACTTTAAAAAAGGTGAGTACAAACATTTCATTTTTTTCTTTTAATAAACCTTTATTTGTATGTGTTACAACTATAACACAGTATGTAGGCCAACGGAGAAAGTTACCCTGGAGAGCTTATGAGGCTTAATAGACTGTCATTGTTCAATAATGCATGATAATATCTACTCATGCAGATGGACTATTACAGTGGATGTTGTACCTGTGTGTAGATGAGCTTGCACTTAGTCTTTCCTTTGTAGGAACATCCAAGAGCTTGTGGATTCCTCATAAAAGGCAGTGTAGTAGCCTTTGATTTATTGTACTCGTTTCTTTTTCCCTGGACAGAATTGAGCTTTTCCAGAGTGATTTAAAGTGCAGAATTTGTCGTGTTTTTAACTATAGCTCTTCTATTAAAACCAAGTGCATTAAGTGGCTGGAATGCAATGGTTTGCAGTATGGGCACTTTAACATTTTACCCCACAGTGTACCGGGAGATTTTTGTTCCAGTTTCTTCTTCTGCTTCTTCTTCTTTTTTTTATGATACTTATATTTCATATTTGACTACAGGGGGTGCACTGTTACAGTGAGAATAGAGGTTGAACACAATGTTTTTTGTTGTAAATCAGTATTGTTATAACCTCTCTTGCCCAGTTAAATGAACAAAGTAAAAAAAACTTCTGTGGTATGCCAGTTGAAAGGCACATGTGTAAATAAACTGAGGTGCAATAAATGTCAATATCATGGTGTACTAATGGCTGGCTTGAACCCGTAGTGTCACTTTTTCTAATCCAATGTGGGCTATCACTAATGTGTGCTATCACTGTGAGACGCTGAGCAAGTCCTTTAACCCAAGAGAGGATATTTGTGTATGTACCTGTACGTAACGTTTGTGGCAATAAAGTATATTTCATTCTTATTAATAATAATAATTGAGATTTCTATTTATTCTTAGATCAATAATCTTAAATCTTTAAGTGGTCAAGCCCACTTAAAGATCAAATTGCACTGCGTGCGACCACTGAGATTAAAAAAAAATGGTTTGATACTAGTGCTCTAATGAATATGTATTTTGGGCATCCATGTCTGTGAGCGCTTTGGTTGTATTGAGATTTAATTACTTTAAACGTCTCATATTATGCTATTATTCACCCATCTCCATTTGTTCTAAGAACTCCCAAACTCGCCTGTTTTCCAGAGTTTTAGCCTCTGAAAAGTCATTTTCTGATTTGCGGCCGACTTATGCATATTCATGAGTGGGCGTGTCTATAGACGGGACACTGACTTCCTCCTCCCTGCATGATGATGTAGTGCCAGAGGACGGCCCGCCCTCCTCCCACCCACTCCGTAGCCGAGCTCATGCTGCTTTATAAACACGAGACAGAGCGTGGGGGCGGGGCGTTCACTGGTACATACATACACTGTTGAAAATACATACATAGCACTGCGCAAAGGATGCTGAAATGCTCACCTTTGTGGGCGTGTCTGTTTACATGTCTGTCATGGCAGAGAGCTTCCTGGAGGCGTGGCTTCTCCAGCTCAGTGCCGCGTCAAATTCGTCATCAAAGTGGGAACGTGTCATCAAATTGTAGCGAGGTGTTTGGGCTCACCCTGCAGTAAGAAAGGAGCAAATCACCCTCTAACTAATGATTGATGGAATCAATGAAAAAACACTTTAGGCCCTAATAACACTTTATGATGTTTAAAGCACAGAAAAGTTAATTTAGCTTAACATGGGCCCTTTAACTGGCCTCTTCCACTAACGCATTAAATGTCTTTTGTACTAGAAGCCACTCTACTCTGGTACATGAGAGCTTGTGCTACTTTATGCCACTGGTCTGGTTTGTTTGTATTGTGTTATCATTTGTATCTGTGTAACTATATCATTGTTACGACTGAAACGCTGAGAAGTCGAAGTTCATGTTTTTTTCTACATTACGTAGGAATCCAAATTCATATTACTACAGTAATTACCTCAGCAGGAGATGAAATAGTTATCCATTTGAAGAGTCATATGAGATGATTCCCTCACCTTCAAACCTCATGTGGAAAAAGCTGCAGAGAAAGTGATAGGAGAACAGAGGTTTCATTATCGCAACAATTTTTTTTTCTTTTCATGTAAAAAGAGACTTGTTGCTGCGCTTTCTTAACCATTGCTCGACTACTGGGACATATTATATAGGAATGCCTTTATTCAGTGCCTTGAAACATTAGATGCTCCCTATCATTTTTCTCTGAGGTTTATGTCTGTAAACTGTAAACCCACTGACAAATCACTGTGGGTGGTTTGCTTGGCTTCAATGGCCTGCTTTGGCCACTCCAAGGCTCAGTAATTGGTTTACCTTCATTTACAAAGCCATTCTTAGACTATTGCTGTAATGTATTTGTGACCAAATCACACAGGGGAATGCTGGTCTTTATTATATTGACTGTTTTTGCTTTGTTTGCCATTTATTTGCACTAAACTTGGTAAAAGAGCTTTTTGTTCATTCTGCGCCTTCCTCTTGGAACACGTTGCTGAATGATTGGAAATTTACAGAGCTGATCTCATTCAGCAATTTTCAAGCCAAAATAAGCAAACTAGAAATCAGTTCCTTGGCTTGTACATGGTATTGCAAATAATTGTTGTATTGCAACTGTGTTTTGGGATTGCTGCTGCTATCTTGGTCAGCTTGGAAAATAGGTTTTTAATCCCAATGGGATTTTCCTGGTAAAGGTGTAATAGGAAATAAATCATTATGATCATAAAACCTTCAGAAATGATAATGCTCACTCCACCAGTTTTGCGTCTTCTGTCATCTGCGTTGACATCAATCGTAAATCTGAACCTGCTATAGGTGCACAAACAGATATTTTTCATATCTGAGTAAATCAGGTCTTTGTGTTAGATGAGAATCTATAAGGTTTATATAAAGGGTTTGACGCTCTAAGCTGCAGATCTGATACACTGTGTTGGTTTTTAATGTGTAGGATTTTTGTGGATATTGCACAGAAAGCCCTTTTAGTTTATTTAGTATTGAGATGGTTGGAAAGTGTAATTGTTCTGATGACATAATAGTATGGCAGTTTGTGCAAAATAAGTCATCTGCAAAATAATCAGCTTTTACCTTTTCACTGTGTGACATCACTTCTAAAATGAAAACCAAACCCATGCAGTGCAATCAGTATAATCTGTATTCACATGGCTCATCATCTTCCCCTAGTCATCACTGATATCCTGTGGTGGCCTTCTGCAACTATTTCTCTCTCTTTTGTGAAGAAATGCAAGATTATTGTTTTCTCAAGATAATGAACTTCTGTCGCTCAGTGTGTTATTAGTGTGATTGTCATGTTGCTGAGCCTGTTCCACAACTGTTGTCTGCCACCTGTGTCACTGATGTACTTGAATTAGAGTGCTCACCTAGTTTTTTAAAGCATGTCAGGGCTAATCTTTTTTATTTATTTATTAAACTTCATCAGTTTCACAATAATTATAAAAAGTACAGTATTTTTTTTTACATTATATAATACCCTGTTCTCTCCCCAGGCTCTCAAAGAAAGGAAAAAAAGGGACAGAAATTTTTCAAATGACAATATATTTCTAAAACAATAGATACACATCAAAAGAAAATAGTTTAACATATTCAACAAAAGGCTTCAGGTAACAAAACATTTCTGCTGTGATGGTGATAGTTTATATTTAAGCTTTTCCAAGGGTAGAAAAGAAAGTACCTCCTTCAACCATTGAGAAAATGATGGGGCCCTGCTTGATTTCCAATTAAACAATATTAGTGGACGAGCGTGTAAAGAATGCTACAGCATTTGTCTGAGAGCAATTTACCTGTGAGGTTGTTATTCAAAAATTAGCTGTTCTAAAATCAGGGGTTAGATCTTTACCACAAATACGAGACAATACCTGAAAAATATTTCTCCAGTAATTGTCCAAACAAGGACGGGAGCAAAGCATATGACCTTCAGAGGCCGGGCTATGACCGCATCTCTAGCAGGCTGGATCTCCTCCTGGAAAAATTGTTGCCGATCTTTCTTTTGTCATAATGAAGGCGATGAAGTACTTTAAACTGAATTCAACCATGGCGGATAGGGCTGATATTTTGCATTCCATCTTTGTTTCTTGTTGTATGTGTCTTGGTTTGGTGATGAAGTATTTATTGGTGGACCGAGTTGTAGAGAGGGGCAGAGGCAGGAGTTGATTTTAATAAGTTTATTTAATAATCAAACCACTAAAATGAGCAAATTACAAAATAAAGATGAACAAAGATATTATCAATAGCAAGAAAAGCACTTTGAGACTGCAGGACTAAGGCAAGCGACAAATATCCTCTAAATATTCAGATACTGGCAGTTATCTAGATCAATGATCCTGATCATGGTATCATCATTATTCACACTTTAAAGACTTGTTAAGGAATTTCTACAAAGAAAGTGAAACGCAACTTATGAATAGAGCATGCAGTGTGCAAAGTCACCAGCAGGAAGTGCTGTAGAACCACCCCAAAGTGCTGAACATAGGGATTTATCCAGTCTGCCATCCAGACTGCTTCAGGTGGCAGTTCTTGCGAGGCTAGTGACAGCGTTCAGTTTGGAGAGGCAGAGGAATGTTTTTATTTATTTATCTTTTAATTATTACTACATTAAAACATTTACGGGAAAATACTAATACAGGACAATGGCGATAAAGAGGGGTAAAATACGGGAGTTTCCCGGCCAAAATGGGAGACTTGACAGGTATAGTCTGATGGGTCATGTCGAAAAAATTATTTAAAAAAACATGGTGCACCGGACCAGCCCACCACGGGTCGACGGCCCACCGATCATTGCCCGGTGGGCCAGATGGCCAGTCCATGCCTGACTGAGGCTTTAATTCAGAGCCTATAACTGATCATACTAATCTCTAGACATCATTTGTCTAGTTGTTATCTCCACCCGCTAGCTGGTGATCATCCTTAGTAACCCCAATTTATCTCTGAGCAGGATAAATCAGAGGTCATACATGAGAGGTAATTATTCTCACTTGCTGTACAGAAAGGTGTCATGCCTTGAAAATGACTGTAATAAAAGTCATGACAGAGGGAAGTCAAAGAGCTCAGAGCATTTAATTTATTTCATCAGTTTATTCTCATCTTTTTTTTTTTTTAGCATGGCTCCCTATGAACGAGGAACAGCAGATAACACAGCTGATATTAGATTCTGGTCCTGCAGCTGAGATCAACAGACGGGTATTTTCTGCTTGTAAACAGCGCTGGCAGGTGGAATGTGCTGTTGCAGAATAGGAGGTGAAAAGGTCGCGTGTAGCGCAGCAGCATGCTGGAGGCAGAAAGGCTCCCATGTGCACATTCAGGAGATGCTGCACTCTGGAACTCACTGGGAAAATGGGCTTTTTTTGGAGCATTAATGGGGAAATGTCATCTCGATTGCTGAGCAGTCAGTGTGAGTCTGTCACTGAAAAAGAGACCAATGAGATTTCTATCTGAAAACCACCCAATTAATGGCCTGTTCAGTTGAGTGAAGATTAGTAATACTTTCTCACATTTAGATACTTGGGTCTTCTGAAATTGGAGTTTGAATGCCCTACCAATTTGTGAATTGGTTTTACTATTCAATTATTTCACTGTTTTCCCCCATCTTTCTCTCAAAATCTGAATCAAGGATTGTGGGAATTAGTTCTGGTGAGTTTTAAGGACAAAAGGGAATAGTTTCAGGGTGAAAAGGCTGCCTTTGTGTAAAGTCAGAAGAACCGAATGAAGGAAGTATGTGCACTTTTGCCAAAGGTAGTGTAAATCTCTCATCCAAACACAATCTGTTTTATTTCAAATGAAATATGGCCTACAAGAACACTAAAGAGAGCCCACAAAGAAGAGCAACAGGGATGTATATTTACCTCCAAAAACAGAGTTAAAAATGTGTCTTAGGGTACATTCAAACCAACGGACACTAGAGCCTCGTTTGGGCAGTCTGAACACGCAAACCAAGTGTAGAGCGGATCAAACAGGCCAATTCTTGAGCAATTGTTCCTGGCATTTCCAATCGAAGTCCAGAGCGAGTAGTAGTAGTAGAGTTTAGTGAAAGTTCTGTCACACACACACACATTGTGGGTGGTCAGGAGAACTGGCGGTGGCAGAAAACAGGGCATTAAAACCACCAAAAGCATGGCAACTTGTGGCTCCATTGTTGAATGTTGTGAAACCACAAAGGGATAAGACAGAAGTTTTAGCACACTCCTAAACGTTCTATTTGACCCATAGATGAGAGCCTTTTCTTCAGGTTTCTGGTTTTTCTGGCTAGAGAAGTCTTTACTCGAGTATCAGAAGTTGCGCTCTGAATGCAATCTGAGCCAAAGCTTGGTGATAAAATGATCAGCTGTTCTCCACCCATTTGGACCGATTTACTTTTCTGTGCTTTAAACATCATAAAGTGCTATATGGGCTTCATACACATGTCCAAAGTGTTTTTTTCATTGATTCCCTCAATCATTAGTTAGAGGGTGATTTGCTCCTTTCTTACTGCAGGGTGAACACAAACACCTCGCTACAATTTGATGACGCGTTCCCACTTTGATGATGAATTTGACGCGGCACTGAGCTGGAGAAGCCACGCCTCCAGGAAGCTCTCTGCCGTGATTGACATGTAAACAGACACGCCCACAAAGGTGAGCATTTCAGCGTCCTTCGCTCAGTGCTATATATGTATTTTCTATAGTCTATGTATGTACCAAAAAATGCCCCCGCCCCCACGCTCTGTCTCTCTATCTTGCTCTTTATAAAGCAGCATGAGCTCAGCGATGGAGTGGGTGGGAGGAGGGCGGGCCATCCTCTGGCCCTACGTCACCGTTCCCACTCATGAATATGCATAAGTAGGATGCCTGCTTGTGTAGAGTTGCTCAGAAAGTGACTTTTCGGAGGCTAAAACTCTGGAAAACAGGCGAGTTTTGAAAAATAAACCACAATATTATGTTTTTGGGGTTCTTAGAACAAATGGAGATGGGTGAAAAATAGCATAATCTGGGACCTTTAAGGGATTTCCAGATTTCTTCAAATAACTCTGAAGCTATGGAATTAGATAAGTTTAATATGTTCCTTTTGTTGTCTGAATGTCTTTCACTATGTGATCTTTGTATTCCACTAGTTCAAGCTTACACAACTTGTGTAACTCCTGAGGGCTGTGGAGATACGTCTCTTGATGCAGTCTGTAGGTACCACTGACTCTCAGCTGCATCTACCTTTCACTGATGGTCAGAAGTAGTCATTGAGCCAATGTGTTGTCTTGGAGTTGTAGTGTGATGTGGGTAGAATCTGCAGGTTTAAAAAAAAAAAAAGACTGATTAATTTATGTGCTTTGAAAGTGGAATTTATCCCAAGATCAATATTACAGATTTGAATCTTATTCTAACTGGAGTACATTAGCAGCAGAGCTCATCAAGGGTATAACATTCTTTGCCGTGAATGTAATTACATCCTAACTCTTAATCATTTTGTCACATGAATGAATAAGTTTATAAAAGCACTTAAATCATCTGACACTTGCTATTAGCACTCTCATAGTTAATGTGTATATCTATTGTTAATACTCTAGACTGAGAGGATTTATCAAGCATATTAAGTTTCTGCAGGTAAGGTGTCCTGGATTGGAATATATCAAAAGGTTTGAGCAGTGATTCTCCAAGTGTGGACCATCGCCCCCTGGTGAACATTGGATGTACCACAGGTTGACAGTTTAAAGGTCATTTGCGATAAGTATGTACATATATTTTGGTATTGAATTTTCAGTTCAATCATGAGTTTCTCAAATAGATATAAGGTGTTGTTTTGAGAACAACAACAAAAACAGTTTGGTCAGAGAATCAAGCGTTTTTCTATCTGTTCTAGCTGCCTACCATATATTATGGTACTACTTGGGGGTCTTTTTTCAAATTCCCTTAAACTGCAGCAGTTTTTAGTGGTACCATTGCCTTTCCTTCATTGAGTAGTTCATTGAAAAACAAAGAGGAATCCATTCAATTTCATATTCATGACTTATTTGGAATTTGGGAGGAAGTTGAGTACTTGAGTAGTAGTGCGAAATGATCCATTAGATTGTACTTATTTCAGGATCATGCTGATGAACTTCATGTCTATTAGTTTTAACACTTCCATTTACGTCTGCAAAGATGGGCAACCATCGCAGAATCGTATGTAGTATACATATAGGCAGACAGATTCTATTCCTCCTGTAAATAGTATACTTTCTATCAATAGTTACTGGTAATAGATGTATAGAAGGTCTGGTTTGAGAGTCTGAATTTTTAATCTGCTGCCACTTTTAAAAAAAACAACAAAAAACCAGCCCTATTTGAAGCTTCTTTGCATAAAAACCTAAGATTACAAAGTCATCAGAAAAATAGCCCTTCTCTGGAGGAACTATGAAGCTCTGCACGTACAGCAGGTAAAATGAAACCATTCGTTGTGGTGGTGAAAGTGTCCCCTGAATGCCAGACACATCACACACAGACATGCCGTGCATACAACCAGCAATTTGGAGCACGAGCTGCAATCACAGCGTATCACTGGCTGCATTCAGTACAAATTTGATGTGATTTAGCTTATATATTAGAGTGACAATCACTGATAGAGAGAGTTTATGACATTTTGATAAAATGTTAGAACCATTCTAGCCCGGGGCAGCATCAAGTTGAGATTATTTAGTGTTTAGTTTAGTGTGTTGTTTGAAGACTCTTTGGATAAGATTTTTTAAAAAAGTGTAATTAAAAGAGGTTCAGCTCGTTTGTTAATTTGTGTATTCTATTCTAATTTAATTTATTTCTTATTTAAGTCAGTTGAAAGTATGTAAAATACAAATATTTATAGTGGCCACA
Source organism: Gouania willdenowi (assembly GCF_900634775.1). Classification (NCBI taxonomy): domain Eukaryota; kingdom Metazoa; phylum Chordata; class Actinopteri; order Blenniiformes; family Gobiesocidae; genus Gouania; species Gouania willdenowi. The sequence goes on along the minus strand of NC_041049.1, from coordinate 23,578,369 downwards.
ACTTTAACTCCTTGTGACAGTTAAAGGTCTTGTCATGACTCTGTATTTGTTTAATGGACAATTTACTTTTACCATTTAAATGTTTCTCCTCCAGTGGGAGTTAAAACCTCTCCCAGGTGCTCTGCTGTCTACATCCTGTAGATACTGGATAAGGGTTCATATCAGAACAACTCACCACTTCACTGCCTCCGCAAGTGTTTTTTTTTTTTTTTTACTGCTCTCTTCCACGTGGTATTTTCTGCTTCAGCTGCCTTTTCCATCACATCACCCCTAATTTCCCTACATGTCAGGAGGCAGTGGAGTGTAGGCTCTGGGAGAGTTTGGAAGTTCATGTGGAGTAACCTGGTGCCATGATTTTCTCAATGCACAGGATCTAGTTACACATTTACACTGAGAATCTGACTGTATATGAATTAATTCAACCTCCCACCAGTCAGACAGCCTCCTCAAACACTACACACAGTAGTGTGTGCTGTTTTGTCTCTTTCATACTTTTACTACATATTGTTAACCCATATTTAGTGCAAAATTACATAAATACATTCTTTTTGTTGTTGTAAATATTTTCCTTATAATCTTTGACATAACAACATTAAACAAGTTAATCATTAAAAACTTGGGAGACATTTTGCTATTCCACAGTAATGTGAAGTCATTTTGATTACACACGAGTGATAGAATGATTTGCTCTATTTATTTATTTTACCATGTGTGCATATGTCATCAACACTATGAGAGGTGCAATATAATAAAGAAGGAAGTTGTAATACTTTTATTCTTTTGCTTAATTGTGACCATGGTTTATTAGCCCTCGTGTGAAACAAGGAAGGCCAATGAATTGATTATGAAAACAGATTTCTATCCCCATTAATAATCATACAGTAGGTCCAAATGTATGGGCACCCCCATTATTTCTGTATTTCTGCAACTCAAAATGACGGGCTGGCCGTACCAGCCTGTCATTGCCCGATCTCGTTAGATCTCGGAAGCGAAGCAGGTCTGGGCCTGCTTAGTAGTTTGATGGGAGACCACTGAGAATTCCACATTGCCCAGGCGGGTGGGTCCACAACCTCCTCAGCAGCAACGGCTATAATGTAAACAAACATGCTAAACATCTTAATGACGACTTGATTCTGACAGTCAAGGATACATGAGATTTGTTTCACATACACATATACTACTACTGAATAGTACTTTATGACATGTAGTGAAATAGCATTGGGGTGTTCAGCTTTATGTGCACAGTGTGCAGCAGGGGTGAAAGAAAGAAGGTAAATAATAGTAAATGAGCATTTAATGACAACCTAATGCTATATAAACAGCCACAAAAACAGAGTTAGCTCGCTAACATACCTCTGACCAAGTGGTCGCTACAGACACGGACATCAGCAGACTCTGCTCCACCCGACTGCAGATGTAGGTTTAAAATCCACTTTTTACGGCGTTGTTCTGTGAGCTTTATACATTTCTCACCTTTGTGAACGACAATCATCGGTACTCTGTAAAATCTCTTTTGTTTTTCTCGGTTAGAACGATTAGAGCAGCCGTAAACTACGCAAAATATGGGCATTTTGATGATTTCAGATGGCAGATTCTCAAGTTTCCTGATCTCCATCAGAATTTAGTGCTCTCGCAGCAATGTGAATGACGTCACGTGAATCAACAGAGCAGGCCATAGACATATACTGTACATTCTATTGGCTGATCCTAACAACAGCTCTAGGGTACAATCAATAGCACAAATGTAAACAATTACACCATAGTATATTATATCTATCAGGGAATTTCCACATTCAGTTACGATAGCCAATCAGATAAATAAAAAGCTCCCCCTGTAGTGGGAAGAGTGTGCGTGTGTGTGGGGGGGCACAGTAGGTCAGCTGGGGGGGGGGCACTGCCCGTGAATGCCCCCCCCCCATGGCGCAGACACTGAATATTATTATTATTATTATTATTAAAAAGATTGGTGAATTACATACCGAGTTTGAATTTTAGAAATTTCAACAATGATGAGGAATCCGTATTTTTTTTATTTTTGAAACTTTCCAGAATCATTATGTTGATCCAGATTCCCTAGAAAATGTAGACATCTTTCATGGTGTAAGATCTATTTTTGGTAAAGGTTTTGTCAAAATTCGCTAAGTCGTCTTGATGTGATCCTGCTAAAAAACAAGCCATCAAATACATAAATGCTGGTGAAAATTTTACATTCAAGTCAATGATTTCACTTTGTTAATGAAAGATTTCACTATAGTTTGTGTCGACTACATTTTTTGAAGTGACAACAACTTCACTATGACTAAATAAAAAATAAAAAAATCCATGTGAACAAATTCTATGTCAAAAAAATGTAGTCACATGGTACGCAATCCTTTCAGAACTCATGTGATCATGTGGCCTTATGTATTGATCACATCAAACCTGTGTGTGTGTGTGTGTGTGTGTGTTTACAAACTGTAATACCATCCAGTATCAGGTTGATCAATGGTCATGGACTTTTTTTTTTAAATGCATAAACTATATTTTAGTCAACTATAGCTGTAACAGATTTAGTCGACGTAATTCTGAATGTTATTCAGTTGACTAAAACTAGAACAAACGAAATTAACTCAATGAATAAAACTGTTATGATATTATATATTTTTACATCTGAAGGACTTCATATATGTACTCCAGTACACATGATTAGGCGAAGAATGAACGTCAAAGCACATTATCCTGAGGCGTTTTTGGGAGACGCAGAGAGACATGTTATCACTGCGTGGTATCTGATAATATCAGATCAGGTCAAACAGGCTGAACACGGCCTGTATTGTTACAGAACAGCTGATAAGCATCTGCTCTCCTACCAGGGGTTGGTTTCCCTCAATCCGACTGCATCCACATCTCTTTATTTCATCTGATAGAGCCTCAAAGGGTCTTTTCCAAAGTGGACATGCTGCATTTATGTGGGAGAATGTGTTTTAAAGAACGTGATATGGTGTTTTATGAAACAGAATTTCAATATTTCATTCATTTCCTCCAGTTATCTTTTATTACATCCATAGCTTTGGAAAGATCTGTGTTAAGTCAGTCAAGTGAAAAGCGTAATAACCAGAAAATCCCATTTCAAAGAAGTTTCTGACTCACCACTCCTCATCCTAAAACACTGGTTTTTCCAGAGTTTATCCCAAGACTCAGGCTGCATTTAATAAAGTCCAACTGATCCAAATAGACATGCAATATGATGTCAAGCTATAAAGCAGACACTCTTCATTTCTCACATCTTAAATCAATTGTGGATTTGTTTATTCGGGCTGTGGTTTGAAGATTACCAATGAGCTTTCTGAGTTTAGTTTAGACTTTAAGACATTCTTCAACTCATCTTTTAAAATAATAAAGAATCATGAACCAACACTCTTCTCGAATTCCTTACACAGATATTTATGTATAGATCTGCTCTTTTCTACTAAGTTGCCTTGAAAAGAAAAAAGCAAACCCTCAACAGCTTCTTACTAAATTCACCAAAAATCTTATAGTTTGATCATTATGCATTGTTTCAATTTGTCTTAACCTTTCTTCAGGTGAAAATGTGTTGTCAAATAAATCTGTGATACTATATCAATCAGCAGAATTAATACTAGGGGTGTTGTGAGCCGATATCGGTCCGATAGTAGCCTGAAAACAAATATCGGATATCAAATTCAAATTTCCGGTTTGTCCGATTTTTAAATTTTTTTTCCCCCCAATTAATTTTTTCATTATTTTATTCAATTGTAGAATATTGTAGATATTATGCTGAAGGGTAAAATGTATGTAACAATTGGTTAATAATAAATGGGTCAGTTTTTCTCATACCTACTGATGCTGACTATTGTTCGCTGAGTAACATCACTTAATCAAACCTTTTCTAACATTCCACACTACAAAATAAGTAATTATTAGTAGGGATGTCCCATTACAACTTTTTAACATTCGATATGATACCGATATTGCGACCTTGCGTATATGCCGATACCGATATTGATCAGATACAATATCAGCACGAATCATACATACTTTTATTACTTAACTGGAGTGTGAACCACAGTCACCTATGGATAGAAGTGCTGGAGCGGAAAATTTTATCAGAGAGCTTATATCAGTGATTTTAGATGCAGTCTGATAAAACCCGATATTTGTTTTCTGGCTGATATCAATATCGGATCGGGACACCTCTAATTATTATTATTCTTATTAAAGAAAAACAATAAAAAAAATTATGTATGTATGATTCATGCTGATATCGAATCAATATCGGTATCGGCCGATATGCAAGGCTGCAATATTGGTATCATATCGGAAATGAAAAAGTTGTGTCGGCACGTCACTAATTAATACAGGGAAATACATGTGCAATGGTATGTGAGGTGCTATGTGTCTGGTTTTAATGTCATTTTTCCTTTTAGATCATAGTGGTATAATGGTGTTTTAGTTTAGATAGAACTTCATCCTGTTCTGGCTCTAAAAACTGAGCTGGTATTTGGAAGGAACAGGAAGTGTGTGTGTGTGTGTGTACACACTTCAGTTCTTTCATTGAATGCATCTGCTGTGATTTGTGTTGCATTCATTTTGAGTGCCGGTCATTGCAGCACCAGAGAAATTTATAGCAGCGTTAAAAAGACATGTGTTCTCACTTCTGGTGGAAAACTACTGAAGTTCCAATTTATGTGCTGTCCCTACGAATGATTTCTTGTGAATGAAATATGGTCGTCTTTTCCTTCCACTGTGAAATCAGGCAGTCAGAATATATCAATGAAAAGTGTGGCAGTGTGTCTGTGCCTCGCGGTGGGTGACTTATCTCTAAAGATGGCAGGGTCAGTTGCCAAACGGTGTCGCCAAACGTCACGCAGTGCAGCAGTCTGCCACTTCTCCCCAAAGCCGTTATTTTTTCCAAGGAAGGCAAACTAGTTGGTGCTTTATTTGGAGGACATGAAGACAAGGAATTGTATCCGTCCTTCAGCTTGTGATGAAACTCCACAATGAATAAGGTTGAAGATCATTGCTGTCAGTAATCCTGCGACTGTGCTCTGTATGCGTTTTAGCATTTATCTTTTTTAATGACGAAAGTATTTCTTGTCATACTGATCTTATTTGTGTACATTTAGTTTGTTGTATCCAGGGTTCCTACAACTTTAGTCCAATTATTTTTATTACCATTTTCATTTAGATTTAAGACCAACTTCACAGTAAAAAAAAAAAAAATGCCACATGAATTACATAGGGTTAGGGTACATTTTTTTCCAGTGTTAGGTGCATGTGTGCAGCTGGTGGCCCCCAAAGTAAACACAAAAATATACAAAATAACAATGAAATACACAAATGAAACAAACTAAAATAATCAAAATAATTCAAAAAACACACAAGATGACTACAAAAATAGCCAGAAATCTATAAAACAACAACAACAACACCAAAAAAACAGACAATTCTTGTTAAATTTATATTTCCCAATGTTTTTGAAAGTTGCTATAAGCATTAGGGCTGCCAACTTCGGTCGTTTAGTTGACTAATTGGTCGATGCCGTCGTGGTCGACCAAGATTTTGGTTGGTCGACCAGCATTGGTATCAATTTCAATACTGTTTAAAAAAAAAATGCAATGCACTAACATAGTTGATATGGATTAAATATCAAATATAATTCATTTAATGTCTAAACATGATTCTATGTCCAGCAACAGCCGTGTAAGTGAGTGCTGGCTGCAAAAAAACAAAAAGTGCTTCAGCTGCCCTCATCAGAGCAGAATTAAGGGAACGAATTAAGACAGGCTGGAAGCACAAGCATCCACTATTGAATCAATCCTTTTTCTGCACAAGAACATGGATTATCCTTATAATTATGATTATGTAAATAGATCCACTGCTGTTTCCCTGTGCGCTGATACCACGTCACTGTTTTAGTAGTTGGTTTCGCTGTCATGATGTGCAAAGTTACGGTAAATTATACATTTAAAAAAATAAAAAAAGTTAATGATCACAAAATCATACTTGTGTTAAAATCTAAGACTTAAAACATTGATTTAAAACTTTTTAATAGCAATTAAGGCCTTATTTTTAGATTATTAAATGTAATGCCTTTTAACACTTTTAGGAACCGTGTGAACCCTGGTATTGTTGTAACCTGAACAGGTCTGAACAAAATATCAACTATGGTTTTAAAGCAACCAAGACATGGTACTTGACTTGAGTCCTGATTCTTAAAATGTAGATGCATAGTCGGTACCACAGGGTTTGTTTTTCTGCAAAGGGCATGTCCAGAGCTACAGAAACAGTAGCTGTCTGTCCCTGTCTGTCAACGGCTTGTTAGAAACTAAACCAAAAACCCACTCACAATCAGGTAATGACACATGTTCAGAAAAATCCTCCTCTACCTCAGTGCTCAGCACTTAGTGATTAGTAGACACAAACACACACTCTGTGGGACTCGTACTGCCCGAAAACACAACCAGATGTAAAATCAGTCAGAGAATGAAAGCAGCTCAGCAAAATCCAACCAGAGATGTCAGTGGTCACACAGACCAGAGCAGATGATCTTCATGCCTCATGCCAAACCAGAACAGGGCCTCCCTGTACCTCCTATTCCCCTATAAATCACAGACCCTCCAAAAACCAGAGAAAACAAACTAATTGGTGTGCTGCTTGAGATTTTAATCTCATTGCTTTAGGATGGTATAACTCATTCAAACAAATATTCCTCTTCTTCTCTGCAGGAATCTTAATGACACTCTCAGGATTCTCCCCTCAGTGTGACAGGGTAACATTATTTAGAAATGTCTTTTCTAGTAGTTCTACTAATAGAAAACCTCAGTGTTGTTAAACACTGGAGGGAAACTCAGCCTGTCATTAAGACAACACTAGGACTCAATTGTCAAGGAAGAGTGAGGTCGTGAACTCACGATCTGGCATAAATTCTACTTCCAGTATGTGACCCTCAGCAGCACCACGATGTGCCTCCCACCACCGCCTCCCTAAAACACCAGGATGTCAAAGAAAGAGCAGATATATGGTGGGGTCTATCCTCACCCTGTCAGCAGCCATCTATCTCCTGCATAGGTCTGTAATACTTTCTGACCACAGCAGCTCACATGTAACCAAACAGGAAAGAGCTTTATTACTCACAACCTTGTCCTTTTTATGCTTCCTCTTTCTCTTTGCTTCTCCCCTCTCATCCTCTGTACAACCTTCAGGGTAAATGTAGTGTACAAGCAATTAGCGGTTGGTCCGATAGGTGAGTCGGATTATTACGGAGCGACACTGTCGCTTTTCTAACCTCTGACCTCTAACCTAGCAGGACTCACAGCAGGCCAGCAGTCAGTGTGTGGAGCACTGGGAGTGGATACTTTGCTATAATACTAGAGTATGGCAGAAAAGCCTGCGCAGACTTATTAGATATGCCATATATTCTAATGGTTGATAATAGGGGTGTGTATCGCCTGGCATCTGGCGATACAATTCATATCCCGATACATACAGTAAGCCACGATACGATACAATATATATATATATATATATATACAGTATATATATATATATATATATATATATATATATGTTAAAGTATAAGGCAATTATTCCAATTTTCTTGTTTGTATGACTTAAGAAACAACTAATCTTTAAATGTGTACACCTTCATGAGAACATTATGTATATAATTATTTTTTTTGGCATATTTTACACTCAAAACATTGGCTTTATTTAACATGCGATGTGCCAACAACTAAAAATAATTTAAAAAAATAACATACAATCTGCCTGTGGCTTTTAAACCAACCAACTTTGACTTTAGTGCAACATAACTGAGGTATATGCCGAGAACAACAAATAAATGCAGAAAGTTAGTACTTTCTTTTTAGATTTTATTGAAAAAACACAAGCTGGTCAACATGTCCAGGTTTCAGCGCACTTCTTTGTGCAGTTACAATGTCTCCTGCAGTGGAAAAGACTTTACTGGTTAAATATATATATATATATATATATATACAGGTATATATAACCCTAGTATATAACATACAGTAAATGCTTTTTTACTTTCTGCCCTCCACACTTTAGGCAAGGCAAGGTAAATGTATTTCTATAGCGTATTTCATACACAAGGCAACTCAATGTGCTTTACATGATCAAAAAGTGCAACAGAAAACATTCAACAGCTTAAAATCTATAAGAACATTAAAATTGGCAAAAAAAAAAAAGAAAATTAGTAAAATCAACTTTAGAAAAACTGTTTCTGCCCTACTGGTCATTTTGCACCAATAGAACACATGTTAGTGTAGTATTTTTAATATGTAATAGTAAAAACAAATTCTCCATCTCTTCATCTTCACGCCCTTTGTTCACATACCATTTCTCCACCAATCACTTTCTCGTGTGCTCTTAATTATTCAGTAGCATCATCAGCAGATGTTAGGAAGTGGTTTTCAATGCTGCATTTAATGAATATAATTGACAGTGAAGTTAATGAAACACAATGTAATCATCAGCCATTCTCTACAATGCTTTCTATTATTTGGTAATCCTGCTGCTGAAGCTCATCCTATTGCACATGTCACAGCAGATAAAGGCAGCTGCTAAATGCCTTAAGTAGGAACGTAAAAGGAGGTTAATCTTTAGTTCTGCTGGGAAAAGCCAACAACTCCTCCCAGTCTCTGCCTCCCGCCATCAGCAGCAGCGTCTCAACAGCCCTCAAAGCATCTCCCAAGGTTAGATCCATCATTTGTTCAGGTTTTAGTCAATGCTGGAGACTGCTGTGCTCCTGCTGCTCTACTCTAGTCATCACAGACGAAACACTGCCATCTGTTGACAAGTGGGACCATTGCATCTCAACGCCCGCTTACACAGAGAAACCATGATGGTGTTTTTCTCCAGCTGGGGAATGTAGACTCACAAAATAAGATAAATAATACTTTGGACACCTGCATGATTTGGTTCAAAGCAAATCAAACAAATATGGTGGAAAACAGAGGGCGGGTTGAATTAAAAGGCAAGGCCAGAACATTTGTAGTATTTTCTTAAATAGAAAAAATCGACTTTGCTACTTCTACGTGTTAATGTTTGTACATATTTATAAAATTTTAAATGTGCTAAGGTGTAAATAAATCAGGTACGTGATATATCTAGAAGTACACTACATATTAAAATGGTTAATAAATGACCCATATGATATTAGATCCTCTGGTGGGCAATGTTAGGCCTACGGGCCTTGAGTTTGGTACAGATGTTGTAAAGAAATCATATCTGTATCTACTGGGCACTAAGAAGGGTCTGGTAATTTTCATGATTTGATTACTCAGTTTTTTTATCAATAGAACCTTTCCATGGAACATGCACTCATTTGTTTTACTTCACGGGGTCATTTGTGATAAACAGAGGATCCTCCCATTGACTTAAAATGAAGGCAGGGATCAGAAGAGGATCAATGGTCATAAGGTGAGTTTACAACACAGTGTAAGTTGGTTTTCCATAGTGCCACATTAAATTTGTGCATATTTGTTTCTATGCTGTGTTACAGTTGTAGTGTTGTTTAGCTATGGAGCGGTGGTGTTCATTTCTACCTGCCTTTTTAAGTCAACAAGATTATAAATGGAAGAATTAAATTAAGTTGATCAAATGTTAAACAATAAACCTGCTCAGATTCAGTAAACCATTGATCCCTGGAGGGGAATTAATGCTGCTCTCATACATATGACATGAATAATTAAAAAGGAGCAACTTATATCTACTTTTGAATTGTATCTCACTCATTATTTTAATTACATTTTTATTTTTGATATACATTTTTGTTTAACTATAGTTTTTATTGTATATATTTTGTATCCTCACACTGCAACTTATATCTACCTTTTAAATGCATCTTACTTTATTTTTGATATACATTTTTGTTTAATTATGCATTTTTTTAGGTAGGATATGATGTGACGTTTTGATTGTTGTCTGGTCATTTAATTTTTTTCTAGTTTCACAATGTCCTTTGATCATTTTAAAACAAATAAAAAAATATTTACTCAGTATTGGTTTGCTGTAGAAATGTAATAAATTACTTAACTTCTTTTAAAATTACTTGTAGAGTAATTATAATCATGTGGGATTAAACCAGCTGACCCTTAAACAGTCCAAACCTCTCTCCAGTGTAACAATTTCACCGTGAATACTAAATATAAAACTAACAGAGATTTCTTTACTAATATTTTGATTTTAAAACAAAAAAATGCTGCGTATCTGGTTTTTGTTTGTTTTGGTTTTTTTATTTGGTTTTGAAACAAAAAGAACAAATGATGCATGGACTAAATGTACACTGTCAGAAGGATTATGTATTTATTATATTTACAGTATATACATGAAAAGTTCAGGTGACCATGACCAGCCTGTCCTTTACCTCCTCATGCTTAGGGCCAGCTGATTGGTGTTACAGCCTTTTTTAGTCCAGAGACGGGTGCTGTAGTGCTTTTTGCTGCTGATAATGTCCTCATAGGCATTGATGCCCCAGAGATGGTGGTTGTTGGTGTCTTTGGCTCTTTTAGAAAGCTCTGGAGGGTGGAGCGGATGCTTGATAAGAAGATTTCATTTCCCTCATCAGAGAAATGAACTCCGTCTGCAACGAACAATGAGCGTTTGTAGAACCTCAGCAGAGGATGTTCCACAACGTATCCATTGAAACAGTCTGACGTCCTCTTGACAAACTCATTGACGGTCTTTCTGTCCCTGATGATTTGGGACAGCTTCCCGTACCGCCAGGATCGGCGCTCATTGATGGCTGAGAAGATGATCTTCATTGCAGGGAATCTCTTGTGCAGTTTGGTCAAGTCCTCTTTGATTTTGATGGTGAGACTCTTTGCGACGTTTATGCCCAAGTTGTTCCCTCCGGCGTGAACCACGAGGATGTCAGGGGGCCCCTGGGTGGAAAGCTGGTCATCAAAACGAGGCAGAACTCCTTCCCACCTCATTCCTCCTTTTCCAAACCAGCGCACGTTGGCATTTAGTCCCAAGTTATCACCAAACAACTCTAGTGCAGCCTCCTCGCCCCGCCGGATGTAACTAGAGCCGATTATCCACACCTGCTTGACTTTGTCCTTTCTCTGTGAACTGTAGCATAGACATAGAATGAGGTTAGGATGCATAGGTGTCTCATGAAAATAAAGAAATTAAAAATATAGCCTCTCCTCGTTTTATCATCATATTAGCTCTAAGTGTGTAGTTCCAGTTATAAGTTAAGCCTCACTTCAGATTAAAAAAGTAAATTAATCATTTATGTTTTATCATTAGTACTTTTTAATTTGAACTAATTAATATAGTAGAGCTGTATATTATTTTTCTTACCTTTCAACCTGATGCTCCTGGGTCATTATTTTCCTCCTCTTTGCTGGAGGGAGGGTGATGACCTGCTCACTGTCTGGTTCATCTTCATCCAGCTCAACCAGCTTCCTTTTCACAGCTGCTTTCATGTTGACCATGCAATGCTCTTCTTCTCCAAACACTGACTCAGCAGTTACAGTTTGAGTCCCACTGCTTAAACAAAAACATGAAAGTGAATTTCCTCTATCAGGTTCATATTTGAGTTAAACTACTGTCAAAGACGCCTTACCTGTCAACTTCATGGTCCTGGGTGTTACATTGTCTCTTTTGTGCACGGGGGGAGATGTTTTCCTCACTTGTGTCTTCAATGTCATCACCCCACTTTCTTTTCAGACCATATTTGGTTGTGAAAACACAATGCATAGACTCAGTGGATTGGCTCACACAGCTAGAAATGTTGTTTCCCCACATGATGTGGTCTGAGATCAACACAGTTTTTGAAAATCTATCTGAAGAACTGCAGAAAAACTCTCCTCACACTCACACAAATGATGAGCTACTGAAGATAAAAGACAACTGTCTGTAGAACGGTTAGGCTTGTTACCACAGCGACCCATAACTGCTCCTCTGATTGGTCAACACAGTTTTTTTCAATTCAACAGTTGAATTTAAATCAAAACAGAACATTTCAGAAAACAAAATGACAAATATAAATTCATGGTTTCTGATGACAAAAAAGAAAAGTTCAATAACTTAATAATTCATAATGTACATTCTATGTTTCTTTTTGGGGTGGGAGAAACTGTTAAAACAGAAATTGTAAGAAAACTGAAAAACAAATGATAAACTGACATAAATTAAATTAGCAAAAATAATTCCAACTTTTAAAAATGGCAACAAATGTTGTTTAGAAAATTACAGACTACTATCTCTTCTACAATCATTTACTAAAATCTTAGAAGTTATTTGGAAAACAAAAATGATCTGTTTATTAATAAAGATAAACTATTGAGTGAAAACCAGCATGGGTTCACGTAAAACAGAACCACCACTTATGCAGTGATGCAAATAGTGGAGGAAATTGCAAATGAAAAATGGTCAAATCACTAAAAATTACTGAGAAAAAACGAGAGATATGGAATAAGATGTGTTGTTTACTCTTGGTTGGAAAGCTTTTTAGAAAACAGACAATGTGTAAAAAATAAATGAAATGGTGTCAGAGTTTAAAAGTGTAACCTGTGGAGTACCTCTAGGATCTGTGATTGGTCCAAAATAATTTCTACTTTATATTAATGAAATATGCAGTGGTACGGATTTCTTTAAATGTGTCATTTTTGCAGATGATACAAATGTGTTTGTTAGAAATTCTCAAAATGTGGTTTGATGTAAATAGACTGTAAACTAAAGAAAACTTAATTTATGGTATTTGGGAATCAGAAGAAAATAAAAAGGGATATTCAAATTTCTTGTAATTTGTAATTGTAGTTGTAATTGATCTTAAATTAACATGGAAATAACATTGATTACATCAAATGTAAAATTTCAAAATTAGCAATAGCATTATCAATGGCTATAATGCTCAAGTCTAGCTATATATTAAATTACAAAGCCTTATGTACAATTTACTATTCCATCCTATCAAGCTAGGGTCGGCACTGATTGGAACTATGATAATCAGTGTTTCTTGCAAATGCAATTACAAATCTGCAAAATGGTCACTTATACCTGCAAGCCGACTGTATAAAAATGGAGAAGATTTAGGATGTCCATTGGTGTCCTGGTTTATAAAATCTTTAATGGATAGGATAACAATATCTAGTATAGTTTAACCAGGTCCTCAAACAGGCATTATGTACAAAGAGTCAACATAATGAAAAAAAAAGTTGAAATTGATTTTCGACTTTTTTCTTTAAGTGCATGCAATTTTTATTTATTTATTATTTTCTTTTACCTCCAACGTTTTTTTTTCTTCAGTGGCCCTAAAAAAATCTCGACATTGATTTCTGTCTTTGTTTCTTTCTTTTTTTATCTCCGAAAAAAAATTTCGACTCTGATTTTCGACTTTATTCTGAAGTACATGAGGGTTTTTTTTAGCCTCCAAATTATTATTTTTTTCTTCTGTGGCCCGAATACTCTTCCGTGAGTCAGAACTCTTCCAAGCTTGTGTTTATCACAAATGACCCCATGACCCTTGACATCACCAGCCCCAGTGTGCAATTATGAAGGGTCCTATATGCCAGTCCTTTGTTTGTTTGTGTTTTTCTTAGTGAAAAAACACTTAACATTTGAACTGAGTAATGAAAGTGTTTATTTGCTCTACAACAGTTACTGTTATATACTGAGCATTTCAAATGTCAGGTAGTGAAAGCAGCATCTCTGTCACCCATACATTACACTCTCCGCCCTGGCATTAAGTGTGTTGAAGTAGATGGTATTTAATCCAACAAGGACATCTAAAAATTCAGCGCTGAGCTCTTTAAGGATTGCATTTATCCTGGATAAAGATTAATATTTATCAAACCAGTTATTATCTGTCTTTCATATACTGTAGATTACTAAGGTTGTCTTCTAAAACTCTCAGGATAATGGGTTGCATGTGTTTTCAGGTTGTATGATTCATAAGCCCTCCCCTTCTGACGCTCCTTTAAGAAATTACAAAGGTATTCTGAAAAGACAAACAGCAAAAAAAATTTTATGTGGGGAAAAAAAACCCAGATGTAATGAAAGCCTTGGACGGTTAGTCCTGAGTTGTGAGCAGCTTTGGCAGAGTTGTTTCCTCTGTATTTCAGTGCTTGGTGGTTTCTCCTGATTGCTGAGGAACATCAGTGAGGTGTAGTGTACATGTATTAGTTTGACTGCTCATTGGTCAGACACCTCATTAAAGACTCGGGTTCTGAAACCACACATCGTCCCCTGCAGAGCAGCTCTTGCTTCTGCCCCTTATCCAGTTTCACTCAGCCTTCACTTCAGCTCAATCACTCTGTGTACTTTTCCCCTGACGTCCAAAGGAATAACGCTCCAAAACACTCGTCTCCCTGTTTTCTTTTTATTCCACTCAATACTTTAAAGCTGCTTGCCCTACAGCAGAGCCATACAATCCTCTCTTTGACTCTGTGGCTTTGACCTCCCTGGTTTTATGGCGTTGTGTGTGTGTGTGTGTGTGCGTGTGTGCGTGTTTGCCAATCCACAGTAGACATCAGCGTGTGCTCACGTGGATAAAGGCTTTTTTGTTCTTTGAGGCTTTGACCTACACTTGATCTACTCATGCTCCTTTCACTTTCATTCATTATACGTCGATCACTTCATTTTACTACTCGCAATGCTGTCCCTGCCACCAACTCTCTCACCCGCCCATTCTTTGTTCCTCCCTCTCCAAAATCTTTAAGTCGGACATGAACCACAGACTGTGACTGTCACACTGTGTTAGGGATGGGCGGTATGGACTAAAAAAAATATCCTGATAATTTCTGGTATTTATCACGATAACGATAAACATCACGATAAATAAAAAAATTATTAAATAAATAAAATGATTCCCAATTTACAGTGTAAACAGGTTCCTTACAAACACAAATAAATCTGAATACATCAACACATTAAAAAAGGCTACAATAACTGCTGACTCAAAGAGCTCATAAGCTGAGCTGAAAAAAAAAAAAAAAAAAAAAAAAAAAAGAGCTGATATTTTATGGAATATATCAGTGCATGTGGATTACTATTAGTAATATTTTAAGTATTTCATTTATTTCCTCACTTAAAATTATGTTATTTTCTAAAAAAAAAAAAAACTCCATCACAGTGTTTTTACTGCTGCTGAATCTTGTTTCATTTATCTTATGAGTTACATAAAGTTATGGTTGATAAATAAATGATTTCCTATAATTAAACCAGATCAAGCTGATGATTTAATCATTCAGTATATTTAGGTGTAATAATCTCATAGTTACATTAGTCTAATGGGACCAGCTTTGTCTGTGAACACGTGAAATATTATTAAAAAATATTGTGTTTCACAAGTTGGGACGAATGAACAGTGACATTAATATTATGCTAACATTTATTTCACACCATGTGTGACATGTTTAGCTTTTATCCTTCCATACAAGTGTTAAATCTGACCATAAACAAATCTGTGGCTTTATGACAGTAAGACGTGTACTTTTTACTTGGTCTATTATTTATATAGAGTGGTTAGCGTTAGCTCTTAGCCCAGTCGGTGTGTTAGCTTAGCATAGTTAGCTTTAGTTGAGTTTCCAGTTCATAATTGTTGCTACGGGTTCATCTCTGTCCCCGTGTTTGTGGAACTTTGGGTGGAGTGGCGATGGTGCACACCGCTGCCTCGGAGGCTTTGCTACGGAGCTCCCGTAAACAACGTTCCGCTCCAGAGAATAATAAGTTGACAACAAACAGGTGAAGTTTTGACCTGTGGAACAAGGTTTTTAGGGGCATTCTTGGCTAAATTGAGGGACAAATGGCCTGTGGCCCTCACTAATTTCCGACATGGGAATTTATCGTTTATATCTTGGGATGACATATTCTTACCGGTGAGAATAATTTTGACAATAAATCATGAACGATAAAATATTGCACATTCCTACACTGTGTCACCATCTGTGACACGTTCAGGTTCCTTGTCCTGATCTGCAGAAACACTTTCTTTCCACAGTCGTGTTTACATGTCATTAGCATTAATTCTATTCCTTTCTTTAACAAAAGAAGTGGTGTTATATTTACTCGATGTCTTGGTTTAACATTTCACTGAGAAATATTTGTCATCTTGAATCACTGCTGGCATCTTTGACGTTTCCCATTACACGAGCTGGGGAACAACCTGATTTTCTTGTTTTTGTGAGAGGTACAAATAGTCTTTGCTTTTCCAATGTCCTCTCTTTGTTTCTCTTCACATCTTCTCCCTCTGAGCCTCCTCTCATCTTCACTGACGTCATGCCGTCACTCTCCACCCAGAACAGCCTTATTACAATTCTTCCTTCTAATATTTTGCTTCAACTTTTTGGTTTCTTCGTTTGTGTTAAACTGACTGCCTGGCTGAGTTACTTGTATAAAGGGCAGAGGTCATTCAGTGACCTTTGTTAGGCTTGATTAGAGATTCACCTACGCCGGTACGGGCCGGTACGGGGCACACTACCAAGGCGTTTACTCATACTTCTACAGTAAAACATGCTCCAATACCACTGATGGAAATGTTTTCTATGGAGGCTGCAAAACAAAAGTGATTTTCAAGGCAAAACGCAAAGGGCCGAACAGACTGACAGCGAGTTAGTGAAATATAAACTTAAGTAGAAGAGGGAGTTAGAAGAAATAAAGTGACAGCTGATCCAAAAAGAAAGCCAATACAGCAATGATGTTAATTAAGTCAAAATGACCTGCAATTATTTTGAAACTAAGTGTATTATCTTCCTCGCTCATAGCCACAATTATAGTTAAACTTAGGTTATTTCTTTGTTGTAAAAATACCTCTTGGCAATACATCTCTTATACTGTTGGAAAGTCTGTTTATTTCCTTTTTAAGTGGTGCCACATTTGTAAGAAACATGCATTCAAGGGTTGAACAGGAAAGCTGAGTATGTTCGTTCCACCCATGAGTAATTTGTTAATTATTTTTAACCTTTCTTTTGTGGTCATAATAGTGTCAATGGTAAGCCAGGCTTGGATGTAAGGACCATTTCACCCAGTATAACAAAACATGTTTCTGAACAGGATTGTGGATCCACCTTTAATTGGGTAAAGTGACTTGCATGAGTGTATAAGCAGAGGTACCAGGAAAAGAAGTACCTGAAGTATCTGGGAAAATACTTTAAGTAATAACTAAGTAAAAGTGTAAATACCAGAACCGAAAATGACTGGTAAAAATTAAAGTCACCAATAAGAAAATCAGAAAGACTTACAACAGCTCACATTAAATGTACTGAAGGGTCAAAAGTACAAGTACAAGTAAAAGTAAAGTATTTTTCAAGGTACCCATAAAAAGAAGCAAAACAGTCATAAATGTTCTCCCCCATTCTTTTTATTTTACTTTTAGTAAATGAAAAAGATGTAATATGATTAAAAAAAACCTCAGAAATATCAAAGAAACATAAACAGTGAATCAAGTGTCTGCCTGAGAACATAACTATAAATACAGCCTCTGTCTGCCTAAGAACACACACACACACACACACACACACACACACACACACACACACACACACACACACACACACACACACACACACACACACACACACACTTAAATTAAATAGGGTGACTTGTGCCTGGTTATAGATGCAACTTAAAAATAATTACTGCAGACTGGTTGCAAATCACTTTTCGAAAACAAAATATTACTCTACTTACCTGGATGCATTTCTTAAGGTTAGATGGAGAGTTGTTAAACACATTTATCTTGTGGGATTATGGTTGGCACAAGAGGCACTTCATTCGGTATGTTTTAGGATTTTCCTCCATCCGTAGGTAGCCAAACATTGATGTATGACCACGGGTGACTGTCATCTTCTACCGAAGGAGATGCTGTTGGTGTGGTGACGTCTTCGTTCTCATCAATGGTAACTGCCATGTTGATCTCCGCTGTCCCGGGCATCCCATCGTTACCTCTAATCCGCACGCGAACCGGAAGTTGCTCTTTTAATGCTCTCGGACATGCCAATTCTAATTATATTCATATTTTAATTTGTAGTGAGTAACAAGGTGGCAAAAATCAAAGTATATATGTATATATATATATATTTTTACTTTTAAATGTAGTAAAGTAAAAGTGCTGATTAAATTAAAAAAAAAAAACGCAAGTAAAGTATTACGATACTCCTCTGGTTTTAGGATCCAACCTTAAATACCAGATTTAAAGAGTAACTAAACTTCAATAGCTCTTTTTTCTGTTGTTGGTTAATTCTTGTTCAACTCTTGACATTTTAGTCAAAATATTTCAATTTGGCATTTTTTGTAGGAGTGACTGCCATCTATTGGTTGAGACCCAGCATATTTGTCTATTGGCTAAGAATGGTGGTTTGTGACGTCAAAGTTACTTCCGCCCCTCCTATAAAAACCTGTCAAAGCTGCGATCTGTGGCGAGTAGGTTGAATAGAGAGGTATAGTGAGTATTGAGTAATTCTTCTTTGGAGATTTTATACTATAAACTGGGCGTGTCTTAGCTGCCCTGCCCATAAACAAGACATTTTTTGAGTTTTCAGCCTAGACGCACATCAGCAAAAACATCTCTTTATTCCTCCAGTAGAAACATAGCTCCGTCTTTATTCTGTCCTGTGTAAGATTAACCTAAAATTCATCTCTCACAATTATCTGTTCATTTTAGCTGTAGATGATTAAGCTCTCACTGTAACACTACTGTTCTTCCTCACACACTGGAAGTATTCACATTTGCAGTGTGACAGGAAATGCCGTTCTTGTTTTTCTTTCCATAGAAGTTCAACCATCAATTACACTGTTGTAAATGTGATCTATACCAGACATAAATACTATCATTGGGAGGGACCTGGGACGCTTGTGTGTTTTCTTATTTAATTGTTGCCTTTTAAGAATTGTGAATCAGGGGCAATCTGTGGCATACTTAAACACTCTAGATGCGTGAATCATAGCATTGCAGGTTAAGGGCTAATGTTATGCTGACGCATATTTTGCTTGGGTGAAAACAAACACAGACATAATTGATGGTGCATTTTATGAACTGTTTGTGTTTCTGTGACTTGCGATTTGATAAAGTGGCATTCTACAGTCCAGCTGTTACTGCGCGCGTGTGTTTTTCATGTGCTGTGATCTATTTGTGCGTGCAGCTTGAGGGAAACCCACACTGTCAGTGTGCATATTCTTATCAGATCTGTGGTGTAATGAGACGACCCATGTTCAGCTTGTTTGACCTGATCAGATATCACACGATGTGATCGAGCCTCCCTGTTTAGCCCAAAACCTCCTCTGGATGATCTTGGAATCTCGTTCTCATCCTGGGGACGAGAATTTAAAACAAATAACTGTGTTCTTCCATCAACAGTTTGTGTAGTTTTTAATAAAGAGTCAAATGAGTTATCCTTCAGTAGCTGCTGGAGCTTTGAGATAACTGGTTGGATTGGTTCCAAAGCAAAATGAGAGTTACGCATGGAGGAACAAAACTCATAAGAAGTAGGAAATTAACTGAAGATTTGAGGTTTCTTATTGTAGGCCAAGTTGGAAATACTGTTTAATGTAATACTGATATTAATCAGAGACAGACAAAGGAACTGATTCAGACAGATCTTTTGAATCAAAGAAAACTTTAATAACACATTTACCAACAAGGAAGTAAATCAACAGGAATAACAGTTACCGTAAATACAGAAAAACAAGATTTTCATTTTCAAAGCAACCCATGTACCATGCACGCTGCGCTTTAGATTGCCAGAACAGGGGCTGTTGTGTTTCTGACTATCTTAGAATTCAGTCAGCCTGCTTTATTAAACCAACAGATTGGCTTTCAGTATTAGTGTTTTCAAAGACTGAAAGTTGTGCGTGTTTTTTTTTTTTCACAAACAAAAAACATATAGCAGACATAATTATAGAGCTGACTGTCAGAACTGGAGGATTGCCTCAGAGAAGTGTCACCTGAGTGTAAATTTATAACTCTCATCCTCATCCTAGTTTTGTGTTTTATTTGTTTCAGCCTGAGACGAGTGTGGGCTTTTTCTGATTTTCTGCTGCTTTGGCCTTTATTATGGATTGGCAGCTGCCTCAATGGTTTACAGAACCATGCTGGTGATCAAACCAGGAACAATGAAAGAAAACTTGCTATACTGACTCCACCTACATGACTTGATGAGAAACTCAACAGGTTTCTGGTCAAATGTTAGAGTCATTATTATGTTTTTACTTCCTCCCACGACATAAGAACACAATAGAAACTTTGTATTTACACATTTACACTTTTTCTCTCTCTGTTCTTGAGTTTTATGAATTTTCTATCTGAAGCACACCAACGCAGTAATAAATGGATATATTAAATACCATCACAAGATTCAATCAACAACTGTGAGAGAGGAAAAAAGTACAATAAATATGACTGAAAAGTTAACAGAATACTCTTTTCATTTCTACAAAATATTAAATTAGATGTGGTTGGTTTTGGTTTTAGAATGAAGTCATAACCAGATGAGGACTTTCAGTCATCATGTATCTTATGATGGTATTTCAATTGGACAAACCCCGATCACGGATTATCTTCTACTTTCTTAGTCAATGGCCACAGGATCGATATTGGGGTTGGCATGACTACAGTAGGGATGTAACGATTCACTCAACTCCCGATATAATTCGATTCACGATACTGGGTTCACGATACGATTCTCTCATAATTTATTTTACAAAATGGGACTGTAGAAAAATGATGACTGAAAAATGTTCCTTTATTTTTTTGGGGAAAAATACTATAAAAAAACTATAATGTTTTCCTATTATTTTTCATTGTCAAAAGAATCGCTTGATAAACTATTCAAAACAATGCAATTTAACTAAAAATAAATCTTGAATGAAATAAAGGAATAATACAAATGAAGAAGAAGCCTATTAATTTAAATTCTGGTTCTATATTAAACAATGCAAAACTGCATAATAGTTCCTTTTCTTTTTAAAAGTACAACTGAAAATGTAGTTTGTGCCTTAACAATTGGACTTAAAAAAACAGTTTTTTCACTGTATTTAGGTCAGATATTTGTTTGGACCAGCAGAGGGCACTGGTAACCCAGTGGTCGGTTGGCATGCAGATATCTTGCAGTGAAGAAGAGATGCTACGCTAGCAGACAGAACTAATAGAAAAACGTTTTACATACATTCACGTAATATTACAGATATTTTTCCGGTGCTAAAGGGGTAGGGAATCATTTATGAACATGTTTAAAAGTAGAAGGCGGCCAGAAAGAAAGTATTTGCAGATTCCGCCCACCGCCAGCACTTCTGGATAGAAGTTAAAAAAAGTACTGCGATTCGATTTTCACAGTATCAATGTGAATCGTGATACCTATGAATTGATTTTTAACTGCCTTACAATTAATCGTTTCATCCCTAGACTACAGTATATTTCCTTCTGACACTGTCCTCCAGCATGTTACATTTGTTGAGTCTGTGAGGCAGCGGTTTGTTTGAAGTGGCCAAAGAAATATAGGATAAAATAGAACAGAATAGTAAAAACCCAACTGCACACTTGGGGAGGTGAAGTAGTATTTTATGATTGATTATGCGATGATCTTAAAAACTAGTGTTTTAGTTTTCAAAGATTTTAGGCCATGTGTAAAAACAGTGGAGGATCCCTTTAAGAAGAATATGTGTACTTTGAGGCCACATGGTGGCTCAGAGTTTTAAACATCTGCCTCACAGCAAGAGGGTCCTGGCTTCAAACCCTGAGGTGGAGTGTGGACACTTGGGTCCTTTCTGTGTAGAGCATGTTCTCCCTGTGCTTGCCTGGGTTTTCCTCCCACTATCCAAAAACATTAAACTGTTAGGTTGATTGGAGTCTCTAAATTGCCCATAGGAGTGAATGAATGAGTGAGTGGTTGTCTGTCTGTGTTGCCCTGTGATGGACTGGCGCCCTGTCCAGGGTGTACCCCCGCCCAGCGCCCTATAAGAGCCGGAGATTGGCACCGGCAGACCCCCGTGACCCTGATAAAACGGGAATAAGCGGGTATGAAGATGGATGGATGGATGGATGGATGGAGTTGGATCACCTAACGCCCAATGAGAGCTTGAGATAGGCACCAGCAGACCCAGAAAATGGATGGATGTGTACTTTGAAGGTGGGGTAGTTTTTATTGCTAGGCCAAATAAATCAAACCCTTACAAACTCTCAGGAAAATGTTCCAAGCAGATCCCTAAAATAAGAATATGAAACTGTTTTACAAAAACCCAACTTTGATTACAATAAAGTCGGATTTCCTCTGTAGTTGGTCAGCTTTTGTGGTCATGGTTACGGTGTGTTAGTGTCTACTTATTGTTTTTGCTGTATTAGAGGAAGTTGTTTCATCTTACCCTTAAAATAATAAATCTATTCAACTGATTTAGCGGTAAACATTCAAATATATGTGCTTTGTAAATTTGTGCTAAAGGCAGTAAAAAAAATGAACTATCGTCACAACACCATGTGCATCTTATTTGCATAACTGTGAAATTGAACTTTTAAACCTAAAGCTTTCTCACTTGTATCACATTTCAGACACAGTTTCATGCTCGTATCTTGAGTGGCAGATTACGGTTGAATTTTACAAAGCCGTCTTGAGGAATTCCCGCAAGCAGCGAGACCACAGACCTGTCTGACAGGATGCTGCCTTCTGAACGAGACGTGATTTATGATTGAGGCATTATGCGTTGTTCAAACAAAACATGGCTGTGGTCCAGTTGGCAGTAGAACAATGCTGCAGTGTCATTTTTGCAATGTTTTGACATAATATACCATCTCGTTGCTACTGAGAGATACTACTGTATAGCACCACGTTTGGCGATGGATTTAATGTAGCTTTTGTGTTCTGCTGTAGGCAGTTTTACCTTGGCAATCACAAAAGTACAGATAGAAAATACTCAGAATTTGGCTGCCAAACATGAATGCATGCTTTGTGTGCATCCATCACATATTCTGTATCATGTCAAAAATGTAACCTAGGACAAAGTGCAATTAAGTGGAAAAACGCATACAGTGAGTAGGTTTGTGCTCCGTCAATACTTAAAAAAACTGTTATTAAAACATTTTTCAGATGTTCAACAATCACTAAGGAAAAGAATCATCTTTATTTTTACTCAACTGTCAGGTCTACAGTTATTCCACATGTGATTACTGGAAATGTAGACTGACTTACTTAGTTTATAGCTCAGGTTATTCTGAATAAAACCTGTGGTACATTAATCATACAATCCAAGGGAAGTCCTCTGTCAAAAAAATCATGGAAACTCTGCTCTTTCTATCTCATCATGTGCCTTTTGCTCTGTAATTGTTTACATCTGCTTGTTCCAAAAGAATTCTTGTGGGGAAGCCTCCAAAAAATGTCTTGAATCCCCCCTGACTGTTGAATGCTTTGGCAGTGGATAAGAGAGGCTATACAACACTCATGCCAAGCTGCACTGCAATGTTTTGCTGCAGCTGATGTCTCACCAAGGTCAATTTTAGCTTTCAAAGTTTAGCTGTAAGTGTAACAAAAGTGGTGTCCCTGCTGTATGTCATCTCATTGTTAATCCCACCTGCTTTACTATCAGAGAGGGTGGGGGGTTGTTAGCGTCATCCTTATCCCCTTTACCCTTGTATTTCCTCCTCTCAGTCACTGCCCTCTATTTTTACATATTTGCCCCTAACAAAGTCTTACTTATCCATCCTTTGAGAGGGCTGGTGATGCTGACGATTATACAATATAATACATTTATTATTTTAATGTTTCCAAGAAACGAACCTGCTTAGTTTTTGGGAAAATATTGCACTACAGTTAGTGTTAACCTATAACGGCAAAATACAGAAATGGTATTAAAAAAAGAACATAATAATAAAAAAGGATGCAGACAAGCTATCGGAACATAACCACAAGACAAGTCGCAGTAACTTAAAAAAAAAAAAAACTACAACCAAAAAACAGTTTTTTAATAGTATGAAGTCAATACAAGTGAAATAATATGCAAGTTGCATTACATGGTGTTGGTGGAACAGTCTTTTTCTTTTTTTTTTCTTTTGTTGTTGTTGTTGTTGTTGAGTGGTTTAAATAAGTATATGCAATGTGTTATACCAAACACGCAAGTAAGCAGTAACTGTTATTCCTGTAGTAAGTTCACCCAAATGTAGATTTTTCTTAAGTGTGTGCTACTTGAATGCGTTGTATAAAATAGAACAGTTTGATGGTGTGAAGCTACAGCATCTATGAGGAGATATGACCCATGTGAGAAAGTGTTCAAATCAAATGGTTATGCATAGTTGGAACACAAAAACTAGGACTGGCTGACTTGGCGCTGAGCTATTACAGCAAGTTTATTGTAGGATTAGGAAGGCAAAATATTTGGTGTAGTTTACAAAGTTTACATTTGTAAAACCACTGATTGCTATGCAGCAGCTTCACTGGGGGTTTCCACTGGATACGTCTCCGCTGCGCCACTGCACCGATCCGGTTTTGCCCCGCTGTCCAACCAGAGTGTGCCACGGTGCACTCTGGTTGGACGACTGTGACATCACGAGTCAGAGCAGTTCTTATATTTTTATAATCGCGCGAGAACACAACAATAAACAGATAAACAGGTCAGTGTTCCTAATGAAGGGGTAAAAGAAGGTTGGACTCTGGATTTGTCATAGCCACATATTTTAGCAACAGCCAACATAGAAGAGATAAAACTACACCAGTAAAACATGAACTAAATCAAAGTTGCTGCAGTTTACAGTGTAGTTACAGTATGAGAGGAAACAATACAGTGAATGTGATTTTGTTTTTACACATCATGACGTTTTGGTGATGGAGTTACTTGAAACATAATCTGAAGTATTTTATTTTGAAAAGTAGCCCGATATTTTATTGCGGAATACGTGCTTAATTTCCTGTTTAGCTTCATTTGCTCTGTGCTGATTGATGCGTGGTGCTCCGGTGTCTGTCAGAAATAGAAGCCCTGCTTATATCTGGCGCAGGGCACCGGACTACCACAGCTGGGATGGAGCAGACACGCACCACAGCGGACCCGGTGGAAATCAGAATCAGAAATGTTTAATGGCCAAGTACAGTTTTAAGGACAGTACAAGGAATTTGTCTTGGTAGATGGTGCACAAATCAAAAAAAACCAAAGAAAACAAGAACAAAGAACAACCCAGCAACAATAATAATAATAATAATAGTGATAAATATAAAGGATGAGGGATAAATAAAGGATAGATAGAGAATAAAGGATAAATAGGATAAATATATATGGGGGGGTGGGTTCAGTGGGTGACTGGGGGTGTGTTCATGTGGATGGTGGCAGAGGGAAAGAAGCTGTTTTTGTGTCTGGAGGTTCTGGGCCTGATGGACCGAAACCTCCTTCCAGAAGGAAGAGATTGAAACAGTTTATGACCGGGGTAGGAGGGGTCGGCCACAATCTTTACTGCACGCCTCAGAATCCTGGTGGAGGCGTACAGGTCCTGGAGGGAGGGCAGATTGCAGCCGATGACCTTCTCTGCAGTGATACGCTGCAGTCTGGCCTTGTCCTTGGCCGTAGCTGCAGCGTACCAGATGGTGATGGAGGAGCAGAGGATGGACTGGATGATGGAGCTGTAGAAGTTGTAGAAATGAACACAGACTAAAGTGGAAACTTATCAGCTCCGGTGGTGCGGCGGACACGTAACGCAGAGGAGCCGCACCCGGTGGAAATTGGGGGTTACGCTGTGTTTAAATGTGTGGCATGAGCTAGCACGAATAGCTGTTTGAAATGAACAGTTTAGATTGATATTCTTTCATACATACATATTCTAATTGTTTTCAACTTTTTCATATACACTTTTCTGTCAGGAAAGTACAGTAAATGAATGAAATGCAAAAGCATTACATATTTATTATTGTGATGATTTAGTAGTAGAGTGAGAGAAATTAATATAAAGAGAAACATTGGCATTGTGTAAATACTTTCCTTCTTATTCCAATGTGCAAGCTTCTAAAGACCTGTACAATTATGTAGTATGCCATGATAAATTCTGATTACTAAAGTTAAATTTAGATTTTATAAAGGCATTTTTTAAAACTACACTTCATTTGGATACATTAAGCACAGGTGAACTTTAGTGGCCACGGTTACATGATGTTTTTTTAATTCGAAATTAGTTAGTCCGAATTAAATCATTCAGAATTAGTGTTCTGCCTCTTGTTTACATGGAAATAGTAATTCCCGAATTGTGTTTTACATGGAAAACCGTTTTTTTTTTTTTTGGCTTTTTTGCTTTAAGTCTGGGGGTTGGGAAGGCTCTGATTGGACGTGACGTATCACGTCTATCAGGAGAAACACACAACAAACCTTTTATTGTCGACTATAACACAGACGACCACACATGAGAACTGTTTTCACTTTTATTTTGATTGTAGTTTTGAAGCAGCAGCTCGACAATAACACATTGTTTCAGGTTGAACCACGGAGCAGAAGAGAGACAGGAACTAATCACCGGTAAAAAGTCCAGTAAAACTCTGGAAAACAATCACCAGGAATAAATATTTGCTCCCTGGTAAAGACAGTAGCTCTAACAACTGGTAAAATGATAAACTGGTGATATTACAGCCTGTACATGCAGTACAGGGACGCATTTACTGCCCCTCCGGGTCGTAGGGCCAGCCGTGCGGTGAAGCCTGTTCCGTTTACCGAGGTCTGTGTGTGTTTAATAAATCCGTGTGTGTCCGTGTGAAAATCTGCATGTTTATGCCTCCGCCCATCTACTCTTTTCATTATATCCATGTATTTTAAGACTCTTATTAAATAGTCTAGGCTGGAATCCGGGTCGCCGTCATCTTGGATTATGTTGTCACCAGCACGGCATCGCCACAAGTCGCGCAAGCAAAAAACGACCCAAATTAACTTCAAGCAGAATTAACCAAGTAAGTGTTTACAAGAAAGAGGAATTATCTAATTCAGAATAAACCAGTCACTTAATTCGGAATCCACTTTTAATTAAATTAGCATTAGGAATTATGTGTTTACAAGGTCATCCTAAAGAGAAATTAACTTTTATTCCGCTTTAAAGAGGAATTAAAGCTCCCATGTAAACGTGGCCAATGTGTTGCCAAATGAATAAAACTGGTAGGTTATTTACAGTCTTCATTGGTTTAATTCCTCCAAATGTATTTGAAGGAAAAATTAGTAAAGTTTATAAATGATCCTGCTGCAAAAAAATGGTGTATTCGTACTTTTGCTCCACAGCAAGAAGGCCCTAGGTTTGACTACAGGGGAAAAAGTAATTGCTGAGTGTTTATACTGACCATTGAGAAAGTGGTTTAAGTTATTGGTAGTTTACAGAGTACAAACAGCTGTGAATAAGAAGCCCTACTTGTTGAAGTAAAAATGGATCCAATGTAGAAACTAACAAGATTGTGTTTGAAAAACATCCTGATGTGATGGCTGATATAAGTGCACACAAGTACATTTTTAGGAAGATGTTTTGCGGCTCCCTTTGGAGAAATAATTGCAGGCCCATTGATTTTCTTCCTTTACTGCTTGGAACCGCATGAAAAGCATCAAACTCACTGGGGCATTTTGGCTCAAAGTGAGCGCTAAAAATGTGGGGGGGGGAAGTTGGAGAAGCAAGGAATGTGGAGGAGCTCACTGTTCAAACAGTCATAACTCCCTCTTTCCTTACTCCCAACTCTCTTGATCATTCATCTTCAATTTTAAGTAAACTTTCTTTTTTTGGCAAGGCATTAAAAGCAAGAGTGACCAAAACGTTAGGACAGGGAGTCCATTTTAAATCTCCCACCGCTGTGCTGCGTTGGTTGCACTTTCACCCTGGCCCTGGTTTCATAAGGTTTACAATGCAGCCTAATGAGTTTGAAATAGACTTTGGTAAATGTTTTTTTTTTTTATGAACTGTCTCTGTAGTGGCAGATGAAGTGCTTTTATAAAAGAAGAAATGTAAATGACTAAGGTGAAGCTACCCTTTCATTTAGCAAGGCACGGCAATTTACACTTGGGTTAACTCCAGACATGACTTCTAATTTAGATTTTGTTCACTCCATCATAAAACACATTATAGCACATCTAAATCATTTACAATTGAATAAAAGTTTGATCTCTGATTTGTATTTAATTTGGCAGACATGAATCCTGGATATTCTGGAGAAATTTTAATCTGACTCTTATTTTTAAAGAAGCTTTTTCCAAGTTTTAAAAATAGATATTTACTAGGGATCTAACAATTAATCGTAAGGCAGTTAAAAATCGATTCATAGGTATCACGATTGACATCGATACTTTGAAAATTGAATCGCAGTACTTTTTTTAAACAGCAGAGGGCGCTATATATTTATCCCTTCTCTTGTCCAGCAGTGTACCGGCGGGCGGAATCTGCTACTATTTTCTTTCTGGCCGCCTTCTACTCTTACATGTTAATAAATGATTCCTTACCCCTTTAGCGCCGAAAGAATATTTGTAATATTACGTGAATATCTTTAAAAGTCACGTTTTTCTATTAGCTCTGTCTGCTAGCATCGCATCTCTTCTTCACTGCTAGATTAGCTGCATGCCAACCGACCACTGAGTTACCAGTGCCCTCTGCTGGTCCAAACAAATATCTGAGTGCAATGACTTTTTTTTTGAAGTCCAATTGTTAAGGCACAAACTACATTTTCAGTTGTACTTTTAAAAAGAAAAGGAAGTATTATGCAGTTTTGCATTGTTTACTATAGAACCAGAATTTAAATTAATAAGCTTCTTCTTCATTTGTATTATTCCTTTATTTATTTCATTCAAGATTTATTTTTAGTTAAATTGCATTGTTTTGAATAGTTTATCAAGGGATTCTTTCGAAAATTAAAAATAAAAGGAAAATACAGTATTTTCTAGTTTTTTCCCCCCAAAAAATAAAGGAATATTTTTCAGTCATCATTTGACTACAGTCCCATTTTGTAAAATAAATCGTGAGAGAATCGTATCGTGAATCCAGTATCGTGAATCGAATCGTATCGGGAGTTGAGTGAATCGTTACATCCCTAATATTTACTGTAGCTATGTAAAAGCTTTATCAAAACACTTTGGATGAAATGTGTAGGATTACATTTAAAAATGAATATGTTGTAAAAGCCACCTCACTTTTTGATCAAATATAATTATAATAATCGTGGTTGTGAGTAAAAGGAAAGAAAAAAAAAAAAGCTATACTAGTTGATTTGCCTCACTTGACTGTCTTTTATTCTCAGTGCAACATGTGTTTTTGGTCTTTGGTCTTCATTTATGAAGACTGTGTCTTCATTAACAAACCCCAACAGACATGTCTTTAATTTGGCCATGTTGTGTTTGTTTCTCGCCACGGTACAGAGCTGTCACAATTCACAGTGGCTCCCAGCTGAGCGCCTGTCAGTGTCATTGTTGGGTTTATTTTCCTCTGAGGTTTGTTTGTGGTATTAACATCATTGTAGCTGTAGGAAGGTTTCATTACAAATCAAAGCATTGAAGCAGGGTGCTTTGCAGATGAGCCTGAGTGCTGCGTGACTCAGTGTTTGTTTCTGAAAATGTCTGAATGTCAGACGATAGACAGTGCCGATGTCTCCCCAAAGGCACATCCTTGTTTGGAGATACACGCCCAACGCATGCTTAGTTCTGATTCACCAGCTTTTAGAAAGAGGTAACGCTTGTCTCTGCAGATTTCTGCACCTGTTTCCATGTGTTCACTCTCTTGCTTCAGTGATAAACCCATTGTTTTTGTTGAAATAAGAGTTTGGATGGAAGGCGTGGCCAGGCTTGGTCTCACTGGGATCAAGGATTAGGAGATAACTTGGGTTAAAATCAGCCCACATCCCAGACAGACTCACACTAACACCAAGAGAGATTGCATGACTGCACTCCACATAAGGCCATTTCGAGCAGGGATAAGGCTGAGCTGAACACATGCTTACAGACAGCCTCACAAAGTCACACTTATGCCTTTCTCGTTGTCTAAGGCAATGTTTCCCAACCTTTTCAGTCTCATGTACCCCCCGATCCATCTTTTCAGATTAGGAGAACCCCTTCGTCACTCTACTTTAGTAACCTTTCTTGTATTATTTACATGTTGGCCTTTGAAATCTCCTACAGCTTGAAAATGTCAACCTGTACGTTTAACGCACACTAAATATACATTTTGTGCATTACAATTATGGTATATCAGAGAATAAATTCACCTCAATCTTTAGTAATGTGCATAATATTTTAGTAACAATTTAGTAGGATATTAAGGCCACAATATTGTTTATTCCATTAATGCCATTGATTGTCAACGGGTGAAAAAGTAGTTGGATGAGCATGTACAGTGTCTGAAATAGGCTTAAAAATGACTGAACATGTTGGAAATAGATTCATCAATGTTTCCAAGTACCCCCTACAATGTGTCCAAGTACCCCTAGGGGTACACTTACCCCTGGTTGGGAACCACTGGTCTAAGGCAGTTTTTCGCAACCTATTCAGCCTGCGAGACTCAAAATAATGGTGCCAGAGACCAGGGACCCCCACTCTACCTGAAGATGGTTATCACAGAAGTTGAAGAAAAGTCATGTGGAGACAGGGCCGTCTATAAAGGAAAATAAAGGGATATATATATATACACATTTATAAAGTCAGCAAAATGATGGTCCATTGTTCTATGAATCTGTGATAACCATATTTATTTATTTATCAGAATAATATCCACTGTTATTCAGGAAGTTTATTATTATTTGTGCCATAGTATGTAGTCATCTTAAATATGTAAATCCTCTTTTTAATCAGGAAAAAAATGGGTTAAAAGTGACAAAAATGATTGAAAAGGTGGTGAAATGGGTTCAGTATCAATATTGGAACAATTAGTAGTAACAATTAGTTTAAAATGGCAAATAATGGACATGACAAATCATGAATGTGGTTAAAGTGGCAAAAATAACCATGAAATATGATGAAAAGAGGTTAAAAGTGACAATAATGGGTCAACATATGTGACATTAGGTGGGAAAAGTGGTGGAAAGGGTTTATAAGTGCTGAAAATGTCTTGAAAGTGGAACAAATGTGCAGAAAAGGCATTGAAATTTGATGGAGAAATGGCAGAAATGGGAGGAATGTAGCAAAAAAGCATTAAAAGGAGCAAAAATATGGCAAGAAAAAATGATGGAAATATGTTAAAATGTGGCAAGTTTGGTGTCGTTGCAGAAAAAAGGTAAAATAAAGCAAAATGGGTACAAATTGTTCAGAAAATATTCTTAGTTTCTTAAAGGCATCTGGTGACCCCCTCCCAGTGTCTCGCTACCCCTGGTCTAAGGGGTGCCGTGTCTTCTGTGCTGCAGAGAAGATCGTCTTACAAAGGTACAACGCACACCATGTCACCCCAAAAACGGCAAGCGCTGCTTTTTGATGATGAACATAAATGAGTAAATAATCTAACAATGATTACTATAATTGTAGCAATGTGTAGTTTCATGGGATCATTCCTTTCTCCTTTAAAGTCAATAAGGCAAACCAGTTGAGTTCTTCATTTCTACTGGTGCACACCTTTTAAAATAGGCATTCAGTAGTGCAAGAGTAAGGGGCTCTGATTTTCTGTCTATCTCTCTTAAAGTTGCAGGGTTTACCCTTTTCCCCGTCACTTTACGCTTTTCTATTTCTCTAATTAGATGACTTGTACTGCCAAACATGCTAAATAGGGTTAATAAAGTCATCTACTGTTAATAATTTTATATTTGTTACGGTAATTGTCAGATGATTTAAAAAAGGGGGATGTTACGCTGAAATCACACAAGATTAAGTAGAGATAGCTTAACATGTCTGTTATAGACTGCTATAGACCCTCAGTCACCTGCATTATGGGAAAAATCCCATGGAAATGTGTGATATGGTGCCGAAAACATTATTTATGAAACCTTAATTTACCGTCAGCTGTGTGATTAAAGTTGTAATGCTTCTGACTGGAGACATTTTTCTTGTTCGTCACACTTTCTAGACAGTCACCTGTTTTCTGGTGAGAAATAGTGTGTCTATGTGGATGGATGAAGGTGGATGGATGCAGTGAACCCACTTGAAATGGATACATGGACAGTGCAAAAGGAGATCAAAGCTGCTCTTCATCCAAAACTTAAATGCACTTTTTGTTTTTGTGAGAGAAGAAATTTAATACATCTGTAGCCCAGTCAGTTACAGGCCTGTATATTATTATTCAACGTATCCACAAGTGGGGTCATGGTAAACATTTTAATTTGTATTTTATGTACATCGTTGGATTGTCAGTGCTAAGTAAATGTTTCCATATATTTATTCTTTAAAGTATTCTTATTAATTTAGGCAATTGCAAGTGTTCGATTAGTTGGTACAAAGTCATAGCAATAAATGTAATGATTGGCATAATATTTTCTTTCTCTGTTTTGGTTTTCAGCCTTGGTTTTTTCATGATCGTTTTTGGCCTAGAATTTCTTCCATTTGGATGCAGTTCTAGTTCTTATCTCTTTTGCTGTGACTGTCTCCCTTCCTGTCCCAGTTGGTTTATCTCTTTCTGACGCTCTCCCCTGTCTTTGTGCACTGGCATGAGTGTGGATTGATAATTAGCTTTTTCTTTTTTTTATACAGCACATTATCAGTTATTTGGTTCCTCACATTTATTCCTCTTCATTACGTTTGGTTCTTTAAGTCTGCCTAAAGGATTGCATCAACCACATATTAACTAATAACTAAAATCGTGTGCTTTGCTGCACTGCAGCATCAGAGTGTTCTCAGGGATTTTAGGTTCTGTTAATTTGACTCAGTATTCAGGTTATGTTTTGCAATGCAGCATCTGGTAGAAGCATCAAGGGTGGTTTTGATGTGTGTAAACAGACTTATTCACACATATCCGATTATACCAGTGTAAATTACATTATTCTTTTTCGTCCGGAAAAAAATTGGAGTGCCTTCTTTGATACGTTAGTGGGACAGTATGGGGATGTGTTCACGACCATAGGAAAACAGGATGTGTGTGCGGTGCCCAATTGTAAAGCAGGCTGCTCCAGTGACAGTGACGGTGGGAGGGAATTTTGTCCACACTGGAGGCTCCCTTTGCTTTTCCCGGAATGGAACTCTACATTCAACCTTTGACCAGATGATAACAATCGATGGTCACATGCAGTGACGTGTCGTCAGGGTAGGCAAGGTAGGCAGTGCCTACCCAAGGGTGAATTGATATTTTGATTATTTAATTCTAATTTATTTTTTTTTTTTTAATTATAAATTATTTATTTTTCCATTTCCAATAGCTTACAGTACCTATAAGTTTGAAAGTGTCCGCATTTTGTGCGTTTCCAAATTACTAAACAGCGCTATTTCCTGGAACAGCTGCACAGTCTTTTTTTTTATTTTTTTCACTCCGCTGTAAGGCAGAGGGAGGCCACGCCCCCTCCCAAAGGCACGTCGCTCTTCTGCATCCGTTCCCATTGTGTGATTTTACGTGTTTGCGAATGCGCAGTAAGGTCCCCAATATGACATCCATTTACGCGTAAAGGCAGCGTAGAGAGCTGAAACATATGAAATTGTCATTGGTGGATTTGCAATGTGCCTACCCAGCCCTAGTGGTCACGGCACGTCACTGGTCACATGTTACCCATCTTGTTGTGAGAACGGTCCTATAGAGTGAGCTGAGAAACTCAAACCAGTTGAGAAACAAACTCTGTAGTTGTCAGTTCCAAAAAGCTAGAAATGGTTTCCAGGCAATAGCCGATCACATGGGATATGAAAAAAGCTTGACAGGGTAATGGCCGATTTTATTGGCCAGGCATTTGGGGGCGCTGCATCTTTTCGCGAATGTCAGTTGGATAACACGCCATCCATTCCAAAAGCGCAGTTGCTCCCCCAACATTGATGGAGGTCCTATTTGAACACATAGGGATAGACCTCATGGGGCCATTGCACCAAAGTGACCAGGGAAAATGCTTTGTATTAGTCTAGGATTATGCAACGTTATTTTCCAAAGCAGTGCCAGTGTGCACCATTTCTGCAAAGAGTGTGGCCCAGGAGGGGTTTCACGTCATATCCACCAAATTCCAACAGACCAGGCACAACCTTAATGTCACACAGACTTATAAAGCTTAATGGATTATTGACAGTCAAATGTATTCAAACCGATGTGTGTATCACCCACATGGTCTTGTGGAGCATCTGAATAAGACTGAACTCCTTGATACATGAATTCATATGTAACGATGAACGTAATTGGGATCACATAACCCTCTGTTATTTGCATTGAGGGAGGTGACCCAGGCCACTGTGTTTCCCCCCCTCTGGGTCACTGTACGGCAGGAAGCCATGGGGGGCTGGCTGGATGACGCCCTGACCTAAGCTGGGTAGAAGGTGTGTGTGCCAGCTCAGCTGGGTAGGGAAACTGGTTCAGTAGATGGGTCTGAAAGATAACAAGGAACACCAGTTTCCTGATTTGGGATATTAATATGCTTTTTATCTGCAGCTAGGATGAGACAGTTAATTTGGATTGCCATGGAAGCCACACCAGTCACAATAAAAAAAACCTCCATTACAGAGTAGCTACTACAGTGAAATTTGTAACTAAAACAGACGTTTTGGCACCCTGTGTGCTTCTGAGTTGTATTTCAGTTAAGGCTATAAACATGCTCACAGAAATGGATATTTGTGTGCGTGCATGCACAAGTAGACAGAACCCATCAGCAGACCTGTGTGTGTGTGTGTGTGTGTGTGTGTGTGCACACGCTAAAAGCATGCAGAGCTCCGGTTATATGCCCAAAGGACCATAATAGAGAATGGGACAGATGGTGAGAGAGTGATGACGGAAAGATTGTCACTAGAATGAGTATGTTCTAGTAGAGGGGTGGTGGGGGGGAGCTAGGAGGCAGCAGCGTGTGTGTGTGTGTGTGTGTTCTTGTGTTTGCGTGCACTTGCCTAGTGGATTAGTGTGCGTTTATATGGTGGAATGTGCATGTTATCCTGTTGGATGTGTGTCACCGTGTAATCCCATGTGTGTCTGCAAATGTGTGCGTCTATGATGAAAAGATCAGTGGGACAGAGATCAGTGATGCTATCAGTGAAATCAAAATCACACAGTGGACTCTCCACATGGTTCTTCTGCGTCCTTAACCTTTTTATATAGACATTGGTCATCTTTCTCCTTACCAACATGAAGTGGCTGGCGTCTGTGCGTGCAATGCTACCTGGGGGTAGCCGTAGTGCTCCTGTGACCCCGGCCTCAAGCCCAAACGTTCAGTCTAAGGCAGATCTGCATTTCAAACAGGTAAGAGCAAAAGGAAATCACTTCTCTTTGCTTAGAAGTTGATTCTGATTGCATTTACTTTAACTTTGAAATATGATGTTGATAATGAAAAAAAAGAGAATCAAAATTTAAGATAGAAATTAAACAAATTTTTAGGTCAAATGTGTTTTTGTGCAAATTAGAACAGTACATTCCCCTCCTGTTGATCCAAATCCACATTGACTCTCTCTTTATCACTTATCAGTGAAAGCAAACAGAAACTGACATGAACAAATGAGTGGATTTAGAACAGTATGTGTACATGTCATTTAACTGGAGAAGCACCTGCACAATACTTTTTACAGGCAATAGTTTGATCTATGGTGTGTATTTAAAGGCACACTGCGGACTGTTTGACCTAAAGAGTTGACCCATATGAGTTATTTTAAATGATTCCTCAGGGCAATATACAGCGCTTGACAGTATCAATGTTCTGATTTGAAATACCGACTATGTAAATTTGGAGAGACGGACCATCTTTGGCCAGGTCATGTGACCTGGAAAATGCCTGGAGAACGTATCACTTTATGGCAGTCACATGACCACAGGCTCAGATATACTTATTGGGCTAATACTTTTGCTAGTGTTTTTTCCGCCTGTTTGACTCCTGGTCATGGCCAAGGCAAGCAAAAAGTTTAAAACTGCTTCTGAAGAGGATAAAAAGACGCCGCCGAGACCCGAAGCCTGGCGCCAGACACACTCCCTACGCACACCGGGTCCCACCGTCCGTCCTAACCCTGGCCGCCGCTCCAACGACGACGGCGGTGAGACCAGGGAGTGGGGGGAGCACCACTGATGTGGCGAGGAGGGCCGAGTGCCGGGCGACTGACTGTTTGTTAGTTTTTGCGACAGTGCCACGCCGCTTGTGACCACTAGGGGCGCTTGACGTGAAAGTTACAGGTCTAGCGCCCCTAGTAGCCAAAAGTTACACAGTGTGCCTTTAAGAGAATAAGCCATTATCAGCATTACATGTTTTGTTAAATATATTAAATACATTTATTGGTATTATTTAATTATCTGCTGTTCTTCTTCTTCATAATGCACCCAGCTGAAAGCAGCTATCAAAGTTGAATTACTGCACTTATAAATTGTTCTTGTTTTTGAAGCTTATGTGACACGTAATGGCAAATCCAGGAACAGAAGTGATTTTAGTTTTTTTGGAAAATGCGCCAGTTGAAGTTATAAAGAAATCATCTCTGCTTCCAAAAACCGTATATGAGGTTTTAAAAAGGTGAACTTTGTGTTTGAAAACTGCTTGTTTTTGTGCAGAGCGGCTTCCGTGTTGATGGACAATTCTAACAGTTGATCAACACGATTGTCTTTGCCTATCCACACACTCTTGTTATTGTTTTTGCCCAATAAACTGCACGATGAAGTAAAACACATAGCTACTTAAGCCTCTATTCTGATTATGGGTCCGTCTTATGCTGCTTTATGAAGTGTGTGTGAAGCAGAATAGCTGTAAGTCAGTCACTTCCTTCTCCTCCTCACTTCTTTGACCACAGAAATAATCCATTTCAGCAGTAATTCAATGTTTTTTTTTAATTACTGATGCATCACATTGAGTCAAATAAGTGTACACATCAGCTCATTCGATAAACGTGATACAAGCAGCTTTTAAAATTTAAACTCTCGAAACATTCGTGCTGCGCTTTGATTCACCTACAACATCCATCCATCCATTTTCAGACCCACTCATTTCTGTTAGTCAGGGTCGCGGGGGTCTGCCGGTGCCAATCACCTACAACATACTCAATGGAAATATATTAATTGTGGATAACTTGAAAATACGCAGCCTTTGTTTCTGAACCCTCAGCCTGCTGGTCTGAGGTGATGAAAACTTCTGAATCTTTCAGGTTCGTTTTCTCCCTACCTCTTCAAATATTATTTGATTTCTATGTGTTTGAACCATTGGTAAGCATAGAATCCTCACAAACTCTCTCTGGCCGACATGTTCCTGCTTTTCTCATGGCGCATCACATATGTTTTGTAGGCCACCATCGTTCTTTGTGTTAAAAATGGTCAGACGATGCATTGAAGTTATTAATTCCTCATCAGTGACTCAGGGGGAATTAAGGGGCCACAGGTCAGAATCTGTGTTCCGTCCCAGACTAATAACAGATAATGAGTGCAGAGTAATATTGAATCACCATATATTTACTTCAGAAATGTCTGACTGAAGCATATAATTGATGAGCATTGTTACGCAATCACAAAAGCCAAAGTTTTACCTGCAATGTGTTTTCAAAAAACAAGTAGCACAAGTTGAGAAGAGGTGATAGGACATAAAGCCTGGTGGAGCCTTGCACATATTCCTAAAGGGTACTGTTTAAATATGATTACCTTTTAGTTAAAGGCAAATCAAAGTTGGAGAGTAATTGGTCTAATGTAAGCTATTTGCAACCTTAACGGTCCCATGTCCTGCTATTTTTCACCCATACCCAAAAACATAGTATTGAGGTTTATTTTCCCAAACGCGCCTGTTTTCCAGAGTTTTAGCCTCTAAAAAGTCACTTTCTGAGCAACTCTACACAAACAGGCTGATTTGTGGCCTACTTAGGCATATTCATGAGTGGACGTGTCTATAGACGAGACACTGACTTCCTCCTCCCCGTGACATAAGGCCAGAGGACGGCCCTCCCTCCTCCCACCCACTCCGTAGCCGAGCTCATTCTGCTTTGACAAACATGAGACAGAGCGTGGGGCGGGGCGTTCGCCAGTACATACATAGACTGTAGAAAATACATGCATAGCACTGCACAAAGGACACTCACCTTTGTGGGCGTGTCTGTTTACATGTAAATCAACAGAGAACTTCCTGGAGGCGCGGCTTCTCCAGCTCAGTGCCACGTTAAATTCGTCAACAAAATCCTAATACAACAGTGACACTAAGGGTGCTTTCACACATATAGTCCCATGTGACCATGTGA
The DNA here is from genome assembly GCF_900634775.1 of Gouania willdenowi. Classification (NCBI taxonomy): domain Eukaryota; kingdom Metazoa; phylum Chordata; class Actinopteri; order Blenniiformes; family Gobiesocidae; genus Gouania; species Gouania willdenowi. The sequence goes on along the minus strand of NC_041049.1, from coordinate 23,540,218 downwards.
ACAATATGAGGAATATGAGACAAGTAAAATAAATGAATGATGTGGGAGTAATACGGAAGGGAGTGTGAAAATGTGTGTGATGTGTTTGTTTGTGTGCTGACAAAACGGCTCTGAAAATGGATGGATGGATAGATGGATGGATATTTGTGTGTGTGCTGCCTGATGGAGCATTGGGTTGTGAGTATGTGTGCGTGCCTGTTGCCGCGACAACAGTGTGTGTGATTGCTGTGTGTTACTGCTGAGCTGTCATTCCATGGAGTTGCTCCGTTCCTCTGACAAAGGTCTTCTCTGCCTTTTTTTGCTGGCTCCTCCATGATATAAGTTTGAGAAATGTGATTTTGCAGAAAACCGTGTGCAGTCATAATCTAGCATTAGTTTGTATTGGGCTGTCGTAAAGCAGTACGTCTTGCCACCGAGTCGGAGGCAAGACGTACTGCAAGACGGAGGAAAGTTGCAAGTGCGGTTTTCTGGCCAGAGACAGCAGGGAGAGATGAAAGACCCCCCCAGTCACCCCATAAACACTTGTATTACCCTCACAGGGACTACGAGAAGGATTTATTAAGGTGAAAAAGTTACTTAGTTCTGCTTTAATACATGATACAAAGAGGCATGCGTTGCCTCACACTTCAACATTTCATCCAATCTGCCCTGTGCTAGGAGGGTTGGACAGAGCAATGGCTCACAGGAGGGTGGGCTGAAGGGGTGGTTGTCAGAGGAAACAGTGCTGTGACCTTGAGTGGCCCTTTAATTTCCTTATCAAGTCAATGGCAAATGAGAGAAGAAGTGTTACTGACAGCTGTGTGTGTTTCTCTGAGGAAGTGGCTTTTGTTTTATCAGCTAATTCAGACACCATGACATGCTCCCCCACTAACAGCCCATTTTCAACGTAGAACTACCTTCATCTTCACCAATCAATAGGTAACAACTTCCCAACTGAGACACAACAGCAGCAGTGAGACTAAACTTAACAACCACTTGTCACTGCTATCGGTGTCGGTGTAAAAACTGCAGATTTCCAGAGCTGGAAGCAGTTCTCTATATAGTCATCTATAATGCTACGATTGGCATTCGTTAGCCTTTGTACAGAGTCCAACTCAAACAGACACATTCATCCCAGATGTGGACAAGAGAAAAGCCTTTTGCTTTTTCTCCAAGCAGTAAAGATGAAGGTCAACTCATCAATTCATATCGCCAGTCATTGCCATCTGGAGGTGGCTCAGCGAACAAATCTACAGCTTCTTTATGCTCCATGTACAAATAGTGGGACAACCTCATACTTTTAGGCTGATAGTCCCCACTGAGGCTGAATAGGCGATTGTTTGTTCGATTGTGGGCAAGCATGGTCTGAGAATAATGTTGCAAATGTCACCTTCATCTAACACAAATAAGGATACTTAATAAAGATCCCTCTGCCTCTCTTTAACTTAGATTAATCAATAATTTGATTAAGTGCATTGATTGATTAAGTAACCGCTTTCTTTGTTTCTGGAAAGAACAAGTAAAAATGGATTGACATTTTTAATCTTGGTAGAGGTAGAAAAAGTGTTGCAGTGTGTATGTGAACGATTCGCTGTGAAATAAGATTATCAAACACATTTCACACTCTCACCTTCCCTTAACCTCATCAAGTGCCCTCATACCAACAGCTCATTGATTGTCACTCAGTTTTTATCTTGGCTGTTTATTCACACCCTGCTCAAGTGCTGCACTGATAAAATTGACTTGATCCATTGTTTAATACATATCTAATCGCTTTGTGTGGTAGAGAGTCACTGGAGGAGTCTGAAAACTTGCTAAATATACAGGAGCTAAATACAACTCGCTCTCACTTCCGGAGAGATTGTGCATGATTTGCGGTCATCAGAGAGATGCTGTTATTATGTGGGAGACTCTTGCAACTTGTGGGATACTTGGGATGTCTGCATCTACATGCTTCACACAAGCAGTACACAAGTTGGCAGTCCACTCTTGAACAACGGTGCCCTGTTTGTTGCAAGCTCAGTGGTATTGCGGTATATGAAAAATCCATATAAAATTGGTCCAAAATTCAGTATGAACCGGTATCCTAGCAGCAGTCCTTTTAGCCTTTTTATTCTTCTTTCTTGTCTATCTATTTATATGTGCCATAAAAATGCGTTGGAGTCTTTTTTTTTCTTGACAGAATTTGTTTTTTTTCGCGGACGTCGTGTTTGTTGCTTATTAATGCAGTTCATTTCAGTCTCGGCTCAATGCTCTCATCACTATCAGCCTATGCAGATGGTCGCGCAATTCTCAGATCGCTCAGTCTATTTCTTTTGGACCTGATCTTTTTTTTTTTTTTTTTTTTATGCAAAAGACCTAAGAGCACAAGATTACTAGAATACAAACCAAATGAGTCAATACTCTTATCCTATACCACATGACTGTGCACCAACCATATTAAAAACCCATTTGAATGTATTGAAATACTTCCAAACATTGAAGATTTAAACAGGCGCTTTGGTTTTGAAGGAATGCAAGACACATGTTGTCTAAACAAAGCAGATGTTCAGCAATGTGGCATTTCCGAAAGAAATGTTTTTGCGCATCCTTGTATTTCAAACTATCCATGATTTCATATTGTCTTTATATTGAAAGCACACACAATGCTGAGCCTATTATTAAAATTTGGAAGCAGAAACAGAGATTCCTCAGCTTTTTTTTCCAAATGATCTTTTATTGTTGAGTTGTTGGAATTACCGTGTTTGTGTCTGATTGCAGGGGCGGACTGGTGGGGGGGGTTGGGGAGAAGTGGCCTGGGAGTCATTGACAGACCGGCCCAATTCATGCGCGGTGTGGGGAGCCAGCCAGCCAGCCGGCAATACAAGTTTCATGTCCCTTGATGAAAAAAACTGCATTTGATGTTGGTTTCAATCATAATCATAAATCACTCATTAACTTGAACCCTTAAAGCTGATATCAGGAGTTTCTGAGAAATCTATGTTTATGTATGATTCTTTTGAAGTGTGAAAAAATACAGAGCTAGTCTTTTACTGTGGTCTACTGCCGGTGGTCATTCATATACATTAATATATATAAGTCCCGCCTTCGTCCTATAGACCTCTATACAAATGCAAGAAAGCGTCGACTTCGCCCAGCCAATAGGATTTGATTTTCTGGAGCGGGCCACTGTCAATCAAAGTGAATGCGCATGCACCGTCACAACAGCAAACAGGTATCACTGAGCAGCATAGCATCATGGAGGAGCGCTCCGAAACTCCAGTTACCCATTCCATGATTGCCAAAGTATAAAGCTTCTACTAAAAAAGAAAAAAAAGGTCCAAGTACAAAGTTTGTTGATAAAGGTCTTCATGACCGCAACAGAATTGATCTCGTAGCCGCTTTTCCAAGGTGGAGGGACTTCCTGCTTTTAAAAGGATTTTGAACAGACCAGGATTTGGCAACATTTCTCATGAACAGGTACAGTAATAAACGTGTTTTAATCAAAAGTTATGGCACTCTAACAATAAATGTGTAGTTTTTGTAGTTATGCGACTTTGTTACTGTATGTTTTACAATGCGGGTGCACGAACATAGAGGCGCGGCTTCTGGTAGATTGGCAGAGGCAGGGGAGGAAGTAGAACTGTTGAGGGCGTGACATCGAGACGTTCTCTCAGAAACTCCGGATAGCAGCTTTAAGTAGAATGATTACAACAATAAAGTGATTTTAAAGCATGTAGTGATTTTAATAATACAAATTTGGCTGATTCACCACCCCAAACAAGCTCCACTATTCCTTATATTTTAAGACATGTATAGGAAATCTAAAATAGCCACTTGTCAACCACTTACTAAATACAATTATGTGATTAGAATCTGGTAGGTCTACCTTTGTTGACATTGAAATGCTGTGAACATTCCTACTAGGGCTGAGCAACATGGACCAAAACACTTATCTTAATATATTTTCTCAAAATGTTGATACATGATATAAATCTTGATAATTTTATTTCAAATGAAGTCTGACCAGAAATACAATTCTTGGTTAAATTTGCTGATGCAAAATGCCACACAGGTACATTTATTAACAAACAGCTGATCAATATGTGCCACTTTTGGCTTTTTCACCTGTAAGGGACAGCATGTGTGAGTGAGTTCTGTAGTGTAGCTTGTTATGGGGAAGGTCTGGGTTAGGGCGCACTCAGAAATCCATCTAACTGAGCTTTACATGTTGTTTTAGGAGTCGCTGCTTTTACTTCTCAGAACAAGTATTTTTATACATAATATGATATATATCATTACATGCGATATTGTAGTTTTATATATCGCCAAAATAGAAAACTCAATACATCTTGAATTTCGATTTATCGCCCAGCCCCTAATTCCTTAATTATAATACAGCTTAAACTAAAACATAAATGTGTATATGAAGCACATGTGTTTATTTAATATACTCACAGTTCATAAACAAGTCAACACATTACATATTTACTGTTCATTTCACATTGCTTGTCTTTAAGTTAGAAATTAACATTTTATTTTTATTACATATTTTCTTATAGTTTCTCATGCTCACTCATGTGGTTCTCTGGTATTCACTAATGACTTATTAGACACATTTATTACAGACACTACATTCTTTAACACTTTTTAAAGCAGTGTATGTTTGTGGAGCTTGTGATTGGCTGATTTTTCATGGTGACTTACGTTGTTCCTTCTGCTGTGGTAGACGTTAAAATCTCAGTTATTAATCTAACAGAACGTGTAACTGTGTCACATCCTGCTGCTCTTTAGGAAGATAAACTCTCTGTCACATTTTCAAAGGTATTTACACAAGTTCTTTGTTTTTTTTTGCTGGAACGTCTTACATCTATCCATCTCTTCTCTTAGTTTGTTCCCGCTGTTAATCTCGCGAGAATTGCCACTCAAGCCATTTCAGGTGGCAGTTCTCACAAGGCTAGTGACAGCATTCAGTTTAAAGGCAGATAATGTTTTTATTTATTTATCTTTTAATTATTATTACATGAAAATATGGGATATTTACGGGAAAATACTAATACGGGACAATGGCGGGAAAGGGGTAAAATATGGGAGTTTCTGGCCAAAACGGGATACTTGACATGTATGTTTATTCCTCCTTTCGTTTTGTCTTTCTCATGGCCCAACTCAGCGGCCCACCGGGGTAATCCCTGGTGTCCCCGAACGCCAGTCCACCCTTGTCTGATTGGTAAAACTGTCAGAAGCGGCACAGGATGTGGCCTTTTGGCTTCAAGGCTTCCAGTGATTCCAGAGATACAAGCAACACATCTAACACACCGCCCTCAGCCATATCATGAGGTTGAAGAGACTTTTCTCTTTGAATGGAAGTCTGCTTGAGACCTGTCAGTACTCTTTCTTTTTTGGGAGAGGAGTACAACCAGTTGCACTTCTGGAGGATTTTGGGTGCAATCATCTAACAATCACACTATGGTTTGTCTTGGCAGGTGGTGACGGTGTGAACAGTGTGTTCCCTCATTCCTCATCCATGGAGAAGTACTGTGTGCTAGAATCAAGTGGCCGCAGGTTGTTTTACCCTGCTGAGCTGATGCGCTTATATCATGTTGACTGCTTAGTATCTTTTCCTGTCTTGAGATAGATGATTTATTACAGTGCAAGTGAGGCAAGTAAGATATGTGCTCTGAGGCACAAGTATGTTAGAGTATGTCATTATGCTCCTCGTTGTGCATTAAACCTGCCTGTCGGAAAATTAATCACAATAGGACAATTCAGAACATGATGGATTGATGACACGATGGATTGATTGTCTGAAGTGGAGATATTAAAAAAAGTTGACACCCTCTGAGCCGATGCAACCTAGTTTTCTGAGCTGTATCCCAGGTCTTGATTCGGATACAGATGGAAAATGGGAGAAATCTCTTCCTGCTCTGTCTTTTGTTTTGACAGATGTGATGAGGATATCCGATACAGCACGTCTTCGATCAGGCTACTAAAGCTCTTTCCGTGTCTTCCATCTTAAACAGACACATGTAGTCCTAGTTAAACTCAATTTTCCGATTGTTTTTACCTCTAAAATGTAAGCTTTCAGGACCCAACATTCAAAGGCCATGCAATCCATGCCACCCAGTTAATGTTAGCCACTTTATTTGATCGCGCCCCAGATGGCTGATCATTACTGTCAAAACAATTTGTTACAGCCTAGATGTTTTGCAAAGTAGAACAGTAATATGTATGAAGCTGGAAAACAAAGCGCCAATTTAAAAATAGCTGTTTCCAACACATTCTCATTGGAAAAAGATCACAAGGCAAACGGAATGACTGTGGGATGAAGCGGTCATTCCAGTGCACTCAATTCTCTAAATGTACTCTGTGACCTTTACTCATCTTACTGCTGTTCAACCACAGCCATTTGTCCATATGTCCGACATTGAGAGCTGCCTATTACCATAATAAGTAGGTGTGCCTCAGAGAACATTTACATAAATATTCAGCTGCCTATTGCAGGACGCTTTGAGATAAATACATTGATTGTTCTTATCCACAATTCTCCACCCCCACCCTCATCTTAACTAATAGGCCCATTTAGCAGTAGCTGTACAAAGTGGCTCCAGCGGGTATTAGACATGCAAGGAAATAGTTTCTCAGCATTCCTATTGTGAACACTCAGCCAAATCCAGACACTTCCATCGTCTCAACTCCCACTCAAGTGTGCAAAACGTCTTAAAACACGAGAAAAAAACCAGCAATACAAAACCCAAGATAATAAATAAACATTCTCCTGTACATTTAATCACAGCTGGGTAACATCAAAGTGTCCATATATTTCCCTACATGTTTTATTTTGGTTGTTAATGGCCTCACATCTACTGTCTTGAATCTGTCATTGTTTGGTTGTGATTGACATCCTGAGTTCCCTTCATTTGGGTTTACTTTCTTTTCCCTGCTTATTCAAATATTTGTTATGATCTCACAGTTCAATAATCTTTTTAGGTTTGCCAGCAGGGTGGGTAGAATGCATGTTAGCAGCAAAGGTTGCGCTAGACTTTTTTGTTGTGTCTCATTTTGACTGACAGTGTAATAAAAATCACGTGCATGTTTTGAACAATAACAATGGTATTCAGTAGCATTTTATTTAGTTAATTTTCAATTAATATTCACTCTGAACAAGCTGAACAGAAAATACTCTGAATGAGAAGTTTCCTGATCTTCAAGCACTGCTTTACCAATAGGAAATACCACAGCATAGCCAAATAAAGTCACCATTTTTGACATGTTTTTAACACCATCTTATTTCATGAAAACACCAAAAGATGCTCAGTTTGTCTCTGATACTTAATTAAAGGCAAACTGTGTAACTTTTGGCCACTAGGGGCGCGAGACCTGTAACTTTCACATCAAGCGTCCCCTAGTGGCCACAAGCGCCATAGCACTGTTGCAAAAATCAACAAACAGTCAGTCGGGCCAACCTCCCTTGTCTTTTGATTGTGTATGCAGACAGTAGTTTACCTGTACCTTTGGGATAAGGATTGACTCTAAGGGCTGGGTCGGTCGGGCTGGGATGCAAAGCGGGGCTGAGCTTGCACCACAGCCGGAGGAGCTGCCGCCACCGCTCTCCTCTTGCCGCCAACGGAGGCACAGCGCTCGGCAAGGCGCTCAGCCCAGCGCTCGGCTCTCCTCGCCTTGTCAGTGGCGCCCCCCCCTTCTCCCTGGCCTTGTCGCCATCGTCGGCCCCCTTCGCCGGGGGTCAGCGCGGACAGGGAACAGGCAACCAGGCTTGCACGGGGCGGTGTCCAGCACCGGGCGGAAGGCGGGTCGACGGAAGGGCCCTGGTCTCGGCGGCGTCTTTTTCGCCTCCTCAGAAGCAGTTTTAAACTTTTCGTTTGCCTCGGCCATGACCAGGAGTCGAACAGGCAGAAAAATACTAACAAAAGCCTTAGCCCAATGAGTATATCCGAGCCTGTGGTCAAGTGACTGCCGTAAAGTGATACGTTTTCCAGGCATTCTCCAGGTCACATGACCTGGCCAAAGACGGTCTGTCTCTCCGTGCTTACATAGTCGGTATTTCAAGAGGGAAGCCCCGCTCAGTGCATTGACACTGTCAAGTACTTATATGGGTCAACTCTTTAGGTCAAAAGTCCGCATTGTGCCTTTAAACATTGTAACTTTCACTTTCACCTAGTATTCGGTTCTGTCACCGCCAACTTCAGTGGCTCCAAAGCCCACAGGTAAAAGGGGACTTTAGGGCACCGGAACCATCATTTTGTTGCGCCAAAGGATTTGCCACAACACCAGTCAATGACTAGTGTTGTAAATATAGGTGTTGTGACTAATTTTGCACCGGACAAAATGTTGGCTCTGTGTAAATAAGGACAGAAGTATTCTTACAATTAGCTGCAACACAGAATGGAGGCATTATTGAGAGTAGTTCATGTAATTATGATAATGATAATCTAACTCTATAGGTGTTGTCAGTGTAAGCTATCAGCGCTGCGGGTGAAAGAATGACCATATAAGGGGTCATTCTCTGAAAAGCTTAGCGGCAGCTTGCAGAAAGCTACATTAAAATGCAAGATCTAATTTTAGAATTGACATAATAATGTAAAATATTATGGACACAATATTTAGGGTTTGTTGTTGCATTTAACATCAACATGAAAAATGCTGACGTAAGCACTATAATTAGATCACTCACCACCAAGTGGTCACGGGTTGGACATTGCAATCCGTCAAAATGACAGATTATTTATATGGATTTTTTTTGTCATCGTTTAAAAAAACAGGTTTACGCGACCCCTGGTCAAATTTAAACATTGTCCATTTTTTATTTGTCTCTGTCCACTGCATGTCCTTTTGTCTATGAAAACAAAGTTCAGCTACTTCTTGGTGCTCATCTTGGGTATTCCTGCATCATTTTGGATTGAGAAAGTGAAGGAAATCTTGTGGCAATGACTGCAAGATAAGAGAATATGAAGTTTTTATGTGGTACTTTTTTTTTCTTTGCATTTTTCTTTGAGAGGAAATGTACATGCACGTTCAACATTGATGATGTATGAGAAGGCAGATGAAAAAAGCAAAACTTACACCCTTATCATTGTTTAGAGTCCCCAGTGCTTTGTGTGACTGAGCATTGATCTCCTAAAGGGAAGTGTAAATGTGTGTGTTGAGACATCTCACTATGTAAGACAAAGCCATGTTGGTGGCTATAGTTTCTTAGAGCAAAAGCTTTCCTTAGAAGTACTTGTCATCTCTGTCTATTCATGATGACCGTAGGAAACTTTGCTTGGAATCAGTCGTGACCAAGGTTACTGTAAGGAGCTCCATCCAGCGGTGCCCTGTTATTACCTCAATGAACACAAAAAAACAGGAGGACTTGAGAAGTTAGTGGAGCGGCTTTGTGGTTGGTGCATCGCTGTGTTTTTCCTTCTGGACTGGTCTGGCTTCTGGTTCTGGTATTGGCCGTAGATTTAGGGAAATACATTAGATAACTTTGAGTAATGTTAAGTCTGTTTGTCAGGCTGCAGGCAAGCCTCATTTACCCTCATTGTGTAGTCCAGAAAAAAGCCAGTGTGGTGGTCCATTAAACCCAGAGTATTCAGCTACTTGTATTAGATTACAAAAAAAAAAAACTTAAAACCTCTTAAACGGGATTGTTGATCAATGAGTATATTTCACTTTAGAGTTCATGATAAACCTTTGTCCTGTTTCTAACTACTGGTCATTTTTCACTTCTTTTGAATATTCTACAGTGCTGTACCAAATATTTAAAACTTTAAAATGAACTAGCTCAGCCTGTCTCCTAACACATACTCAAAATGTCTCTGTCAAGTCCTAATATACAGTACATATAATAGAATAAAACATTCAGCAACTGCTGCAGTCCCATAAATATTTGGCTGTAGCCCACGAAACTGGAACGTTTCAACTGCACAGCGACTTTTCATACAGCATACAGTACCATACATGTAAATCAGTCATTTTTTGGCAAAATTCGCCGTTTTGAACTCAAAAGAGGTCATTTATGTGAATTGTATAGATCCGATGAGTTTTTTTTTCTTGGGGTTCAAAGTTCAATCCGTTCCACACATATCTAGCATACACACACATATGTATATCTTCCATGTTAAGGAATCATTGAATCGGCCATTAAAAATGTAATCCACTGAAAGTAACATAATGTGAATGAAACTCCTTCATCATTAATCCCCCTGCCCCGCACTCCTCCCATTCCAGGGCTAAACACATGTCGAATCTGCCACCCGCAACACCGATTAAACTACCAAAAAAAAAAAAAAAAACTATGCAACTCATCACACTTAAATACAGAGCCGAGCAATTCCCACTTAACTTTTGTGTCTGTGAAGCTCCACCCTTTACTGGTGAAGCTACAAACATGTAGGTGAAGGTGAAACCTCCATCAGCTTCACCTGCTCAAAGTGTTTAATATGAACAGCATCTCATCAGAGCTGCACAAGATCTGTGGGAACAAGTTGTGTTTTCGTTGTGGACGAGGCTGAAACATTGCACGTTCATGATAACTTGATAGCTTCTAATATTCTGGCCCCTAGTGGTGAAATAACTGATGCATCTAGTGTCTATATTTGTCTAATCATCTGGAATAATACCATCAGGACAATTTAAATGAGGTTATTTTAAATTAAGTTGATAAAAAAACTTGGTGAATCTGCTCAGATTCAGTAAACCATTGGTCCCTGAGGGAAAATATGGTGACATTAATGCTGCTTTCATTCATTCATCTGTATTCATACATATGATTATAAATAATTAAAAAGGAGCAGTAGGAATAATCCATGTCAGTACAATCTATAGCTACCTTTCAATTGGAGCTTACACGTGGTTTTAAATTACACTTTTAATTTATACATACATTTCTGTTTGATTATGGTTTTCTTTTTTTTAATTATGCATTTTGTTTACTCGTAGGAGTTGAAAACCAATCTTTTCTGGAAAAAAAAAATGATAAAATTCTTTAAAAAAAAAACTGAATAAAAAATAACAATGTGAAAAACACAGAATTAGAAGAAAAAAAATGGAGTTTGGAAAAATGAAATGTCTTTCATAGTGCCCTATGTAAGTCCTGTTAATGTTTGCCAGTTATTTCGATTCAATTCAACTTTATTTATATAGCACAGAATACAAGAACGTCATCTCAAAGCACTTAGCAGTATAACATGAATATTAGGAAAGTAAGAACCCTATGATGAAAGTGCAGTGGAGCTGAGAACAAAGCAAAAACAGTAGAGAAATAAAGAGTGTCTGGTAAACGGCTCATGGATCAACAAAGAAAGGTTGAGAGGCTGGTCCAGACCAAAAGAGGAAAGAAACAAGGCACATGATGGAAACTGTTAAAGGACTATAAAACCAGTAGATCAGCAGCAGTGGTGTGAAGTAACAAAGTGAATAACTCTACAAATATTAGGTACTTTTACTTTAACATCACAATTCTTCATATATATATATATATTTTTGTTGTTTTTCACAAACCACAACTTGAGTGGCGTGAATACATGTTTTTTTTTTGTTGCTTGAATTAAATAGTGTATTTTGCCTTAGTGTACTCAGAGAGTTCAAGATTGATTCATGTACAGTATGTGTTAAAATAAAAAATAAAAATTGTCTGGGAGAGGATCCTGTACCATGGATTTTTTTTGTCATCTTTTTCACGGCTTTGGTGTTTGCATGTCTGAACGTACACTTCAGTGGGGTTAGTGGCATCAGTCTGCTATTTCATCACAGCGCTTACTATTCTACAGCGAGAATAAAGTCTAACCACTTTGCTCCAGGGCACACAGACATACACATACATCCACTCTGTCATCAAACTTGTCTTTTTATGGCAGTGCGGTAGTGGGTAGTTTTAGATTAAACTCATCCTGCCCTTTTATAGCTCAGTGCCTACATGCCAGTAGCCATCCAAGTGATGATAACGTGTCAGGCTGAGCAGGATTAACTCATCTCAGCAAACCACTGGGGCTTTGGCAGCTAGCGTTAGTTAGCTAGGGCACACAGCGAGGAGTAGAAGCCTTAATTGGACATAGTATAGTACAATTCCTAGGAGAGAGATGGTTCAGGCTTTCATTGGAGTGATACAAGTACAATGATAATTCATGCTTGAGTTGTTCAGTGTCATTAACGTGCGAGAGCTGCTAATATTTCGACTTACTTACCAACGTTTGTTGGAGTAAAAACAGAGGTTAGTGGAAAAATGAGACGGACTGACTATCACGATCATCGCAATGCTTCACGACACCAAGGAATCGCGACAAACAAGACAATACTGACACAAATAGTCGATGAGTTAGACAAGTAATTGCACAGAAAATTCATGTTTTTTAATTTATCTATTGAAGACTGGAAAATGACTGCAATTGTTTAGTCAAACTAGAATCTTTTAGTAATCTGACTGCACCCTCAGATAGAAACTTGCTAAAAGAAACTCAGCCCAATCAAGGTTGAAAGTCCATGTGAGCCAAAGCAGCAGATCTGTTTTTTTACTTTTTCTGGAGGCAAGGAGCCAATGAAAGGAAGCAGGAAGGAATGAAACATTGTTGGCAGCTCTGCTAACTCTACCTGCCTCAATCACAGTAACTTTTATTGCCTAAAGACTCAAATAAATTAGCCCTTTTTCCACTTTGTTGTGAAATGAAAAGTTCAGATGGTGTACAGCTTGGTTAACTGATCTCACCACCGCACAGTTTACACATCAATTTCATGCCAATCAAAAGTACTTTCAGCAGCCAAAATTGATATAAGGAACACGTCAAGTCAAGGTATAATTTATGCACATGTTTTTGTATTTGATTTTCCGCCCATAGGTCAATAAAATGGAGTTTCTTTTACAAATCAGATGCGTTTTAGTTATTTTTCCTCCTACTAAAAATAGGTTATTAGTGTCAGACAGTGATATTATTAGCTTATTATTAAAGAAAAGAATGGAAATATTTTTTAAATTAGTTGTTTTTTTAAAGATATTATTAACTTATCAATCACCCATGTTACAAATACTCAAAGTTGCCTTCAATTGCACCTGGTATGGTTGTAGAGATGATGCTGAGTTATGTCTTAAGACTAAATAATAGGCCTATTCATCCTCTGCCTTGCTCAAGGGGACCTGTTTTTCACCACCTTTAGTTCTTTGCTGGTATTCTCACTAACTCCCTTCATAGTTCAAAGACATATTCCGTTTTGACCTGGATACTACTTTCGATGCTTATTCTATTTTGGAGGAGAATGGTTCTATGTATACACTAGTGCGTGCTCAAACAGGTGGAGACATTCCCCTCATTAATCCGTACAGATAGAGTGATGAGTGAAACCAACATTTTTCACAGGTTGCCTGCGTAACACAAATCTGACGGTCTATGTCAGATTGTCAGCAGTTGCCAATTAACAGCAAAGCAAACACCCATAAAGAATTAATGGGCTCCCAGTAAGGATGTTGGCATGTACGGTTAACTGTGGAGGTCTAGTCGTCGACAGCATTCGAGTCGACTGCCAGAGCGCAAGTGGTTTTATGTTTGTTTTTCAAAAAATAACAGCTGCATTAATGTTGAATAAGTTCAGTATGTAAAGTCTAGATGTGATATATGAAGCAACAAATTAAAAACACATCCACAACATAATCATTTGTAAATCAGAAATATTTTGGTAAATGCACACACGCTATGGCTATTGATGTCTGAAAATAATTTAATAATTTAATGCAAACTGCAACACAAACCTTTCATTTAACCGGGTTGATATAGAAACGAATTCAGAGGTTTCCAAACGTTGAGCCCTGTTTCGATATCACAAATATTCGGTGACCCCAAAGACACGTTTTTTTTTTAATTTTTATAATTAGTTTTTGGTCATGTTTATTAATTTAAGATCAATTACAACTCCAAGGAATTTGGTTTAAAAAAATGTTTCATGTAATATCATCTTTTATTTTCTTCTGATTCCCAAATACCATAAATTAAGTTTTCTTTATTTTACAGAGTCTATTTACATCAAACCACATTTTGACAATTTCTAACAAACACATTTGTATCATCTGCAAAAATGACACATTTAAAGAATTCCGTACCACTGCATCTTTCATTAATATAAAGTAGAAATTATTTTGGACCAATCACAGATCCTAGAGGCTCTCCACAGGTTACATTTTTAAACTCTGACACCGTTTCATTTATTTTTTACACATTGTCTGTTTTCTAAAAAGCTTTCCAACCAAGAGTAAACAACACATCTTATTCCATATCTCTCTTTTTTTCTCAGTAATTTTTAGTGATTTGACCATTTTTCATTTGCAATTTCCTCCACTATTTGCATCACTGCATAAGTGGTGGTTCTGTTTTACGTGAACCCATGCTGGTTTTCACTCAATAGTTTATCTTTATTAATAAACAGATTTTTTTTTTTTTTTTTTGACAAATAACTTCTAAGATTTTAGAAAATTATGTTATAATGTATATTAGTCAATATTTGTCACCATTTTTAAAAGTTGAAATTATTTTTTGCAAATTTTAACAGTTTCTCCCACCCCACTAAGAAACATAGAACTTACATTATGAATTATTAAGTTATTTCTGTGTCATCAGAAACCATGAACTTTAAAAAAAATAATAATAATAATTAGTTATTTGTCATTTTGTTTTCTGAAATGTTCTGTTTTGATTTATATTCTGTTGTTGAACTGAAAAAAACTGTGTTGACCAATCAGATGAGCAGTTATGGGTCGCCGTGGTAACAAGCCTAACCTAACCGTCTTTCATCTTCAGTAGCTCATCATTTGTGTGAGTGTGAGGAGAGTTTTTCTGCAGTTCTTCAGATAGATTTTCATAGCATTGCATGGTCAACATGAAAGCAGCTGTGAAAAGGAAGCTGGTTGAGCTGGATGAAGATGAACCAGACAGTGAGCAGGTCATCACCCTCCCTCCAGCAAAGAGGAGGAAAATAATGACCCAGGAGCATCAGGTTGAAAGGTAAGAAAAAATAATATACAGCTCTACTATATTAATTAGTTCAAATTAAAAAGTACTAATGATAAAACATAAATGATTAATTTACTTTTTTAATCTGAAGTGAGGCTTAACTTATAACTGGAACTACACACTTAGAGCTAATATGATGATAAAACGAGGAGAGACTATATTTTTAATTTCTTTATTTTCATGAGACACCTATGCATCCTAACCTCATTCTATGTCTATGCTACAGTTCACAGAGAAAGGACAAAGTCAAGCAGGTGTGGATAATCGGCTCTAGTTACATCCGGCGGGGCGAGGAGGCTGCACTAGAGTTGTTTGGTGATAACTTGGGACTAAATGCCAACGTGCGCTGGTTTGGAAAAGGAGGAATGAGGTGGGAAGGAGTTCTGCCTTGTTTTGATGACCAGCTTTCCACCCAGGGGTCCCCTGACATCCTCGTGGTTCACGCCGGAGGGAACAACTTGGGCATAAACGTCGCAAAGAGTCTCACCATCAAAATCAAAGAGGACTTGACCAAACTGCACAAGAGATTCCCTGCAATGAAGATCATCTTCTCAGCCATCAATGAGCGCCGATCCTGGCGGTACGGGAAGCTGTCCCAAATCATCAGGGACAGAAAGACCGTCAATGAGTTTGTCAAGAGGACGTCAGACTGTTTCAATGGATACGTTGTGGAACATCCTCTGCTGAGGTTCTACAAACGCTCATTGTTCATTGCAGACCGAGTTCATTTCTCTGATGAGGGAAATGAAATCTTCTTATCAAGCATCCGCTCCACCCTCCAGAGCTTTCTAAAAGAGCCAACGACACCAACAACCACCATCTCTGGGGCATCAATGCCTATGAGGACATTATCAGCAGCAAAAAGCACTACAGCACCCGTCTCTGGACTAAAAAAGGCTGTAACACCAATCAGCTGGCCCTAAGCATGAGGAGGTAAAGGACAGGCTGGTCATGGTCACCTGAACTTTTCATGTATATACTGTAAATATAATAAATACATAATCCTTCTGACAGTGTACATTTAGTCCATGCATCATTTGTTCTTATTGTTTCAAAACTAAATAAAAAAACAAAACAAACAAAAACCAGATACGCAGCATTTTTTTGTTTTAAAATTAAAATATTAGTAAATAAATCTCTGTTAGTTTTATATTTAGATATTCACGGTGAAATTGTTACACTGGAGAGAGGATTGGACTGTTTAAGGGTCAGCTGGTTTAATCCCACATGATTTCTAGCAGCAGTTTTCTAGTACCTCTCTTGTTTTCATGCAGTCTCTGGTTGTTTCAACTCGTAAAAAGAGTGTGTGTGTGTGTGTGTGTGTGTGTGTGTGTGTGTGTAAAAAGGTACAACAGAGCGAGTAGGTGTATTGGAGGTGTTTTAAGGATTACATTTGTAAAATTAAGTCATCAAAGTTCCATTGCTTTGTATTTAGAAATAGGTCCATGGTAAAAGTAAAGCCTAAATCTTTGACCATTGAGAGCAGTTATTCTGTTGACTGATTTATTATATGAAGAATTTTTTGTTGCCTTTTGTGTAATGAGGTACCATTGTCTAATGTGATTATTAAATGGTTGGGTCAGCCTATATATAAACATTGAATGAACACTTGAAATTGGTATTCCTCTATGTACAATTATGATTCAATTATTGCAAAAGGCAAATATAGGCATAGCAAATACATAACCTCATGTACTAATAAGGATGAACAAACTTGTTAACTTGACAGTTACAGTACACTCCCTATAAGGCCCTTCTTCTTCTTCCTTCTTCTTCTTCTTCTTCTTCTTCTTCTTCTTCTTCTTCTTCTTCTTCTTCTTCTTCTTCTTCTTCTTCTTCTTCTTCTTCTTCTTCTTCTTCTTCTTCTTCTTCTTCTTCTTCACTTAGTCAAGTTGTTTAAAAAGCTCCAGAACATCAAAAGGTGTGCACTTATTACTTTTAAGCTCTTAAAAAACCACCGTATGGACCACAAGAGCCCAATAAGGATTATAAACATTAAAGTCTGTAAACACACTCAGTGAACCTCCTCTGAGCTCACCACTACCCTCTTTTGTTTAAAAGAACATTTTACTCACTATTGCATCAAACATGCCATTTTCTCTTCTTTCATTCTTTCTTGTTCTTGTCCTACAACAGTATCCTCAACTATTTAACTGTGATGTTGTACTCACATGCCCCCAATGACCCACCATTGTACATCAGATCAGGAACACCATGAAAACATCCACCTAGACACTTGTAAATGTAATACAGTAAGATTTTTTTCTCCATTTTATTCCCTTGCTTGCTGTCTTTCAAAAGTGTCTTATGAGGCAATATTTTTACTTTGTAAGTCTTCAGAGATCGGAGCGAAGAAGATAGGAACCAAAAGGGTTTACAGTTCTTACTTTTACAAATTGGAACCATTATAACTATTCAAGATGTACACTTAGCACTGTATGAATTATATTTACCTTTGTTGCATTCCACTATTTTGTTATAAAGAATAAGAATAATGGGTTGCGAGATGAACTACAGCTGTATAAATGTGAAGCACACACTCTGCTTGCACATGCCATCAGTCAACAGGAAGTACAGCAGACACATTTTTTTATCAGAAAAATACCCCCCCCCCCTTCCCCCCCAACACTGTGTAGTCACGCAACGTACCCAGTAATAGGTGCATGTTTTTGGCTGGTTCCAGCTGTAGCCCTTTGGGACG
Organism: Gouania willdenowi; assembly: GCF_900634775.1. NCBI lineage: Eukaryota > Metazoa > Chordata > Actinopteri > Blenniiformes > Gobiesocidae > Gouania > Gouania willdenowi. Next base: position 23,522,569 of record NC_041049.1, on the reverse strand, counting down.
GAGCTTTAAGACGTGATGACTGCCCTCCATCTCATCTCCCCTCTTTTCAACGCGTCATAAATCAAAACAGACCTGAAATTTTCCCCAGCGTTTGTTTCCTCCCAGAATTATGCAACAGTTTACTACAGCCCAACGTGTACAGTATAGTGTCAAGGGCAGTGTTTGAAAGCGTCTAGAACCCGTTCAAAAGTTTAAATAAATATGAAACATTAAAAAAAAAAATTGTCACTGATCTTTTAACATTTGTCAACGTTTTTCCGTATCTGAGCGTATGGATGTGAGAGCACAGATGTGAGACTCACATCTGGGTCTGCTGACACCACGCCAACTTCTTGAAGCTGTAAAGGCAGCTTTTTACCCACTTCTTTAATCAGGCGGCACTCTCTGATGGCATAAAGGCAGGAGTTATATGAGCCTCAGCGCTAATGAGGGCGAGTCAGAGCAACCCCAGGCCAACCACAGATGACACCAATATGTGTTTATCAGACGAGCAAACAACAAGCTTTTCCAATTTACAGCCTAGGGATAGAGGGTTGAAAGCTGCGTGTGCGGTAACGTGTGATCAAAAGTAATGAGGCTCAAACTGATACTAAGCCAAAATTACAAATACAGCTCAACTGAAAGAGTATTACAGTCCATGTAAACCTTACTAGTAATAATGACAGACATAATGCATGTGAAATAAAAAGCACTTTAATCACACGCAACATGGGCGACATGTTTGATTTAACATACTGTGTTGTCGTGATTACTTAATTAAATGCGCCATTCAAGTAACTCAAACTGGATTCATGAGGGATAAAAGGGTAAATTTCATCCTGCTCTTTCCTTGGGGCTTCCTAAACATCATCAACTTTCATCCACTCACGTCACGTCATTGTGATTTATCATGACTGACGAGTAGACTATGTAGGTGATTGGAAAAATGATCATATCCTCCTCCCATACCAGCCACTCAGTGATACCTTACTTAACTTACTTAATTATCTCCCTTCATTTGCCACTAACAGCATCTGTGGTCCTTCGGTGAAGTTGCCCAGTTGATACTCACGACACTGGTTCCTGATCTTCTTAGTAGCAATGTCTTAACGTCCAAGGAAATGGAACACGTAACTAAGCGCTAAAATGTCCGATTGAAATTCTACTATACCAAAGAGTAACATTGGGACTGGAAGTATGAAGAGCAGTGCTGCTGGAATAACAACATGTGTTAAATGGCTAAACAGAATGGGTAAAAGTTGTCGACTTCAAAGACATTTCTTTCACAAATTTGAAACAAAGTAATGGGTTGCGTAATCGCTCAAAGGAAAGAAAGCGTTAGTCTGTTGTTTAGGATAAGCTTTAAAGATCCAAATGGGTGGTGAATTTTAGGACAGTGTTTAACATTGTGGTAATGCCTAAGGGGTCTACGACCCCTGAACATAAGCGTTTTTTAAGCGCCTGCAGTAACGCGCTTCTCTCCTACGTGTATTCTCCGGTCCAGGTTACTGACACGCCCACCGCTCGTAAGTAGAGCAAAACCGCGTAGTCTGTGAATGAAGGCGGGCTGAATGAAAGGAGGCGGCGATGTCATTTTTTTAGGCTGTCTATAAATCATGGAACATGAACTTTTCCCAACGTTTGTGAATGTCACTGAAATTCGTGAAAATGATAAAGTTCAAAAGCGATGCACGAGTCCGTGTAGCTTCAAATGTAACTAAGTCCATATTTCTAGTGCAATTTAATGTTTCACCAGAGGAAAAGGACTTACGCATACTGAAGAATGCACGTAAAGCCAGATTTGAATGGGAACACCCATTTCAGTGCGTAACTGGGATGAAGGCACACAGCGACTGACTTAAGTACAGGAGAAGAATAGTGCGCAGCCAGAAACAGCGCCGCTACGTGACTTTTTGGACCTACAAAAAATATACGGAAAATATAGTCCTAAATGCGCACGGTGACACTTGGCTCCTTTCTGTGTGGAGTTTACATGGGTTTCCTGTACTCCGGGTTTCTCCCACAGTCCAAAAACATGACTGATTGTTGTCTCCAAATTGCCCATAGGAGTGAGTGTGACTGGTTGGATGTCTCTGTGTTGTCCTGTCCAGGGTGTACCCCCGCCTAGCGCCCACTGTGAGCCAGAGATAGGCTCCGGCAGACCCCCGCCACCCTAAAATAGGACAAAGCGGGTCTGAAAATGGATGGATAGATATTACCTTAATGAGCCTCTTTGATTGGAATCATAAAAACTTCAAATTGATTTAGCTGAAGTACTTTTGTTAAAGTAATCCTGATTCTAATAGGATTATCAAAGTTTCAATTCACATATTGAACCAATTGAATTTCTACTACCGTACGAGTGTGTAACAGCTCTGCTGCTCAGGTGAGGGTTCCAGCGACACAGATGCACAGACATCATGGTTCTCGGTGGTGTGTTGTATTTATTTTGACCACGTACTAATTCACATGAAAACAGTCCACTTTAGGGAATGTCACCTCGCCTGCTCCTGAAGAATATGTCCTTGTCCTCCGTCTGTTGCACTTCAGTTCCAGCCACTCACTACTGCATGTCTCAGCTGTTTGTCTCTGTTGTGAAACTCCCTCAGTCCAAAAAGCCAGTGAAGAAACTTGTAGCTGTTTGAGTGAAGGACTGAAGAAAAGACTGTTCTTTATCTAGTGATCTGTCATGCACAGTGTTTTTCTCCTCTTACGATACTGTTGTGTTTGGCTGACTGTGAAAATAAAGCAGTGAAGGATGGTGCCACATTGTCTGTAAGGGAATTGTTTTTAATTATTCTCAATTTGTACAAAAGTCTTGAGTTTCATTTATGTACATTTATCTTTGCTTACTTTGGCACGTGTTAGTTAGCAGTCAGCTCTTTTAACTTAAAGTTATTCATGTTCTGCCAGGAACACTAGCTCTTATATTGTTAGCATGCATTAATCCCTTCATTTGAATGTCATTATTTATGTATTTATTAATTGATTGTATATATTTTTTCATCTCATAGTGCCGCCTGCTGGCCAAAACTCAGCATGCATCTTATAAAACATTCAGTGCAGCTGTAGATCTTCTGTTGTATATTTTTTTTTCCTGTGAAGAGTCCCATTCCACACTGTATGAACCCCAGCTGTGTAATTCACAATTCATACAAGATTGGGGTACATACACACAGTCTGAATGTGAGGAGTAATTCTAAACAGGGAACATTATTATCTGGCTTTTACAATTTGTCACATGTGAATGTAGGTACAGTACATTTCAGAGTCATGTTTTCAGCCATTTTTTTTCTTTTAGTGTGGTTGATTGTTTTTATTTTAATTTCAATGAACTTGGAGAAATTGCAAGAAAAAAATGCATATAGCTTGACCTTTTGGTCCCGTCACTGTTTTCTTTTGTCATAGAACAATGTGTTATATTTTACACATTGTGGAGAAAAGCTAAACCATTGTCCATGAGTCCTGTCATCAATCTGTACAATAACCCTGACACTGGCTATATGTTATTACGTATATAACAAGCCTAGTGTTAGCTTGGAAAGTTTTCATAGCTGTGTTTTCAGATGAGAAGGAGGATCTTCCTGTAGCATGTCAGAATTTGAGACCGAATTTAAACGCATATGAAATTATTTCCGTTCCCTGTCGTGTGACTTTACACTAAAATACTTCTTTTTTTTTGATTGAGTGACTGTTCCAAACACAAACTGTAATGCAAGTCACTATTAAAGGTCCCATGTCATGCTATTTTTCACTCATCTCCATTTGCTCTAAGAACTCCAAAAACATAGCACTTGAGATTTATTTTCCCAAACTCGCCTGTTTTCCAGTCGCTTTCTGAGAAACTCTACACAAACAAGCTGATTTGCAGCCTGCTTATGCAGTGGGCGTGTCTATACACGGGACACTCCGTAGCTGAGCTCATGCTGCTTTATAAACACGAGACAGAGCGTGGGGGCGGGGCTTTCACTGGTACATACATAGACTGTAGAAAATACATACATAGCACTGAGCGAAGGACGCTGAAATGCTCACCTTTGTGGGTGTGTCTGTTTACATGTGAATTACGGCAGAGAGCTTCCTGGAGGCGTGGCTTCTCCAGTTCAGTGCCGCGTGAAATTTGTCATCAAAGTGGGAACGAGTCATCAAATTGGAGCGAGGTGTTTGTGTTCACCCTGCAGTAAGAAAGGAGCAAATCACCCTCTAACTAATGATTGATGGAATCAATGAAAAAACACTTTGGACATGTGTATGAAGCCCATATAGCACTTTATGCTGTTTAAAGCACAGAAAAGTTCATGTAGCTTAACATGGGCCCTTTAAGTGTATCTTTTGACATCCTGAGCAGCAAACAATCATTGATATGGACCAAAAATGATGACAGATTACCCTTTAATCAAATAACTCATAGTGAAAAGTTGTACTAGCTGTTAGTAGTTCAGAAGAAATGTCAATGTTTGAAAATACCAAAGAAGTAAGTAAGTGAAAGTGGAGCTTGGCCCTCAATATTGTGAAGCCTCAGGAACAGGAAGATGCAGAACAATCCCGACCGGAGCGTTGGGGAAATCCTGCTGCCTCGCAGCTCCACATACTGTACGTACTTGGATTCATTGTAGTTGTAGTAGGGCTGTTCACTTACCACATGGCAGCCCAAACAACACGGCCCACAGAGGAATTCAGGAAGCCTTCATTACTTTTAATTAATCCAACTCGCACTGAAAGTCTTGTTTATAACTACCGTCCCGATCCAGGGCATTTTTCAAATTCCTTCAACCATTAAACGAGCCCACTCCCTGCCCGCAACTTCAAAAGCCTTTTTTCCACTCTACTACAGCTTCTGAAGAGACTCAGAAGAAGTGAGTCTTTTAACATAAAGAGAGCTCTATACAAAAAGTGCCTATTAGTCTATTTGCCTTTTCCCCAAGACTTTTATACAACACTATTCTGTCTTTGAGCCACTTGGCCTTTTTAGGTTTCAAAATTACTTTCCTTTTCAAGAATTCATGCAATTAAAAAACATAGTATTGTAGGCTGAAACTTTGATTAAACCGGGCAGGAAAATGAGTTGATGCAAATGATCTGAGTTTATATGGTGTTTAATTTGTGTTATTGGAGCCACGAGGTGTGATTTTTGCTTTTCATCGTGCTGCCCTCCTCCATGACTGTTTTTCTTGAAGCATCACTGCTTTTATATGCTTTTATACTGGGTGAAATGGTCCTTCCATCCTTATAGTAGTCAATACATTACAGTGGTATGCAAAAGTTTGGGCACCCTTGTAAATGTTCATGATTTTCCTTAATAAATAATTGGTTGTTTGGATAACAAATTCCAGTTAAATTTATCATATAGGAGACAAACACAGTGATATTTGAGAAGTGAAATAAAGTGTATTCGATTTACAGAAAGTGTGCTAGAATTATTTAAACAGAATTAGGCATGTGCATAAGTTTAGGCACCCTTGCAGCTTATTGATTTTAATACTCTTAGCACTAATTATTGGAACTCAAAATTGTTTTGGTAACCTCAGTGATCCTTGATCTTAGGGTCTGGATTCTGGTGGGAGGTATTTTGGACCATTCTTCTCTGCAGATCATCTCTAGTTCAGTCAGGTTTGATGGTTTCCGAGCATGGACCGCCCGTTTTAAAGCACACCATACATTTTCAATAATATTCAGGTCTGGGGACTGAGACGGCCATTCCAGGATGTTGTACTTGTTCCTCTGCATGAATGCCTTAGTAGATTTTGAGCAGTGTTTAGGATCATTGTCTTGTTGAAAGATCCAGCCCCGGCGCAACTTCAACTTTGTCACTGATTCCTGGACATTGTTCTCCAGAATCTGCTGATATTGAGAGGAATCCATGCGCCCCTCAACTTTAACAAGATTCCCAGTGCCTGCACTGGACACACAGCCCCACAGCATGATGGAACCACCACCAAACTTTACTGTAGGTAGCAAGTGCTTTTCTTGGAATGCTGTGTTCTTTTTCTGCCATGCATAATGCCCCTGGTTATGCCCAAATAACTCTATTTTAGTTTCATCAGTCCACAGCACCTTGTTCCAAAATGAAGCTGGCTTGTCCAAATGTGCTTTAGCATACCTCAAGCGACCCCGTTTGTGGCGTGTGCAGAGAAAAGGCTTTTTCCGCATTACTCTTCCATACAGCATCTCCTTGTGTAAAGTGCGCTGAATAGTGGAACGATGCACAGTGACACCATCTGCAGCAAGCTGATGTTGTAGGTCTTTGGAGCTGGTCTGCGGGTTGACTGTGACTGTTCTCACCATCCTGCGCCGCTGCCTTTCGGAGATCTTTCTTGGTCTTCCACTTCGGGCCTTAACTAGAACTGTGCCTGTGGTCTTCCAATTCCTCACAATGTTCCTCACAGTTGAAACTGAAAGCTTAAATCGCTGGGATAGCTTTTTGTATCCCTCCCCTAAACCATGATGTTGAATTATCTTTGTTTTCAGGTCATTTGAGAGGTGTTTTGAGGCTCCCATGTTGCCACTAATCAGAGAAGATGCAAAGAGGAAACACCTCGAATTTTCCTACTTAAATACCCTGACTCATGATTGGATTCACCTGTGTATGGAGATCAAGGATCACTGAGGTTACCAAAACAATTTTGAGTTCCAATAATTAGTGCTAAGAGTATTAAAATCAATAAGATGCAAGGGTGCCTAAACTTATGCACATGCCTAATTCTGTTTAAATAATTCTAGCACACTTTCTGTAAATCGAATAAACTTTATTTCACTTCTCAAATATCACTGTGTTTGTTTCCTATATGATAAATTTAACTGGAATTTGTTATCCAAACAACCAATTATTTATTAAGGAAAATCATGAACATTTACAAGGGTGCCCAAACTTTTGCATACCACTGTATGTATTCAAAAAAAAGGAACAAAAAGAATCAGACCTTTGTATAAGCTGCAATTCTAAAAAACTCTGACCAGTCCCTGCCTATCGGTCCTAATGGAAAGAACCAATCATGTCTCGTCCTGCCCACTCCCCCCTCTGTCCCTACCTTTTCCTGCGTGCAGGGTGTGGCTTTGTACAAAGAGAGCATACCGAAGGTAGAGGACGGGGTGGAGCTCAGGGCAGGTCTTGCTTGCTCATACCATGCTAGCTTTCCAACATTACAAACTGCACCTTTAAGCTTTGCTTTGTTTTGTAAAGAAACAAGAAGCAGTCAGTGTGTGGCAAAACATTCTTTAAGGTTTACTGAACAGAAAAAAACAGCGAACATGTAAAGTGTGCGATCATCAAAAGATAGAGCTGTATGGTGTTTCCTAGCAGCACATGGCCAAAGCTGCAGCAGGCTCATTGAAGGGACAGGTAAGGTTGATCATTTTTCTTTGTAAAACACTTTTACTCTAAAAGACAGCAATAGACGTGTAATTGGGTACATCGTGTACCTGTATTTTCAGATTGCATTATTCATGGCTAGAAACCAAGTAACTCGTGCTTAAATTATACCAGTCAGCTGCACTTTTAAAATAATGGTTAGTCTGTGATATGTATTCATGTGTCATGTTTATCCAGATGGATAAATATGACACATGAATACATAGTTTTACCCTACTGATGATGTATTGTAGCAATAGCAACAACTATTGCAACAACAGATGGATAAATATTGGACAAAACTGATGAGCAGAAACACCCTAAAGGAGGCTTGTATGTTTATTTGTATTTTTTGCAAAAAAAAATCTTGATATTTCTTTGTGTCAGGAAACATGAAAACTGCTATATGTGCACTTTCTCTTATCTTGGCCATACTACCCCAACCATCACTCTAGCTCATATATGTCAAACTCAAGGCCCAGGGGCCAAATCTGGCCCTTTAAAGCACCCAATTTGGCCTGCAGGAGAAAGTAAAAATGACAGCGAAAACATGACACATTGTGTTAATCACCAACTAATTCAGTAGTACATACTGTATCTTTGTCCCTCCAAATACACAGATTTAATGTAACTGCACAATTCTTTTTACAGGGCTCAGTTTTCCCATGCCTATATCACATGATGGAAGTCATTTTTAATCTCAAACTGCTGTAAGAACTGTATTTTTACAAAATCCTACAATTTTGCTCAAGTTTTTCTCCAAAATGTCCCCAAAAATTGGTCACAAAATCAAGGAAATTTAAAGTGAATATCCTGTAGGGACTGAAATATGTCACTTATTAATTGGATATTATTAGTGCCTTACATACTTGAAATACTATTATACCTGGAAGTGCAAGCGGTAGCACGTGAACGATAAAATTACTTGTTTTACCACCTATAGTCTGCGGCCACCTTGAGATGAAACTGTTCCGTATTTGGCCCCTGAACTAAAATTAATTTGACACCCCTGCTCTAGCTCCACTCCCATATAAATACATTACATCCGGAATAGAAATTATGTTTATTGTAAGCTTTGATGAACATGTTTACTACTATTGTACATCTTGTGAATTTTTCTACAGGCTGAAGTTATCCATCTATGATTCTATGTCGAAATGATCTAAGGCCCAGTAATAGTGACTCGGCAGAAAACAAGTGTTTAAATCAAAACCCATATTGATTCCTTTAAGAGACTGGAAGCAACACAGTCTAAATACTTTATACTCAAACTACATTATTAACATCTGTGTTTCATATGAAAACTTATTGAAAACATTTGATTGCACCATCAGTTCAGAAACCGAATGTGGGAAAAAGATATTTTCCCATAATGCTCTGATGTTTTTACTTGTGTGCGTGTCTTTTGTGTGGGTGGCTCACCGCAGAGAAGCCAGAGGTTGACTAAAGAGCAGGAATCTGCGTGTGAATCCTGAAGCAGTGAGACAGAGGATGAAAGCAGATGCATGTTTACGTTCTCCTGACTCAAGCTTGATGTATGTTAATGGCACATGCCTGCGTTCATTGAACCGCTGTGCTGCGTATGCCTGCATGTGTTCTGACACTTCTTTGGTGTGTGTGTCATCTGAAGTGGGTGTTTATTTTTTTTTCCATGTTGTCTGATGTTCAGTGCACTGATAGCATTGAGAGTGCTGACAGGACCAGGTGTGTGCCTATCTATCCAAACTCCCTCAGGCGGTATGATTGTGTGTTTTTGTGTATGAGGGGGAGAGTGGAAGGTGTTTGACCCCTCTTATCTGCAGCACACAGTGGTGTTTGTTTTCACTTCTTCAGGGCTGACGTCATGCGACCCTGGGTGGTATCATAACTAGCATGGGTGACTGACCATCCACCCTTTTTGAAAACAGCGTTAATACCCCATAATGTTTGATAATGTTATTCTCATCCAAAATTTTCTCTCTTTTTTCCCCTGTTTTATCAACATTTAACCCACAACATTTGTATTAACATTAAAGGAGACATATCATGCTTTTAAATCCTTCCTTTTTACATATAAATCATACAGGTCTATATAAAGAGGAACTGCAATGCTTGGGTCTGAATTCCTCATTATTATAGCTCCACAGACCCCTTTTCTACCCTTTTCTGATGTGTTTCTGAGAGCAACTCGTTTTGGTGCTGTCTCTTTAAATGCAAATTAGACACTCCATACCCCGCCCCCTCTCCAGGTTACAGAGGTGACACTCGGTTGAACTCAACCCTGTTTGGCCATTTTTGTAGTTTGATAGAAGAGATACGGCTATGTAGCGGCGCAGAAACTTTTTATCACACGTTATTTACAAAATGTCAACATGTCCATCCAGCTTTACATGTTCGAGCCAGAGTCGGACACGGCGGAGCGAGATGAAAATGAAGATGATGAACCTGCAGAACCCTAACAAGTGAGCTAACACAAGCACCGAGCTAACGCTAGCGCCAAGCTAACGTCACGAAATGCATTTTAATACAGTCTTTTCAGAGACAAAAACGGCAAAATGAAATGACTAATGAAAAGTTTAGACTTAAATTAAATCACGTAGGCTATATCATCAAGGATCTAAAACGAGCACACAGCGCTAACATATGAAGTCTGAAGACGGTGCAACTTCTAATGCTAACAAAACAATGACAGGGACGTCTTATCATCACACTTTTTAGCGTTATTTACAGCTTACCGAAGTGCTCTGTTCATTGTCTCCAAAGATAGAAGGAATTGAACCCTCAATCAGACAAAGTCTTTTGGCAAATCCTTCTTTATACTGGTGTAGGTTGCAGAAGCAGTCATCCTTGAAGTGCTTCACGCACACAAAAATGACCTTACCCACAGATCAGAATCAGAATCAGAAATGTTTTTAATGGCCATGTACAGTTTTAAGGACAGTACAAGGAATTTGTCTTGGTAGTTGGTGCACAAAACAAACAAAAACAAAAAACAAAAAAAAACAAAGAACAACCCAGCAACAATAATAATAATAATAATGATAAATATAAAGGATGAGGGATAAATAAAGGATAGATAGAGAATAAAGGATAAATAGGATAAATATAAATATATATATATATATATATATACAGTGCAGCAGATAATGTCATCATGGAGGTGGTGATCGGGTGGGGGGGGGGGGTTCAGTGGGTGACTTGGGGTGTGTTCATGTGGATGGTGGCAGAGGGAAAGAAGCTGTTTTTGTGTCTGGAGGTTCTGGTCCTGATGGACCGAAACCTCCTACCAGAAGGGAGAGATTGAAACAGTTTATGACCGGGGTGGGAGGGGTCGGCCACAATCTTTCCTGCACGCCTCAAAATCCTGGAGGCGTACAGGTCCTGGAGGGAGGGCAGATTGCAGCCGATGACCTTCTCTGCAGAGTGGATGATACGCTGCAGTCTGGCCTTGTCCTTGGCCGTAGCTGCAGCGTACCAGATGGTGATGGAGGAGCAGAGGATGGACTGGATGATGGAGCTGTAGAAGTTCACCATCATCTTTGTTGGCAGACTGAACTTCTTCAGCTGCCGCAGGAAGTACATCCTCTGCTGAGCTTTTTTGATAAGGGAGCTGATGTTCAGCTCCCACTAGAGGTCCTGAGTGATGATGGTCCCCAGGAAGCGGAAGTACTCCACAGAGCTCACTGTAGAGTCTCCCAGGGTGAGGGGGGTGAGGGGGGCTGGGTTCTTCCTAAAGTCTACTATCATCTTCACTGTCTTTAAAGCGTTGAGCTCCAGGTTGTTCTGGCTGCACCAGGACACCAGACGGTCTGTCTCCCACCTGTAGTCAGACTCGTCTCCATCAGAGATGAGACCAATGATGGTCGTGTCGTCTGCAAACTTCAGGAGTTTGACCGACTGGTGAGAGGAGGTGCAGCTGTTGGTGTACAGGGAGAAGAGCAGAGGAGAAAGAACACAGCCCTGAGGAGATCCAGTGCTGATGGTCCGGGAAGCAGAGATGGTTTTTCCCAGCTTCACGTGCTGCTTCCTGTCAGACAGGAAGTCTGTGATCCACTTGCAGGTGGAGTCTGGGACGTTCAGCTGGGAAAGCTTGTCCTGAAGGAGAGCTGGGATTATAGTGTTGAAAGCAGAGCTGAAGTCCACAAACAGGATCCTGGCGTAGGAGCCTGGGGAGTCCAGGTGCTGGAGGATGAAGTGGAGAGCCAGGTTTACAGCATCGTCTACAGACCTGTTGGATCTATAGGCAAACTGCAGGGGGTCCAGGTGGGGGTCGGTGATGTCCTTGATGTGAATACATTTCCGTGAAAAATAAAACTAGACACTTTGAAAAGGTTCTGATGCTGGGAGACGGTGTAATGAAGCGTGTGGGTTACTACATTCAACAACCGAACATTTTGACTTGTCCTCTTGTAACTTCTGCATCCTTGAGCTTGGACTACAAAATAAAAGCGAGAAATAAAAATGGCAGATTGCTCGAAGTGTTGGGCTTGGAGTTGATGTACTAATTTGGCAGTTCCGCTGCAAATACTGTGATGTAATAGTTCAAAAAACGTAATAGAGAATAGAAAAATCGAAACAGATTGAAAAATATGACCAAAACAGAATATAAAGATATCTACGGAGCACCTGAAGAGACTAATTTGAACTTTTGTGTACTTCTAAACACTCAACACAAACAGAAAACCAATAGCATAATGTAATAATGAAATGTTTGCGTTGTTGTTCTTAGTTATTCATTACTTCACTTATTAGTTAACTTGTTTAACAAGTTAACTAATAAGTAACCTAGAATAATTCAATTCTGTTGATACAATATGTAGGAATGAGATTTACTGTCAGTCAATCATTCAGTCCACGCTAACCTAAATGATTATTTTTCTTTTGGTATACCAAGTGTCCGACTAAGGACACAGACACCATCACTGAGGGGCGTACACATCCAGAGCCACCACTGCCCCATATGTGTAGTTTAAGTGGAGGGGGCAGAGGGAGCATTGCCCCCCCCCACCCCACCCTAGTGGTCAAAAGTTTTCATTACAGTTTTACCAAATTAATTCCAAAAAATACAATTCTTTCTATAATTTACATAATATAAACATATCTTAAGTGCTATAAAACACAGTGACTGTACAAAATACATATTAATTCATTTGTTGTTTTTAAAAAATACAAGTTTGTTTTTAGGTGTTCTTCTGTTCCGTAATTCTTCTTCACAATGTAAATGATGAAGCAACACTGCACCCAGCAGTTCATGTTTGGTACTGCAATCATGAATTTACAACATTAAACGACACATCTTTACAAATTTTTGTAGTCAAAATGATCAATTATGTTACCAATCTTTTTTTTTTTTTTGTTATTGTATATGTTACACACATTGTGGTTGCCGCAAAGCTTGAGACGGTGTATATGCCCCCTGGCAAGAATCTCAAACTCCACCTATGCAGTGTCCATGACCCCAAGGGGTGAAGCCATTTGGCCCCTACCCCAACTTGTACATCATGGAAGCCTGCTGCACAACCCCAATGTCTGTTCTCCGAGATCATCCTGTTAATAAATAGTTATCACAGACCTGCCCATCAAGGATGTCAAAACAAACCTAGTGATCAGGTTATAGTGAACAGATTTATCTCTTGGTCTGAACATGCTGGATGGATGGAATTAGGCGCATGAACCAGAACAAACATCGCTCTTATGGTTTGAAGCCGCAGTGAGTGACCCTTTCTTGCTTACGGTAAATGTTTATTGAGCCACAACTTTGGCTTACTGTTAGTTGTTTGTACATTCTCAAACAGTCTAAAATTAAAAGACTTGTAGTTTTTGTTGTTATTCAAAATAAAATTTACAGGATATAAAAAAAAGCCTTTTGCTGACTAATGTGTAAAGATCAGTGGCTGATTTAAATTCATGGACTCTTTTGAATTTGCCTGGTCATTAAAATGTGAATTATTTTAATATACATGCCAAAGTTGAAATGCTTTGGCCTAATCACTTTAAACTTTGACATGTTTAGTAAGCATTGGTGAACTTGACTTTGGAGACAGGCTGATCAAAAAGGATCACTCACTCTGCTTTATACATCTATAGTTACTTAATGTTGGACTGTTATATATATATATAAAATATATGTCTGAGGTTAAGTGATAAAACTAATATTCTGCGCTAAACCTGCAGCCAAACCAGAAGAATGTGGTATAATTTGGAGTATTAAGTGTTTTTGGACAAAAAATTATAAACAGTGTCAACATTACCAACTTTTGCTGCTACCAGAAGACTAATCGCTTCTAATTGCACCTATTATTATTATTATTATTATTATTATTATTATTATTATTATTATTAATGACTTAACACAGGCTTTTAATAATATATTTAAAACAGACACATCAAAGCTGCAAAGACTATTCTACATGTTGAACAACCAAGGTTAGAGATGTTAGTTACCTACAGTACTTCCCTGCGCTCATCAGCATTTTTTCTGTTTCTGTTTCTCCTCTTTCTCCCAATGTCAACCCGGGGCATAGTGGGCTCTTATTCTTTTTTTAGGGGATGTCAGTTACAGTAGCTAAACTTTAGAAAGTAGCCCTGCCCGGCTTATTGTTGAGGTGTAAGATGTTTATCTCAAGAAACCAGTGAAAAATATAGGGAAGTGAGGGGTTTCCTTAATATCCCAGTGAGGATTTGGAGTGAGCCTGTTGGAGCACAGCACCCTAAGGAAAGGACCTTGTCAAAACTGGGTTTCCTAACGGATTCTGGGAAGCTGGACACCGACCAAATGCACTTGCATTTGTGCCGCTCTGCAGGCAGCTGTGGTTGGAGTCTGAGTTGGACTCCCGCCATTCATTCACGTGGTATCCTGTTGTTTTAGGCTAGTCATGATAGCCCCTGGTTCATGATTGAAACCATGTTGGATAAACTGATGCTATTCTAGGCTTGAGGAGGTTGTGTCCCTATTAAGGCAACTGGCTGTCAACAGCATTGCACTGAAACGCAACACTGTAAAGGAGCAGATGTTTAGATAATTACATATTGTAAAATAAAATAAAATAAATATAAGTAATACAATAATAAGTAATCTCTTTTGACAGAGACAGAGTTTAGGCCCATCAACCAAAGAAAGGAAACCAGATAGCCATTTCAGACGTTGTCATTTCTGTGGTGAAGTTACATTAGAAAGACGAGGCTTCTGTTTGCTTTTCCACATTTTTCCTCTCGCTTCCAATTGACAGTACTGTGTTAAAACGTTCCAGTTTGCCATAACCCTGAATCCTCCAGCCCATCTCCTCACCTCTTTGAAATAAACCATATGAAGCTTTTCCTTGCTTCTATTTCTTACACAGAGACAAGGTTTTGAAAGACTTCTGGTGGTGGCTTTACTACAGCTCATATTATTATCTTTCCTTAACCCAGTGGTTCTTAAACGTTTTCTGTTGTGCCCCCCTTTGAAGAATGGAAGATTTTCCAGATCATAACAAACTATCAACAAAATGGGTCAAAAAAAATAAAAAAAATTAACAATTGTAACTATGATTGTGAGTATTCTTCTGCAAAACTTATAAAAATGACATAAAATGTGCAATTGCATATTTTGGAACAGTAATAATAAAGTTATTTGAATACAAAGAGAAAAAATATTTTCTGTTTTTCATTCTGAATGTTCAGCCCCCGTCATGATGTCCTACCCACCTTAGAGGGTGGGACTCCCATTTTGGGAACCACTGCTTTAACCAATCAACAACAAAGTTAATAGACAACGTATAGCTACTGTGTCTCACGATTGGGAATATCAGCCAATAATATCAGCCCACAGAGATTATCTGCCGATACTTGCCATAAAATGTAATTCAGTTGACGTTGGCATCTGTCTTTTTGTCGATATTAAAAGCTGATTTGTGTTGTACATGTAAAAAATGAATATGGCACTTTTTCATAACTCAAGTTGAAAAAGTTATTTTGCACACATGATGTTTAATGTGACATACAGTACATCCAGAGGGGCATCACATTTGAAGTAGGCTTCATGTGTGAATTCCCCATACTAATGAATAAGATACCCCAATTCATTAGGGACTTTGTAATAAATTAATCTCGGTTAATTCAAATTATTGGCATAACAATATTTTACATGAAAAGCCCCGTTTTTCCTGTTTAAATAGATTTTGGTACATGACTGAATCAATGAAAACAATAAATGAGCTTAAACAACAAAATTGTGTTTATCATTTTCATCACTGAGTGCTAACATAATGTGCAATATGTATAAAGAATATTATGTTTGCATTGTTCACAAAGCACTAACTCACATTTATGTAAACTATGGTTTTCCTGATTTTTTTTTTTGTAAACTCTCTAAAACAAATTAGATTTTGTGTATTAAAATAAAAAAGCTCACTTAGTACAGTACATTCCAGAGAAGTGGAAACTGAACAGTGCAGAATATTTGTGGCATGATAAACAGACCAACTGAATGTTGTTTGTAATTGTCTTTCTGGATAGCATTTCATAAGTTGGTAACTTGGGTCAGACGCTATCTGTGGCACTGCAGTCATTTAGCCAGTGAGTTTGTTCATTTGTCAGTCACGGTCATCTTGTCCAGTGTGGAATGGCAACACAACGTGCTCGCAGCGTGTTGCAGCTAGCACTGTCCGATTGTCCGTGCTAGCCGTCCATGCTAGCTTCAACATGCTTAGCATTGAGGTGGTAGCAGAGACAACTCTTTCTTGCACAATTTGCACACAACTGGGCTTTTGTTTTCCATTCGGTGTTATTATCAACTAAAAATGAATGCCAACAAAGCACAACAATGACTTCTCCTCGGAGTCTCCCATCTTGTGACGTCGTCTGTGCATCAGTATTATGGGTATACCGGGAACTGGTGCAATGAGAATGGTTCTGCACTGTTTGGAGTGCAAATGAAAAAGCGATTAACAACATTATTTTTCCATAATTAATTAATTGCAATTAGCACATTTAAGTCCCAACATTTATATACAGTATATATATATATATATATATATATATATATATATGTATACTGTATATGTATATCTGTTGTTATCAGAAATTAAGCAGAATGTCGGATGTCTGCAAAAAGATATGATCGAACATCTGTAATCGGCATAAAAAAGACAGTTTCGGAGTTCTGCATTAGCTTAAGTGATGAATTGCTTCTGATTATATGGGCTACAGTAGTACTTCTCTATCCACCCAAAGTCCTTCAAAAGAACCATTACTCTTTCACAGCCATAGATAGAATGGCCATCAATTCATTTAATTGATCACATTTTTACAGGGTGATGTTATATTGCTATACGCTGTTTTCAGTAGGTGACAAGGAATGCAGTTTAGAAGTGTCAATAATAAATCAAAGTTATTACATCTCTATCTGTAGTTCAGTATTCTCTTTTAGACAAACAGAAGGGGTGTGTGCATTTGGAACAGTAAGATAGAGTGAGACCAGCAGACTTGGTGAAACCAGTTTAGTAACAAAAGTGTTTCTGTTTACTGTCACGTTCTAAAACTCCTGGTATCAACGTCTTTTCTCTTAACTTCTCACTAAAGTGATAACCAACTCTTGTAGATGTCATCATGGTCAGGGGTTAGTGCTAGAGCTAAAGAGATGGTTGAACTGTTGTGTATGGCAGCACCAAAAAGCAGCGCAGTATTGCCAGGTGCTGGTTATATGAGGTCACGCCCCCTTGAACAGTTTTGGCTGACTTGGAATCACTTGTGACCCAGCGAGCGAGGGAGGAAGAGAAAGAGGGGCAGTGAAGGGAGGGAGCAGAGGAGCTTGTGGGAGGAGAAGGAGGAGTGAGTGAATAGGAAAAGGGCGAAGGCTTCTCACTTTCTGTGAGTCCTGCTCGCTGTTGGCTACAGAATGAGTGCAGTTGCTTTCCTCTCAGTCTGAGAGGCAACTGCTTTTTTTCATTTCCTTTTTCTTTTCTGTTAAGATATATTTTGTCCTTTCTCAGGCCAGACGTTGGGGTCACAGATCTTATACCTTTTTTTTATGATATCTCTTTTAGACTCTTGTTTAGTGCTGTTTATAACTTCTGGGAAATACCATGCCAGTAGTTGGTGTAGCTTCTAAGCTCAGGCAGCCGTCAGCACTGGGCACTAAGCCGGTGCACACTGCTCTCCCCATCCCCAGCGCGGTCAGAGGATGCAACCCACAAAGCTACACGTTCAGGCAGCAAGAGCTTCGGGCCAAAGAGGGCGTCTCAGGACTCTCCTGTCAGCTGTCAATCAAGTACGAGTATCAGCAGGAAAGGACACCTGCTGCGAAGTCCAGACCTGAGACTGAGGAAAGCAAAATCTGCAAGGTTAGTGAGAATAAACATATGTTCATCTGCCGTCAGAACTGAAAATCCCCACAGGTGTCAGGATAAAAGAGCATGATTTGTCGCACTTGGCTGACTGTTTCCTGCAGTGACTGTGACGTTCTCTTTGCCTACCAGGCTGGAGCAGGTTGTTTCCTAACACTGCAGAGGAGCATTAAGTGATGAGTCATGTTATGAGGGAATTGTCTCTGTGCCTTTACGGCATTGCCAAGAAAAGACAATGGACGACTGGTTCGGCCAATTTTCTGAGTCGTAATGATCCAGAGGAGCTCTAGATCTCTGACGTGCTTTGATTTGATTTGTCAGATGGTTGCAGAGAAAGTCAACCTGTGTGTCAGGTGTAACAGATTTAAAAAAAAAACTGCAATACACACTATGTATAACTTGCAGTTGAGAAGGTGATGTTGGTCTATCTAAAAAAAAAGAAGCCTTTTTTAAAAATCCCCGCCAAATAATCTCAGCAGTGCCTCAGCCCACCCCTGCAGAGAACTAACTGAAACATTCCTGTTCGTCCGGTTGGTTTCTCCTCTTCCTCCTCCTCCTCCTCCTTGGTTCACCAGCAGTCAGGCAGCAAGACCAAAAAAAGACTCTATAACCTGGATTCTTTTTTTGGCTCTCGGACTTTAGATACTGAACAAAGCTGCTAATTTTTCCTCGTGACACAGAGGAAATAAGTGCAGGAGACATCAAAGCACAGGTCAATGCTCCCCAGCCCATAAATCCTTCTAGCATGTCTGTGACTGAGTCCAAATTGCCTGCAGTGTAACTGTGAAGGTGGTAGAGAGGGGTAGAGAGGGTGGCTTTCATCATTAACCTGCAGCTGAACTGGCTCCTATTGCTTGATAACACTCTTGGGTTCCTCAAACTCCAGTCAGGTGTATTAACAGTGACTGTTTGTTTGAAATAGAGGAAAATACTAACTTAATTGAGATTAGGATTTTGGAACCATTATTTGCTGACAATTTTGATAAGATCACTCTTCTCTGAACACTTGATGTAGATTCCAATACTATGAACTACTATCAAACAACACACTGTGTGTTTGGGAAGCTCCTTGCAGGCAGGCATCTCTAACCTGCCCTGGCCTGTCAGTGAGGGTGGACAGGGGTGTGTGAAGATGCAATTAGCCAGTCTGGTTGAGTTTTGTACTCCCTTAAAGGCTTTACCCTTTGGGTGCTGAAAATTAAAGACAGCAAGGGGAGCGTAAGTGCTTTCATAATTCCCCACATTAACCAACAATCCTTCGTTAGCTCAACTAATATCAACAGGATCAAGTTTACGACTTGATTGTATGTTTGCTTGTGCACATGGAACCCCCACCTCCATAGAGCAGAAACATGTGGAGGCCTGTTTGGCTTTGGAACACATCCTGAACTGGGTTAGTTTGCACTTTTTTTTTTAACTTACTTAAACATTTCCATCACTTAAGGTGGAAATTTCCACATACGTTGTATGTTCTATGAGTCTAAGCTGTGATGAGTGAATATTTACCTCTGTGGTATTGTGCATATTACTCTGCAGTAGGCATAGCCGTGTGACTGTTGCTCCTTTAACCCCAGCGTGTTGATCATGGCACAAGAGTGGAGAAAGCAAACATGAGAGGTAGAAGGAATTTGTTACTTTGCAGCGCGTGTTTGCAAAAAGCCTGTTGTAGTTTCAAGCGAAGCCATGCAGGAAGTCTGAGTCAATCTTCAGATGGACATGCTCCTTTCATACTAATCTAATCTGCAGCTCAGCCCTAGGGGCCTTTGCTAATACTAGATGAAGAAAAAGTGACAGTTCTCTCTCAGTGCTGCGCTCCCGACCGTATGCTGCAGAGCAAACAGCTGTTACAGACAGTCTGAGAGTTTGGAAAGGACACTATGCTATTCTAGTCTGTATATAGAGTTCATTGCTAAACCCTTCACTGGTTTGAAATACTGTACATTAGGTCAGTGGTTCATCGACCATTTGGTATCTGGCCGCAAAGAAATAAAGTGAATATATTTTATTTTTATTTACATTACGGCAAGCCCCGCCTAACATCCAATGACAGCTGGAGATAGGCATCAGCAGACCCCCACGACCCTGAAAAGGAGCAAGGGGGTCGGACTGTGGATGGATGGATGTTACGGTAATTTGTTTAAAAAAATGCATTAGTATTTTGACTATATGCAGAATTGAATATTAGCTATCTACAATTCAATTTATGATATCTGTAATGTTACAATTGTAAATATCAACAGCTGACTTTTTTTCGACTAGTTAGAAGTGAATTGTTGATATCTACAATTACAACTGCAGCTAGTCAAAATTATATTATGGATACAGTATATGGATTTGGAATTACATGTCAAAATTGAATTATAGATATCTGTAATTCAATTAGAATGGAAGTCAATAGGTCATTTTGACAAGTTGTAATTAAGTACTCGTAAGAATTGAATCGGTGATATTTACGAATACCAGTGAAGCTAGTAATAGAAATGTAAATATCAATAATTAGAATTGAAACTAGTCAAATCTACATTGTGGATATGTTGCCTTGAAATTACATGTCAAAATTGAATTATAGATATCTACAAATGTAAGTTACTGATTAAATGTTAAAATGACTTGTCATAACAAGAGATGCGCGCACACGCAACTGTGAGAAATACATGCAGCATTCTCTGGTATGATAGCTGTCTGTGGCACGCAAAAGTTTGTGGTCTCTGCATTAGATCATACCTGTTTCAGGAGGAATTTTGCAGTCATGCAAGACAGCTTTCACGTTCTTGTTGTTTTTCCTTTCTTAACTGATACAGAATAATATAAAGTTTGTAACTAGATTAGAATCCTGAGTCTAAAGAACAACAGTTCTCAATCTGCCAACTTTAAACTTCACAGCTCAGGAGATGTACAACCTTCATTTTCCTCAAAGCATTAGCAGGTTTTCCTAAAGCAGTGGAGTAACACCTGCTCACCTGTGAGAGCTCTACTCCTGATCTGTGCGTGATTCTTTCACAGACTCCCATTGATCTTTTGTCTGTCCCTCGTGTTGTTCTCTGCTGACAGCATCCATCAGTCACTGCCTGTGAAACGGTGGGCTAGTGTGAACCAACCAGGCTTTATTGACATGTCGGTATTTTTACCGGTGATGGGGAATTATGACAGTTTGCTGAACCACACAGCCAATGGACTTGTTCTAGTGGGACTGTTTTTTAAAAATGGAAAAAAAGATCTTGATCCACTCCTTGTAAATAAAATAATAATGTGTCTGAGGGGCAGATTCACTAAAGGTTTAGTGGTATGAAAACGTGTGCAAACGTCACTCCACGTGCTACTAAGGAGTACATTTCCCTCTAATAATTATGCATAGTACGTGGATCTCACAGGTGGAGCAAAATATTGGAGGGGGAAATGCAAATAAAGTTATGCAAGGAGTACAATGCGAGTCATGAAATCTGGAACTGTTTGCGGTGACAGTTTTAGTACGGAGAAATTGTACAACTGAAAAGGAGGTGCAGACACCCTCGCAGAGATCATCTCTGCAGTAAATGTGGACAGAAAATACAGCCGAGATTAACAAAAGGCACCATTTAAATAGGGGACGGTCTGCACCAGTTCTGCACGTGCACTAATCATTGCTGCAATCTTCGTGAATTCCGCGCAGCAGGTGAGGAAACTGCGTCACTAAAGGAGTTAGGGAAGCAACTGAATTGACGCCCTTTATTTCAGATCTTTGTGGATCCGTTCCTTAGTATATAAAGTGTATCTACAATTATATCTTGACCAGAGGTGAAAGTAATGGATTACAAGTACTCACATTACTGTAATTGAGTTGCTTTTATTGGTACTTTAGTTACATTTGTACACCCAACCATTACTTAGTAAATTATTATTTTTTGTTTTAAAATGATCAACCTACATTGTGAAATCACAAAAAATGAAATGACCAAACAACAATCACATCATAGTCGACCAACCAGATGAAACGTAATGCACTGCACCAAGAAAAGCATTGAATGACGGTTATTTTACCAGTTTTTTCGGTTCACGTTGAGGTTGTTAGTTACCTACATGGCACATTTGGCAAGGCATGGCTCACATGAACTTGTAGCTAATAGCACAACAAACTGGTCAGTGCTGCTAGCGTTTGGAAACATGACGTGCACACTAATAGAAGTATCTGACAGGTGTATCTAGTGTAAACTGATGTTATTTTTGTTGGTGTGAGTCAAGACTACCTCAGAGAATACAGTCCCACTGAGTGTGTCTGTATCTCTGAAATACACACACACACACACACACACACACACACACACACACACACACACACACACACACACACACACACACACACACACACACACACACACACACACACACACACACACGTGGCTGCTACTCTCTGATCTCAGTGAAACACTATCCTTCAACGTAGACGAGGGAGCTCAGACTCATTCCTATTTTGGAGAACAAAAAAAACCAAACATCCTGTTGACTCTGTCAGGGTGTGTGGTGTGTAAACTGAGGAAGAGAAAAATAATCAAGTCGTGTTGTGTGTGTTCGTGGAGCATCTCTGGTGTCTGTCCCTGACAGAGGTTGGGTTTAGAGTGCAGACTCAGAGGTTGTGTGCTTCAGGGAATAATGGCAGTGACCAGAGTGTTTGAGTGAGCAGGCGGAATATAAACACACCTCCCTGTATCACTGGGTGGCCTCGGGCCGTCTGTTCTTGGTGTCCTCTTTCTCCACCATGTTTTATTCCAGCTGAGTTTTCTCTTTCTGTGTCTGAATGGAAAAAAACAATACCAATGAAAACACACATGATGGAATCTCTTGTGTCAATGATTATTACCCTAATGACACTCATTTTTAGGGCTGTTTGCCTTTTGAGGATATTTATTGATGACACGATTTAGATTTTCCTAGCCTTGTATCTGGAGTATACTACTTTGTGTTTATGGATGCAACTTACGGCAGGATAAATTCATACAAGAAAAACACATCACATCAACTGTTGTCTGTCACAAAAACAACAACGCTTCTCTTGGTTATCGATAAAATTGCTGCCGACTCAGGAGTTAAGTGAATTTAAACAGTCTTTTTAATATATGTTGTAATATCTTCAGGATACACAGCAGATGTTTCCATAGTTATAATGTCTCAGGGCCTGTCAGGCCTGAGGTAGAAAGAATACCAGGCTTTGTTGCTGTCAAAGATAAAATACCACTTTGCTACAGTTAATTCGTTTAATTCAAATGTTCTGAAAAGGACCAGAAAGAGACGTGATGCCTAACATGTCATGTCTCTGCTTTGGTTTCTGCTGTGCCTCAGAATTTATCAATGGGAAATGCATAATTCTGTCATCAGTGGAGAAGCTTTGAAAAAGCATTTTATTTTAAAAGTGATATTTAAAGAAAGTCTAATTGGTTGATTATAATGAAAGCTTTAATAGTATTCCAAAGAACAGGGTAGATCAGCCCTAGCCTCATACCAGTACATATAATATATAGATATAGGATATGAAGTAAGTTTGGGATAAGTATAGTGCCAAAAGACTGTCCAGTGGCTTTTCCAACCTGGAATCTCTATCTATGGTGAACACGTGCTCTGACTGAGAGTTCAGGCTCTCACTCTTTCTATTCAAGTGGCTCCGACAGTGCTGAAACAACAGAGAGGACTAAGAGGGGGGGCAGCTTGTTCTAGCAGAGGGAGGGAGGGCCGTAGAAGACCAGACCGAGAAGGTGTCTGATATGTTGGAGTTACGGGTGGTCTGCAAGGCCTTGGCTGAGCTCCATATCGGGAAGAGAAGTCAGGAGAGAGGTGTGACTGCTAACAAGAAGGATGAGCAGAGCAGCTATATTTGTTCTTCCAGCACATGGGAGTCTTTAAACTAGGGCTGCACGATTTTAACAAAAAACCTAATTGCGATTTTTCTGACCGTGTTTCCCACATACATTTTTTTAAATTCTATTTTTTTTTAGCAATATTAAT